>NC_138770.1:544399337-544699337 GCF_965119305.1 Pelophylax lessonae | reverse complement strand
ATTTCATTTGGAAATCAAGGTCCCAGATTCTGGAGGAAGAGTGGAGAGGCACAGAATCTAAGTTGCATGAAGTCCAGTGTGAAGTTTCCACAGTCAGTGAGGATTTGGGGAGCCATGGCATCTGTTGGTGTTGGTCCATTGAATTTTATTCAAAGTCAGCGCAGCCCTCTACCAGATAATTGTAGATCACTTCATGCTTCCCTCTGCCAACCAGCTTTATGTTGATGCCGATTTCATGTTTCAGCAGTACTTGGCACCTGTCCACACTGCCAAAAGTACCAATATCTGGTTTAACCACTTTACCGCCAAAAATGATAAAAAATTTTGATTTTTACATTTTTTTGAGGGGAATTTCATATTAAAAAAAGTGAAAAATATTGTTATTTTTTCAAAATTGTCACAATTTTTTGTTTATAGCGCAAAAAGTAAAAATCGTACCGGTGATCAAATACCACCAGCTCTGTTTGTGGGGAAAAAAGGACGTAAATTTTGTTTGGGTACGGCGTTGCATGACCGCGCAATTGTCAGTTAAAGTTGCACAGTGCCGAATCGCAAAACTGGCCCAGACGTAAGACAGCAAAATCCTCCGGTGGTAAAGTGGTTAATGAATAGGGTATCACTGTGCTTGATTGGCCAGCAAACTCCCCTGACTTAAACCCCATAGAGAATCTGTGGGGTATTGTCAAGATGAAAATGAGAGACACCAGAACCAACAATGCAGATGAACTGAAAGCCACTATCAAAGCAACCTGGGCTTCCCCATAACACCTCAGCAGTGCCACAGGTTGAGCGCCTCCATGCCATGCCGCATTTATGCAGTAATTCATTCAAAAGAAACCCTGACCAATTATTGAGTGCATGCTATACTGTACATGTCAGTAAGCCAACATTTCTGTATTAAAAATCCTATTTTTTTATTGGTCTTCTGTAATATTCTAATTTTCTGAGATACTGAATTTTGGGTTCTCTCTAGCTGTAAACCATAATCATCAAAATTAAAATAAAGAAATGCTTTAAATACATCACTGTGTGTAACGCACCTATATAAAATATAAAATTAGAATATCATCAAAAAGTTAATCAGTTTCAGTAATTCAATTCAAAAAGTAAAAATCATATAAGATGCACTGTAAGTATGATCACTAAGACATTTAGTACAGTATATAAAAATGTGTAGATTTTAGGCAGAACTTACTTGTATCCCTCCTCCCAGCCCTCTAGGAAGGTACAGCAGATCAGAGAAGCTGTAGACGCTTCCATGGATACAAAGCAATGCACTTTTACAGCACACTATGAAGCTTAAGGAGTTTAGGCCTATACTCAGTCTACAGCCCTGTGTGGACCCTACGCTATAGAAATCTCCTCTAAAAAAAAAAAAGGTGCAGTCACAGTACACCCCCACCGTGCCTCCCAAAAAACATTGTTAGACTCTAGTGATTGGTGGGTCAGACCCAAGCCTCGTCAAGAGGTAGAGATCACATGCTCTCTCAAACCTGTAAATTCTGCTCCCTAAGGGCAATGTAGTGGTGACTGATGTAGCAGGAAGGAGGAGGAAGAGTGTAGCGTGGATTGGTGGTGTATACTAGGGATGCACCGATCCGATATTCGGATCGGATATCGGCGCCGATATGGCCATAATAGCTGGATCGGGGGAATCGGTAAAATTAACAGATCCATGGGCCGATCTGGTTTTGCTCTTTATATAGCTGTGAGGGAGCAGAGAACAGCTGTCAAAGAAGAAAAAAAAAAGAGCCTCCTGCAAATGCCTGTCAGTCTCCCAGTTAAGTAAACACAATGCATACAATGTATCTTTTCGTTCTGTCTACCGGAGAAGGGAAGTTTAAAGCGGAGTTCCGGGCACAGATCTAATTTTTTGATGAACATACCCCCGGGACAGTCAGGGCTAGCACATTCCACAATGGCTAGCCTCTGATCTGTCCTGGTTCGCACTTACCTGCAAGAAGAAATACTTACTTTGAAAATTTCTTCCACAGCGTTTCCATCTCTCTTGTGGGCAGCTGAAGCCGGCGCGGTCCTCTTCGGTGTCTTCTTCCGCGTCTTCTTCTCCCAGAATGCGCCGCACCGGCCCCTCTCGTCACTTCCGGTGCGGCGCCGCATTCCTAAACAGCTTCTGGGCATGCCCAGAAGCTGTTTAGCAGGGGAATGCGGCGTCGCCTGGAAGTGACGTGCGGGGCCGGTGCCGTCGCATTGATTCCTGGGAGCGATGACGTTCAGCTCCCAGGAATCATCGCGAGGCAGGAAGTGACGGGGTGAGCCGCGGCGCTGGAGGAGGAAGTACCCTGAGGTGAGTATTTACGATCTTCGATTACAAGGTGAGTGTACAAAAAAAAAAACTATCCAATTCCTTTTCAGGTTATGTGTAGCTAGCGGAGGGGCACAAAAAAATATACAGATTTTGTGCCCGGAACTCCGCTTTAACCTCTTAAATGCACATTGTTATAAAGGTATCTGCCGATACCGATCCGGAAGTATTATTTTGTTATAAGCTCACAAAACAGTACTTCCAGATCGGACTCGGGATCGGCGATTTCACAAAGCAAAAGATCGGCATTGGGATCGGGACCAAAAAAGTCGGATCGGTGCATCCCTAGTGTATACTGGGGGGGAGTTAATTTGGTGGTGGTGGTGGAGAAGGATGGGCTATCAGGGGACACCATCTCAGCAACATGTGTTGACCAGATCTCTTCAATCACCACAGTAAATTACTGAATGTTTCACCCGAATAGGTGCAACTGTGTAAAGATCCACACCAAACCGTATCAAAAAAGGTTCAGTATTATGTAGATTCAGAAGTGCAATATACTAGCAATAAACTATAAAGGCAATTTTAACTTCAACAGTATCCAGAAAAAGTCTAACTACCTCTGAAGATAAACCAATAGGACTGTATAGAAAAGCGTCATGGAACCCCGGAGCTGTAATGAGGAATTGTTCGCAATCAACAGTAAGGATTCTGCGACTGATCACGGAAAATTTTCAGATAAACGAGAATGTCCCAAATAGTTTAGCCATAACATTAGGCAGAGAATACTAAAACCAGGTTGTGGGGGGGCTCCCTTCAGACCTGTCCCTGCTCTCCAGATTGCAAAGCCCTCACCCTCTTAGACCTTCCCAAAAAGATGGGGGGGAAAAGGGGAAGGGGGTAAAATTCTCTTCTTTATACAGGGTGGCACTGTCACTGGCATTGGATTGCTGGCTGGAGACCTCAATTCAAAATTTTTTTTCACTTTGCCCACCACTTGTTTTTCACACCTCTCAACTCCTGGTCCTTATTGTGTGCTTTAAAAAAAAACCCTCAATACACCCAGCAGGTTGGGTGGTATGTGCTTTGCACTACTAGGTGGTTGCATAGGTGATAAAAGCACAGAATATATATTTAAGTCTTACACTCTTGCAGGTTGAAGTCATTTGGTGCCTTTGCTGACCAGAGCCTCATGGTGTTCACAGTGTTGTTTTTATAGCCAGGAACAGGAGTGTCGTAAGGCATTGCAAGCACTATCTGTAGAGGAACAGAATACCATCCGCTCATCAGAAACTCAGAACTACTATGTCAATCTAAATATTCTATAGTCCAGTGATGGTGAACCTTGGCACCCCAGATGTTTTGGAACGACATTTCCCATGATGCTCATGCACTCTGCAGTGTAGTGCAGCATCATGGGAAATGTAGTTCCAAAACATCTGGGGTGCCAAGGTTTGCCATCACTAAAATCTATACAAATAACATACAAACAGAAAAAAACAAGTCTTGTTAATATTGGTGGCAAAGTTTACAGAAAGTTCTACTTTTCATTATAAGAAAAAAAAGCTTGCAGGAATCATCTGTTTAAGCTGCTAAAATATACCTAAAGGCATTTTCTTTTAGTTTTGGATGTAGTGTAGAGGGATTTGAATACATGTAAAGTTTTCAGTGCTGTCTGTGACCATGTTAGGGAGATTCACCCCCACATTTTTTCTTATTTGCCAATATCACCAAAAGTGAAAGTACAATAAAATCCCAAATTTTGGGTTGTCCCCAAAAAAGTAGTATAAAGGAAATCTTCCAATGAGGACACTAGTTCTGGTGACAAGGCATTTTCTCACTTTGGATGGGTTTCTCCTCACTTTCCATTTTGACTATGGGAAAGGAAGTGAAGGGAAATCTCCAGAATGGAGCACAAATGGCAAGAAAAAACACTGACCGGGGTTATTATCCAAAAAAAAAAAAAAAGTTTACTTCTACTTTAAGGGCCAGTTGACACTGGGATCGCACTGAAACATGCAGGTTTGAACCCGCGTGTGGTGTGATTTTGAAGCCCATTTATTTGAAAGGGCTGCAAATCACAATGGAACACAGAAAAAGTAGTGCATGAACAACTTTTAAAAACGTGCCACACCAAAATCGCATGGTCCATGCCTACAAGTGCACTGTGTTTGGGGTGCTATTAAAAATACACTGGCACCCACAGGAAATCACAAGTTTGGTGCGCTCCAGCCCAGTGCAGGTAATGCTCACAGAATGTGCCTTTCCTGCACTGCGTTCTGGTGTGAACCAGCCCTCAATGTACAACAAAAGTGAATGGCCTCATTGGCTTTAGTTTACAAAGGTGTGTCTCTGCAGCTTACGCCTTAACATACCAAGTGTAGTACATGTTTTATTTACACATTTTGCCAGGGTCACCATCGAGGGGGGGGGTCACAGCTCCGTTAGTTCCGACTGCAGGCTGAGCGAGAATAATAATTACTCCACCTCCCCCTGCAGACAGGGTGTGGATTTGGGCGCCAGTCGCAGCTTAGCCATGTGGAAGAGCTGCGCTGTGTGTAGCTTGCCTGACTGCTCACTATGAACTGGAGACAAGTTGTAAGACATCACATTTTTGATAAACAGATTAACAATATTGCTGGATGTGGGTCTGTGCTTTAACTGTCTCTTTTGTTGGGTTAAACTGGGACCGTCTCTTTTGTTGGGTTAAACTGGGACCGTCTTTTTTGTTGGGTTAAACTGGGACCGTCTTTTTTGTTGGGTTAAACTGGGACCGTCTTTTTTGTTGGGTTAAACTGGGACCGTCTTTTTTGTTGGGTTAAACTGGGACCGGCTCTTTGTTGGGTTAAACTGGGACCGGCTCTTTGTTGGGTTAAACTGGGACCGGCTCTTTGTTGGGTTAAACTGGGACCGGCTCTTTGTTGGGTTAAACTGGGACCGGCTCTTTGTTGGGTTAAACTGGGACCGGCTCTTTGTTGGGTTAAACTGGGACCGGCTCTTTGTTGGGTTAAACTGGGACCGGCTCTTTGTTGGGTTAAACTGGGACCGGCTCTTTGTTGGGTTAAACTGGGACCGGCTCTTTGTTGGGTTAAACTGGGACCGGCTCTTTGTTGGATTGAACTGGGACCGTCTCTTTGTTGGATTGAACTGGGACCGTCTCTTTGTTGGATTGAACTGGGACCGTATCTTTGTTGGATTGAACTGTGACCGTCTCTTTGTTGGATTGAACTGGGGCTGTCTCTTTGCTGGACTGGGGCTGTCTCTTTGCTGGACTGGGGCTGTCTCTTTGCTGGACTGGGGCTGTCTCTTTGCTAAATATATGGGTATGTCTCTGCTGGACTGGAGTGGACTGGTCTCTTAGGTGAATATATGAGGCTATCAGTTTCAGTGAAACGGCCAGTGGGCGGGCCCTGGAGAATGTTGTTGGTCAGGCCCAGTGGCCCAGGTCTCAAGCTGTGTAAGGGGCCCCAAACTTTCTAATGGCTGCTCTACATGTTGCCATAAAAAAAAACTTGATTCCAGCCCCTATATGAGGCTTGGGCCATTTATGGCTACTTTACAGCAGAGCTAAACCCTCCTATTCTCTGCAGACAAGGAAGCAGACATCTTAGTCTCGGTGTGATCTGCAGTTGCCATGGTGTTGTACATGTAATCGGTTATGACATCAGCCATTTAATGACTTGACAGTTCAGTTGAGAAAACAAGCAATTATGATAGTTTGCATTTACGGTATGTCCTGAATGTAACTGGGAAACCTAAATGGATGGGTTAAGTTCTGCTTTAAGAAGCAATAATGATCGCTCTTTGCCCAAAGTGATTGTCTGATTTATTCCCCAGCTTTAGGATGCCTGCAGAAACAAAGAAGTGTTTTGCCTTCTGAATGATCTTTCATATAAAAAATGATTTCTTAAGCAGTAATTACTTTTTTGCAGGCCAACTGTTTAAATAAACGACACATGCAAATGTGCCAAATAATATTAAACCGATTCTTCCATATACATAATGTAACCAAGGTAAAGCCATGTATAACAAGTCAATGATGTTAGACAGGCATTTGATGGTATTTGTTGTAGTATGCACAGATACAAACCTGTGTATCCACCCATTTAGCACCTTCAGCAGTACGCTGCACTTTGCCATAGAAATGTACAGGAAGCATGTACTCGGGGCGAGCCTTCTCCCAGGGGTTCCCATATCGAAGCCAGTCATCAGCCTCCTCCACCTGTGGCAACAGAGAGGGAATACATAATTCCTTACAAGGAAGATTTGTCAACAATATAACAAATATTTGCAACCTTTAAAAACGTATGCTGAATATAGTAAATGTGTATAAGACTACCTATTCATTTCTGGGGAGGGTTTTTTCTTTAACTGTCAATTCTTTATAACCTTAACATTTCTGCCATTAGGCTGTATGTTAATGTTTTTCTGCACGATATTCCATGTTGAGGAGACATTAAAAATAGGTTCTCCCATTGACAGATACCAGCCGATACTTTGTGCTGCAGCCAGCTATCAAGTCGGCTGTCATGGATACCTTGATGCAAGGACAGCTAAGACATAATGATCACATGCAAGCTGCAGGTGTAATGCACGTAACATGGACGTAACACATAAGGTGGGGTTTCCTTTGATGAGGTAATCATACATTAGCTGGTACACAAGGCTGTCTGAAGGGGAGAGGGGTGTTGAGAGGCAAGCAAGCACAGGATAGGACACCAAGTGATAAGTAAATACAGAAACCATTATGGATGTTTGATGCTTTAATTGAGGAAAACGTTCATGTAACTGATCCAGAAGAGGATCGCTGGGAGTGAACAGGAGCTGGCTGTTAATATTCTTGAGTGGTTTAGGACCTCCTATCATTTAAAAGTCTAGCTGTAGGGGTGACCACACATCCCCACTTTGGTGGAGGTTCACAGCACTTGTCCTGGAAGCATGAAAGATTAGAGAGAGTTCCAGATGTAGTAATATTAAAGCGGAGCTCCACCCAAAAGGGGAAGATCATCTTTTTTGCCCCCCCCTCCTCTGCTGCCACATTTGACACCTTTCTGGGGGAGGGAGGAGCAGGTACCCGTTTTTGGGACAGGTACCTGTCCCCACTTCCAGGAGGCCTTGCCGCAGCGAGGTCCCTCAGAGGTTCGGCCCCTCTCCTCCTTCCCCCGGCGCCACGGCCATTCACAAAGTGCAGGGCACTTTGCGCATGCGCAGTAGGAAACCGGCTATTGAAGCCAAAAGGCTTCACTGCCGGTTTCCCTTACAACAAATGGCGGTGGCAGCACCCGAGAGCAGACTGGAAAATCAGCTGGAGTGCTGACATCGCGGGATCCCTGGACAGGTGTGTATCCTAATATTAAAAGTCAGCAGCTACAGTATTTGTAGCTGCTAACTTATTTTTTTTGGTGGGAGGGTGGAACTCCTCTCTAAGTTGGATAAGGAAGTTGATTTAATGAAAAGCGGTTTGTTGCATGAACTGTTTGATTACTGTTACATTAGTGTGATATACTGTATGGTATATGCATTGCTGAGCACGGGAAGATATTTTAATATTCTTTATTGATATATTTTTTATTAATATTTATTTTTTGCAGCACATTTAGTTTGTTGCACAAAATGTTTATCGCGTTGTGACATGTCATATGTTTGTCACGTTTTGACAATGAGGGCTTACGGATTTTCATTACATGAAGAGACTAAAACTTTGCATGTCCTTATAAAATAAACTATTTAGATAGGCAAATTAATAAAGCAGGGGATGTTGCGTTCAGCAAACTTTCACCGGTGGTTAATCAATCACTGTAAATTAAAACACATGCGTAAGGAAGATTCACCTGCAGTGAATGTCACAATTTTTATAAGAAAGCATTCTGTTAGCCCACGTTCACATTGGGCCGATTTGACAGTTAACAGTTTTTAGTTGCGTTCTTCCCACCCCTCATGCCTACACTGCTTTGGGACGTCCCATTAGTGAAGAAGCATAGAGAGCTGCGTCTGTCAAAGGACGTAAGAGAAAATTGGATTTTTGTAAGAACTTACCGTAAAATCCTTTTCTCTGAGTCCTTTGACAGACGCAACTCCCGCCCCTCTCTTATGGGGTTGGTTGTGTCTTCTTTCACTGCTTGCTAGGAAACTGATTTGAGAGCACAGTGTTTCTGGGGTAATGTGGTGAGGGACAGCTCCTATAGGCGTGTCGAGTGAAAACTTCACTGCCTAGTCTACTCCTGTAGATGACGCATAACCCATTAGTGAAGAAGCATAGAAAGCTGCGTCTGTCAAAGGACGCAAGAAAAACTATGTTTTTAGATATTCATGTAAGGTAGCCCCGGTGGTAGCCTGGGTGTGACTGACAATGGCAGGAAACTGTTGTTTCCTGCAGCTGTTTTTATCACCTGTGGGCAGCTAGCTGCAGCCGCCAAGCCCTTCAGCCTACCCTACTGCAACATCGGACATCACATGTGATTCACACTGCATTGCTGTGCAGATCACATGCAATGTCTGTGCAATGTGAATTCAGCCATACAGTTGTATTCGCACAGAAAAATGCAGGACTTTTTTTTTCCCCCCCGCAATGGAATCACACCCATGCGATCCAATTCTTGTCTGAGTTCGCAGGTCACAGTGAGATCTGCGAACTGATCTGGGGGTGTCATTAACTTTGTATTGACACCTGCAGCGGTTCGCAGGGGGCAGTGTAAACTGCCTGCGGGGGAGATGCGATGCCGGATGCGCGCTGGTTCCCGCATCGCAGTAGTGTGAACCCAGGCTCACACTTCAATGACAGGTTGGTGGCAGCCAAAGCTATATGTGGCTGTCTGCTCACAGGTGGCAAATCCAATTGCAGCAATCATCAGATTCCTGCAGCTGTCATTTGCATGGACGCTAGGCTCCTGTACGAATATAATCTAAGAGTTCCACTTGCTACTAATGTTAGAAATGTGTGTTAGTGGGTTTAAACAAAAGTAGTTTCTATGTATAGCTTGTAATTATACATGAAGGCAACCACACATTTTAATTATATACACTACTTAAGAACATACAAAAGCTGTGCTTCTTACTTTGCAGTGTTACAGAGTGGTTGGGCTTAAGTGCTCCTTCTAACAATGCAAATCCAGGAGTCAGTCGACAAAAAAAATGCATCCCTGTGCAGCTGATATCTATAATGGTTGTTAACTCTTTCCAGTCAGCGAGAGTCAGCCGTCTAAAGTTCTTATGTGAACTTCCCAGTCATATGATTGGCTGTTGCAGTGATCAAGAGCTCAACCCACCAGCTAACAATTGTAAACAGTGACCAGGAGCAGTCAGTGCCAGGGTGAGAGTGCCGAGTGTGCATGCTCCCAGCAAAGAGCAGTGATGCCAGCTAAACCCATGTGGCAAGTAGGGTTGCCACCTCATCCCTTTAAACCAGGCCACATATTAATTACACAGGTTTTAAAGGATGATTAAGGTGGTAATTAAACTCACTTAGTACCTTATGTGCATTATATTAGCCTCAGAACCTGTGTAATTAATATGTGTCCTGGTTTAAGGGCATGAGGTGGCAACCCTAGTGCCAAGTCAGCGTTAAGGGAGGGAGGGCGAATGAGTCAAATATGGTGGTTGATCCACAAAGGTCCATATTTTACAATGCGGAAATATGTAAGAGCAAGTGTTTGAATATGTGAAAGCCATGACAAAAAAACTCTCAATGACCTCTATAGCCACAGCCACATGGAGCAATTACAGGTCCCTCTCAAAAAATTAGCATATTGTGATAAAGTTCATTATTTTCTGTAATGTACTGATAAACATTAGAATTTCATATATTTTAGATTCATTACACACAACTGAAGTAGTGCAAGCCTTTTATTGTTTTAATATTGATGATTTTGGCATACAGCTCATGAAAAACCAAAATTCCTATCTCAAAAAATTAGCATATTTCATCCGACCAATAAAAAAAAAAAAAAGTGTTTTTAATACAAAAAAAGTCAACCTTCAAATAATTATGTTCAGTTATGCACTCAATACTTGGTCGGGAATCCTTTTGCAGAAATGACTGCTTCAATGCGGCGTGGCATGGAGGCAATCAGCCTGTGGCACTGCTGAGGTGTTATGGAGGCCCAGGATGCTTCGATAGCGGCCTTGAGCTCATCCAGAGTGTTGGGTCTTGCGTCTCTCAACCTTCTCTTCACAACATCCCACAGATTCTCTATGGGGTTCAGGTCAGGAGAGTTGGCAGGCCAATTGAGCACAGTAATACCATGGTCAGTAAACCATTTACCAGTGGTTTTGGCACTGTGAGCAGGTAAAATCCAACTAGGAAAGACCGCTCCAGGTGGGCTGGGTATCGGGTGCTGGTCGGATCCGTCAATCCAAAATCATATGAAGCAAAAAGAGATGACCGCACTCCGATGTAAATCAAAAATTGGAGTAAATTTATTCCACATCAAACAATAGGCAACTGGAACAACACACTGTGAATGCAGGACAGAAAGGCAGACGCGTTTCACGACTTCGAGATGTCGCTTACTCATTGCCAAGTCCATTCTGTGTGTGCATCTACCACCTACATGGGTTTATCTGTGGTAGATGCACACACAGAATGGACTTGGCAATGAGTAAGCGACATCTCTAAGTCGTGAAACGCGTCTGCCTTTGTGTCCTGCATTCACAGTGTGTTGTTCCAGTTGCCTATTGTTTGATGTGGAATAAATTTACTCCAATTTTTGATTTACATCGGAGTGCGGTCATCTCTTTTTGCTTCACTGTGAGCAGGTGCCAGGTCGTGCTGAAAAATGAAATCTTCATCTCCATAAAGCTTTTCAGCAGATGGAAGCATGAAGTGCTCCAAAATCTCCTGATAGCTAGCTGCATTGACCCTGCCCTTGATAAAACACAGTGAACCAACACCAGCAGTTGACATGGCACCCCAGACCATCACTGACTGTGGGTACTTGACACTGGACTTCAGGCATTTTGGCATTTCCCTCTCCCCAGTCTTCCTCCAGACTCTGGCACCTTGATTTCCGAATGACATGCAAAATTTGCTTTAATCCGAAAAAAGTACTTTGGACCACTGAGCAACAGTCCAGTGCTGCTTCTCTGTAGCCCAGGTCAGGCACTTCTGCCGCTGTTTCTGGTTCAAAAGTGGCTTGACCTGGGGAATGCGGCACCTGTAGCCCATTTACTGCACACGCCTGTACACGGTGGCTCTAGATGTTTCTACTCCAGACTCAGTCCACTGCTTCCGCAGGTCCCCCAAGGTCTGGAATCGGTCCTTCTCCACAATCTTCCTCAGGGTCCGGTCACCTCTTCTCGTTGTGCAGCGTTTTCTGCCACACTTTTTCCTTCCCACAGACTTCCCACTGAGGTGCCTTGATACAGCACTCTGGGAACAGCCTATTCGTTCAGAAAGTTCTTTCTGTGTCTTACCCTCTTGCTTGAGGGTGTCAATGATGGCCTTCTGGACAGCAGTCAGGTCGGCGGTCTTACCCATGATTGCGGTTTTAAGTAATGAACCAGGCTGGGAGTTTTTAAAAGCCTCAGGAACCTTTTGCAGGTGTTTAGAGTTAATTAGTTGATTCAGATGATTAGCTTAATAGCTCGTTTAAAGAACCTTTTCATGATATGCTAATTTTTTGAGATAGGAATTTTGGTTTTTCATGAGCTGTATGCCAAAATCATCAATATTAAAACAATAAAAGGCTTGCACTACTTCAGTTGTGTGTAATGAATCTAAAATATATGAAAGTCTAATGTTTATCAGTACATTACAGAAAATAATGAACTTTATCACAATATGCTAATTTTTTGAGAGGGACCTGTAATCTTCAAAGTTCACAAAAGAAGCAGTGAAGTCACCTATGTAGGGTCTCCGCAATTTTCTCTCTCCCCTCTTCCTGTGTACCTGCACTGCGCCTACTATAGGCTCCGTCCACATCTATGCAGCTCTGTGAGACATGTTCATGCGGTTACAGCAGCCCATTCATTTGGATGTGCTGCAGTAATTGCATTTCATGCAGGAAAAAGTTTCCTGCGCCATTTTTAAACCACAGCTGGAGGGAAATCACATGGTGCTTTTGCATGCCTTGGGCTGGCCATACATTTTCAATTGACTTGTACAATTTCCCTTTAGACCAAAAACCATATAATATTAGGTCAAAACAAAACAACTTTAATTGTATCCAATTAGGTAGGCCCTTGCACTACATAGTTTAAAGTCAAATTTAAATGAAAATTGTACAAGAAAATTGAACATGTATTGCCACCCTTAGAGAATAAAAGGCTGACAGGCTGCCAGCTCACTGCTGAAGTACAAAGAGAAAATGAGAGTAAAACTGTGAAGCGTCCACTGCAAACTTTGATGTGGAATTACTTTATGGTGCCTGCAGCTACCAAGGTCAGTGAGCGTTGGTTTTAAAATGCATTTACTGCTTTTTAAAATAAATTAAAAAAAAGTTTAAACGACACCCCCAGATCAGTTCGCATATCGCAGTGCCAACTGTCAGTTCGGACATTAATCAGATCACATAGGTGTGAACACCCATGCGATCCGATTCTGGTGCAACTTTGGTCCTGAATGCAATGCGAATTCAGCCATACAATCTGTATGGCTAAATTCGCAATGCAGACATCGCATGTGATTTGCAGAGCAGTGCGCTGCGAATCACATGCAATGTCTGACATCGCTGAAGTGGGAACCAGCACTAAACCATTCTTTTAACTAAACTATAAACTGAATTTTTTTTGCAATTCAACATTAACTTCCAAAAATTGTTACCATGAGCAGGCTCACATCTGAAATATTAAGAGTCGGTTCACACTGGGGCGACAAGACTCTACTACTTCGGGGGCGACTTGCGCATTCCCATGCCCCGCGACTTCGGAGCGAATTGCATGGACTTCACATAATGGAAGTCTATGCAAGTCGCTCCGAGGTCGCCCCGAAGTAGTAAAGGACCCTTTTTCTAAGTCGGAGCGACTTGTGTTGCTCCTATTAGAATGGGTCCTGTAGCAGTCAATGGACTGCGAGGGAGCGCGACTTGTCAAGCTGACAAGTCGCCTGACAAGTCGCGCTAGTGTGGACCGGGTCTAAATGTTATTTCTTTTAAATCACATAATATGCATAATATTACTAATTAATTTTTTTTTTCCAAGTACAATAAAATGAATTTCATTACCTGCCATCCATTTAGAATCCTTTGATTGAATATCCCAAATTCATATCGGATCCCATAGCCATAGGCAGCCAGACCCAGAGTAGCCATTGAGTCAAGGAAACAAGCTAGGATGCAAGAAAACACGACATCTGTTATTTCAATTTCATTAAAGGGCCAGCCTACCTGAAACTGATGTCCCATGACAATTCATATATCTGTCGGAGATTCAACTGATGAGATATCCATGTTTTTTTTTTTTTTTTTTAGAAAATTTTTATTGGGGTTTTTGATAACGAATAACAGGAATATTATGTTTAAATGACTGGATCTGCTTGCTGTGGCCATTATGAATGGATTGCCCTGAAGTATCCAGGACATACAAAATGCCAGGGGATGACTTGGTCAACCATACTCCACCTATAAATAAACTATCTCTTCTGTATGAACTGACCCTTTAATATTACATTGATACTATATGTTGGGTAAAAGCCACATTCCAGTGTATAACAACACATTTTTGTCAATCATGGCAACTGAAAGCTACTACATCATCACTGGCGCACACACTGGAAAAGGTCTGACCATCGGAAATTTCCAGCCATGCAAATGTGTTAAAAAAAAGACAGTGGCCACGATCAGTGTTGGCAAACAAGCTGTTTACTGTCCCCTGAATTCTCATGAATATTAATATTCGCTGAAATGCTGGCAGCTTCAATAGAAAACAGGAGCATAATGGAAGTGTACAGCTGTGAGACACACAAGCTGAAAAGGGCCCCTTCCGACATTTGTCACTGGTTGCTTTACATATATGCAGGCTGCTTTCCCCGATGGGCCACCTACGCAAAAGCACATGTTGCACAGACAATATGTCCACTCCGAGCTGTAACACACAGTCAGGGTAATGGACTTGGGAATGCTGTGCCAATCCAGATACAGGATTATAGTGTTCTTATATTTAGGTAAAAAAGACAGTTTAAATCATCAGCAGATGGAAAATAGAAATTTCTGTTTGGTATATAAAAAAAAAAAAAGCCATTATAATATAAGAGTGCCTTGTATAATCACTTTCTGGGTTTCATGGTCGTCTCTATGGCATTGGATTTGGAAGTCTAGAAATGCTCATGGGACAAAACCTCCATCGCTGAAAAAAACAGAACTAGTCATTGGGATGAAGCTTGAAACCGCGCCAAGCTGGCACAGTAACAAAGTGCCCTTCAGCAAATGCTTAAGTAAAGCAATCAGAGAATTTCACAATATAAAAATGAACCCTAATTATGCAGTTTAGTAAATGCTTCTAGTCTTATACAAAATATATTCTGGATATAAGTGGACATCTCCCCACCATTAGACCTCCACTACTTTTTGACATCTTATGGAGCAGGAAGTGGCGACAGATACATCAAGTGCTGCTTTTATGCTTTATGCTAACTAACGAGGTCAAAAGAGGATAGGTCTGCAACAGTGCCATCTTAGGAGTATTAAAGGGCCCTGGGCAATGCAGTGCACTGGGGCCCTGCCTACACAATCACCCACGAGAATAAAAATGCAAATTATCGATAAGGCTATATTTATGGGTACATCAGTGCCAGGCTAATGACAGCTTCCAAGTTCCGTGACTGGGTCTGGTGACCACACAGGGAGTCAGACTCGACTGTCCTGTGTGCGCCTGTTCCCGTGGAGGCAGACAGGCATTCCTGCAGTTGTGGGCTCCCCCGCCACAGCCCAAGGGGCCTGACAGCAGCGCCACCTGCTGAGTTCAGAGACGGGATGCACACGGGAATTGGGACTAATGCTTGGCTGGAGCTGGGTTGCTGGAGGGGCCCCCCCAGGCAAGTGGGGCCCCTGGGCAACTGCCCAGCGTGCCCATTTGGTAAGATGGCCCTGGTCTGCAAATGTACAGTTCCCGTTAGGCCTCATGCACACTGGACATTTTTACAGTTGTTTTTGGCGTCAGACGTTTTTTTTTCTGCAGCCAGTAAACTCCCCAGCATGTTATCCTATGTGTCCATGCACACACAGGCGGTTATCAGCAGTTTTGGCAGGGGCGTTTTCTGGCTGGGAACAAAAAAACCCAGAACTAGTGGGTTTTGAGAGGAGTTTTTTAGCTGTAAGGCTCAGTTCACATTGGCGCGATGCGGGAAACCCTGCGAATCCATTGCGGGTTCCAGCATCGCACCCGACTCATATGCAGTTCACACTGCCATATGCAAACCACTGGGAGTGTCAATACAAAGTTAATGACACCCCAGATCGGTTGGCATTTCGCAGTGCGAACTGTCAATTCTGGAGTTGGATCGCATAGGTGTGAGCACCTATGCGTTCCAATTCTGGTGGGGAACAAAAAAAGAATCCTGCACGAGTTTGGTCCAAATGCGATGCAATTTCAGCCATAAAATCTGTATGGCTAGATCCGCATCACACAGACATCGCATGTGATTTGCACAGCGGTGTGGTGTGAATCACATGAAATGTCTTCCATTGCGCCAATGTGAACTGAGCCTTAAAAGGCTCCAACTCTGATAAAAGCTGGAAAATGCTGCTTTTCAACGTTTATCAATGTTTTTGAGCCATAAGCTTGTGCAGGAGTAAAGGTTTACCAAAAAAAGCTAAAAAATTGCTGAAAAACGCTACTGCGAAAAAGCGGAAAAACTCCTACAGCTACAGCTTTCTACTGGCGTTTTGAAAATGTCCAGTGTGCATGAGGCCTTAAATTGAAACAACATTTATTAAAATGTGATAACAAGAATGAATGTAGCTGAAAAGTCTACAGCCACTCAACGTTTAAAGTGTATCTCTATGCAACACTTTTTTTTTCTAGCTTGTCTTGTGATAGAGTGGGGAAGGATTAGATCCTTTTTTAGGTTTTTATTGCTGTGTCCCCATTTGGGTGTTTCATCCCTCTGCTTGTACTGGTGCCACCAAGATAGAAAGAGAGAGCAAATTCCAAATTTTTGTGTTGCCCCCCAGAACAAGAGGTAGGTGGAAAAATTCCAATGCGATATCTATCTCATAGACCACTTTCTAAGCAGGGGTTCTCTCTTGCTTGGGAGCTTTCCTGAGCTTCCTGTTGTGTCTTTGGAACAGGAAGTGAAGAGAAATTCACCCAATGGTACACAGACAGCAACAAATAAACCAAAAAAATACACTTTAAGGAGACTGCTATAGTGTTTTACAATAAAATAAAGTTTGCTTGTGTATGCAGGGCTGGTGCTACCAAAGGGCGGCTTAAGCAGCTGCCTTAGGACGCCAGGATAGGGGGGGGCAGTAAAAATTGGAATCCAGCAATTTTAAAGTGCTGCAGATATGTTTTTGCACACACTCACTGGGTACTTGTGTACTTTAGTAATGCCGACTTTCATATGGAAGTAATACAAGTGGCTGTAAAGCCTCCCGCGCACCCCCCATGCCATGTTCACTGAGCTCTGCTGTCCCACCTGTGGGCCCGATGCTGTCATGGTGCTGGGTATGGGCGGCGAGAGCTCAGCGAACCTCCATCCGCTTGGCCTCTGTCCTGTACACAGCCTGGGGAATGAAGTGTATGACATCACTTCCTGGACCAGAGCGGCCATTCCCCAGGATCAATGCTGGGTGAAGCAGCTGATGGAACAGGCTGTGTTAGCGAATTAGAGAGGAGACATCCAGGGTCAAAAACCCCAGGGTGTCTCCATAAAGAGAACCTGTCATCTATCACATAGGAGGCTATTGGTCCCCTATGTAATAGAAATAAAAGTTATGTAAAAATAAGTAAAAAAAAAACATTTAACCAAAAAAAGACATAAAAAAAAAAAAAAAAAAAAAAATTAAAAATGTGTAGTCCCTCCACACCTAGAAAAATGCCTTGGGGCACCTACGTATGAAAGCAGTGATTGTACTACACATGTTATATATTAGCGCGCACGAGTAAGAACAATCATTTTAAACACCAGTGCTCATGCGTAACTCTAGACTGATGACCAATAGGGGCTTTTTTTTTTGCGGCAAAATGCACCTTTTGCCTAAGTAGACAAAAATCCTTACACCGGCCATATGTGTATGGAAAAATTTTATGGAGAACATACAGCTGCATTTTGTCAAAAATGCTCTACATATACTAAAAAAAAAAAAAAATTCCTGGTGTGCTCGTGTATACAACCCCAATTCCAATAAACAGAATGCAATTATTTGCAAATCTCATAAACCCACCATGAGCACCTCGGGTTGAGTCTTTGGGTTACAAATAGAAGGCGTACCTGCCAAGCGTCCCAGTCCTCCATTGCCAAGACCTGCATCTTCTTCTATCTCCTCCAGCTCCTCCATATCCAGGCCCAGCTGTAATGAAACAAGAGTTACGTCAAACTTTATATTCAAAACAATTCACAATATTCAATCTGGCATCAGAGCTTTGTTCCCCATTATCACAGCCCTGCATACCCAATACCTGTAATTAGTAAAGGCATGAGTGTGCTAAACACAGACAGACATTTTCTAGATATTTGGTAAATAATCAAGGCAACTTTTATTGCAATCGTATGACTGGAAAGCGGCAATGTCACATTTGTATAATACTGTATATCTTGGAGAATCAATCATTAAGCCCCCGTTCACACTAAGGCGACCTGTGAGGCGACCTGGTCGCCTCACAGGTCGCCTTCCATAGGGAAGCTGCGGACCCGTTCTAATAGGAGCGACACAAGTCACTCCGACTTAGAAAAAGGGTCCGGAGCTTCTTTGGGGCGACCCGGAGGCGACCGCCATAGACTTCAATGTTATGAAGTCCGTGGCGGCCGCTCCGAGGTCGCGGCGCGCTGCTCGCACCGCGACCTCGGAGGTCGCCCCCCGAAGTCGGATCGCCCCTATGTGAACGGGGCCTAAAAAGTGGAGTATGGATTTACCATTAAAATAGGGAAGAAAATCAATGCAGAACACCAGGCAGTATGCAAAATTCATAGCTGAAATGCACATATATCAGTGGCTTTGTCTTCCAAACTATTTATTTCTGGTCACTCATTCTTGTGATCCAGGCATCCATACAGTCCTATATAATAAAGCCATAGACCTCCCTTCAAACTACATTGCAGTTAAGCAATGCCACCAGGTCAAGGGCACACGCCCCAGCCTGTGATTGGACAATGAAGGAGCAGGAGCACACTGATAAGGTCATCCCTCTCTTCTTATCTCCTGTAATCATGCTCACATTGTGACTGAAACCACTGCACATAATACAGCATGATCCACATAAGGGCTGCTATTAGAATGGGGCCCCGTACAGCCTAGCAGCCCCCTCTCCCAAATATATCAAGACAATATTTTCACTAAAAATACACTAAAATCACATAACAGAGAACCTGTGTGAATTAGCCCTCTTTAATTGTTTTTTTTTTTTTTTTTTTTTTCATTTTAAAAATGAAAATTATATATTTTTTAAAAATGTTAAAAAATGTTTACAATATTTTAATTCACAATTTTTTAGAATTATTATAATGTTTAATTATTATTTTTTGTCTGTTATTTTTTTTACAGGACAGGGAAGCCTGCAGTGCTGCAGGAATGGTGGAGGGTGGGGCGGCACAGTGAAAGGGGGGCACACGGGGGGGGGGGGGGGGAATCAGAAGCAGGTAGATACAGGAATGATGCACTGTGTTAGTTTGGGTAAAGTAGGGAAAGGTTGGACCTTTTGTTGTGGATAGTCACCCCTCTCTTTGTCCTGGTGACCACTGTTGTCACTGCAGCAAGAGGAAAGGCAGTGGGGATCCCTGTTACATAGTTACATAGTAGGTGAGGTTGAATAAAGACAATAGTCCATCCAGTTCAACCTGTGTAGGTGTGTGTGGCCGTAATCATCTCTCATACCCCTGAATGTTCTGATCCTTGAGATGTAAGTCTAAGAGTCTTTTGAAAGCCACCATACTACCCGCAGAAACCACCTCTTGTGGTAGAGAATTCCACAATCTTGTAGCCCTAACAGTAAAGAACCCCCCACGTTGCCTGTGGTTAAAACGCTTCTCCTCTAATCGCATTGTATGCCCTCGAGTCCTCATGCAATCCCTTCGAATGAACAGCTTTTTTTCTAAGCTGGGATCCCCATTAAGATATTTATAAATTGCTATCCAAGGGTGTAGGAACCCACACAAATCTGGGGGGGACAGCATTTTTACTCGCCAGGTATATGCTTTTTCAGTAAACTGCGAGAGAGAGAGAGTGTGTGTGTGTGCAATACAATTAATTCATCGAATTTGTTTATTATATCCCACATAACCCACATAGCATTAATAAAAATTAACCCACCTGGCATTAATAAAAATTAACCCCCAAATTAATCCCATGGCATTAATAAAAATTAGTGCTGGTGCTTCTGCTTGGCTTGCTGGCTGGGCTGGCATATGCTTGCTGCCAGTGCCTTGCCTTGCGCTGCCGCCGGAACCTCCTCACTGTCCGGTCCCTGTCCCCGACACACAGTGGACAGACTGCTAGGTAGTCAGTCAGTACTGTCCATGTGACGCCACTCCCGCATGCGCTTTAGGTCTGGCCGCCTAGGCTGGGTGCTTGGTGCGCGCCACGCACTCTCCCTATGCTGGTGAGACGTCTTGCATGATGCCACTCCGCTGTGCACGCCCCCCTCCACCCGCCTGCCAGCCTGTGTTTGTAGGACAGAACAGGACCCCCCAGGGCAAGACAGGACCCCCCAAAGACAGGAAAGGACCCCTCAGGATAAGACAGGACCCCCCAAAGGAACAGGACCCCCAAGGACAGGACAGGACCCCCCAAGGAACAGGAAAGGACCCCCCAAGGAACAGAAAAGGACCCCCCAAGGAACAGGAAAGGACCCCCAATGATTGCAGAGTGCCAGCCACAGCATTGCCCCTAATGATTGCAGAGTGCCAGCCACAGCATTGCCCCCAATGATTGCAGAGTGCCAGCCACACATTGCCCCAAATGATTGCAGAGTGCCAGCCACACATTGCCCCCAATGATTTCAGAGTGCCAGCCACACATTGCCACCAATGATTGCAGAGTGCCAGCCACACATTGCCCCCAATTGCAGAGTGCCAGCCACACATTGCCCCCAATGATTGCAGAGTGCCAGCCACACATTGCCCCCAATGATTGCAGAGTGCCAGCCACACATTGCCCCCAATGATTGCAGAGTGCCAGAACACAGCATTGCCCCCAATGATTGCAGAGTGCCAGCCACACATTGCCCCCAATTGCAGAGTGCCAGCCACACATTGCCCCCAATGATTGCAGAGTGCCAGCCACACATTGCCCCCAATGATTGCAGAGTTACAGCCACACATTGCCCCCAATGATTGCAGAGTGCCAGCCACACATTGCCCCCAATGATTGCAGAGTGCCAGCCACACATTGCCCCCAATGATTGCAGAGTGCCAGCCACACATTGCCCCCAATGATTGCAGAGTTCCAGCCACACATTGCCCCCAATGATTGCAGAGTGCCAGCCACAGCATTGCCCCCAATGATTGCAGAGTGCCAGCCACAGCATTGCCCCCAATGATTGCAGAGTTCCAGCCACACATTGCCCCCAATGATTGCAGAGTGCAAGCCACACATTGCCCCCAATGATTGCAGAGTTCCAGCCACACATTGCCCCCAATGATTGCAGAGTGCCAGCCACACATTGCCCCCAATGATTGCAGAGTGCCAGCCACACATTGCCCCCAATGATTGCAGAGTGCCAGCCACACATTGCCCCCAATGATTGCAGAGTGCCATAACACAGCATTGCCCCCAATGATTGCAGAGTGCCAGCCACACATTGCCCCCAATGATTGCAGAGTGCCAGCCACACATTGCCTCCAATGATTGCAGAGTGCCAGCCACACATTGCCCCCAATGATTGCAGAGTGCCAGCCACACATTGCCCCCAATGATTGCAGAGTGCCAGAACACAGCATTGCCCCCAATGATTGCAGAGTGCCAGAACACAGCATTGCCCCCAATGATTGCAGAGTGCCAGCCACACATTGCCCCCAATTGCAGAGTGCCAGCCACACATTGCCCCCAATGATTGCAGAGTGCCAGCCACACATTGCCCCCAATTGCAGAGTGCCAGCCACACAT
Source organism: Pelophylax lessonae (assembly GCF_965119305.1). Classification (NCBI taxonomy): domain Eukaryota; kingdom Metazoa; phylum Chordata; class Amphibia; order Anura; family Ranidae; genus Pelophylax; species Pelophylax lessonae. The sequence continues at coordinate 544,677,878 of NC_138770.1, read as the reverse complement.
TGCCCCCAATGATTGCAGAGTGCCAGCCACACATTGCCCTCAATGATTGCAGAGTGCCAGCCACACATTGCCCCCAATGATTGCAGAGTGCCAGCCACACATTGCCCCCAATGATTGCAGAGTGCCAGCCACACATTGCCCCCAATGATTGCAGAGTGCCAGAACACAGCATTGCCCCCAATAATTGCAGAGTGCCAGCCACACATTGCCCCCAATTGCAGAGTGCCAGCCACACATTGCCCCCAATGATTGCAGAGTGCCAGCCACACATTGCCCCCAATGATTGCAGAGTGCCATAACACAGCATTGCCCCCAATGATTGCAGAGTGCCAGCCACACATTGCCCCCAATGATTGCAGAGTGCCAGCCACACATTGCCTCCAATGATTGCAGAGTGCCAGCCACACATTGCCCCCAATGATTGCAGAGTGCCAGCCACACATTGCCCCCAATGATTGCAGAGTGCCAGAACACAGCATTGCCCCCAATGATTGCAGAGTGCCAGAACACAGCATTGCCCCCAATGATTGCAGAGTGCCAGCCACACATTGCCCCCAATGATTGCAGAGTGCCAGCCACACATTGCCCCCAATGATTGCAGAGTTCCAGCCACACATTGCCCCCAATGATTGCAGAGTGCCAGCCACAGCATTGCCCCCAATGATTGCAGAGTGCCAGCCACAGCATTGCCCCCAATGATTGCAGAGTTCCAGCCACACATTGCCCCCAATGATTGCAGAGTGCAAGCCACACATTGCCCCCAATGATTGCAGAGTTCCAGCCACACATTGCCCCCAATGATTGCAGAGTGCCAGCCACACATTGCCCCCAATGATTGCAGAGTGCCAGCCACACATTGCCCCCAATGATTGCAGAGTGCCAGCCACACATTGCCCCCAATGATTGCAGAGTGCCATAACACAGCATTGCCCCCAATGATTGCAGAGTGCCAGCCACACATTGCCCCCAATGATTGCAGAGTGCCAGCCACACATTGCCTCCAATGATTGCAGAGTGCCAGCCACACATTGCCCCCAATGATTGCAGAGTGCCAGCCACACATTGCCCCCAATGATTGCAGAGTGCCAGAACACAGCATTGCCCCCAATGATTGCAGAGTGCCAGAACACAGCATTGCCCCCAATGATTGCAGAGTGCCAGCCACACATTGCCCCCAATTGCAGAGTGCCAGCCACACATTGCCCCCAATGATTGCAGAGTGCCAGCCACACATTGCCCCCAATTGCAGAGTGCCAGCCACACATTGCCCCCAATGATTGCAGAGTGCCAGCCACACATTGCCCTCAATGATTGCAGAGTGCCAGCCACACATTGCCCCCAATGATTGCAGAGTGCCAGCCACACATTGCCCCCAATGATTGCAGAGTGCCAGCCACACATTGCCCCCAATGATTGCAGAGTGCCAGAACACAGCATTGCCCCCAATAATTGCAGAGTGCCAGCCACACATTGCCCCCAATTGCAGAGTGCCAGCCACACATTGCCCCCAATGATTGCAGAGTGCCAGCCACACATTGCCCCCAATGATTGCAGAGTGCCAGCCACACATTGCCCCCAATGATTGCAGAGTGCCAGAACACAGCATTGCCCCCAATGATTGCAGAGTGCCAGAACACAGCATTGCCCCCAATGATTGCAGAGTGCCAGCCACACATTGCCCCCAATGATTGCAGAGTGCCAGAACACAGCATTGCCCCCAATGATTGCAGAGTGCCAGCCACACATTGTCCCCAATTGCAGAGTGCCAGCCACACATTGCCCCCAATGATTGCAGAGTGCCAGCCACACATTGCCCCCAATTGCAGAGTGCCAGCCACACATTGCCCCCAATGATTGCAGAGTGCCAGCCACACATTGCCCCCAATTGCAGAGTGCCAGCCACACATTGCCCCCAATGATTTCAGAGTGCCAGCCACACATTGCCCCCAATGATTGCAGAGTGCCAGCCACACATTGCCCCCAATGATTGCAGAGTGCCAGCCACACATTGCCCCCAATTGCAGAGTGCCAGCCACACATTGCCCCCAATGATTGCAGAGTGCCAGCCACACAGACATTGCCCCCAATTGCAGAGTGCCAGCGATCCCCCCGCACTTACCTCTCTCGCAGCTTCTCTTCAGTCCCCGGCTCCATGCGTCTCCGAGTCTTCAGTCCTCCCGCGGCGCCTCCTCCTCGTCCAATGGCACGGTGTTTGCCTTTCGGCCAATCAGGAAGCGGGAGGACCCGCTCCCTGATTGGCCGGGAGGAGGATCCGTGTGACAATAGCGAATTCTCATTCGCTACTGTCACAGAATGGGCGGGTCTGGCGCACTGCTGCTCCCTGGCCGCCACGTCTGCGGCTGCGCAGTCCGAGCGCGGTACATTCAATTGTACTGCGCTCGGACGCGCCACGGCTAAACTGGGGGGGATTTCAGCATACCCGTCCCCCCCGCATTATTTCCTGGGGGGGGATGTGTCCCCCCCGTCCCCCCCGGTTCCTACGCCCGTGGGTCTGGCGCACTGCTGCTCCCTGGCCGCCACGTCTGCGGCTGCGCAGTCCGAGCGCGGTACATTCAATTGTACTGCGCTCGGATGCGCCACGGCTAAACTGGGGGGGATTTCAGCATACCCGTCCCCCCCGCATTATTTCCTGAGGGGGATGTGTCCCCCCCTGTCCCCCCCGGTTCCTACGCCCGTGTTGCTATCATGTCCCCCCTCAGACGTCTCTTCTCCAGGGAGAATAAATCGAGCGATTGTAGACGCTCTTCATAGTCAAGGTCCTCCAATCCCCTAATTAGTTTAGTTGCCCTTCTCTGGACTCTCTCCAGCTCCAACACATCCCTCCTGAGGACTGGCGACCAGAACTGGACAGAATACTCCAGATGCGGTCGGACCAGAGTTTTATAAAGTGGAAGGATTATAGTCTTATCTCTGGAATACATCCCTTTCTTTATGCATGCTAATATTCTGCTGGCTTTGGCAGCTGCCGCTTGACATTGCATGCTTTCGCCTAATCTATCATCAACCAAGACTCCCAGATCCTTCTCCATTTTTGATTCCCCCAAGGGTTCCCCTCCTAATGTGTATTGTGTTTTTATGTTTTTAGTCCCCAAGTGCAAAACCTTACACTTCTCCACATTAAACCTCATTTGCCATGTCGTTGCCCACTCTGTAATTTTGTCCAGGTCATTCTGTAGGATATCTGCTTCATGCTGTGCAGTTATTGCCCTGGCCAATTTTGTGTCATCTGCAAAAACTGATAACGCACTACTGATCCCGTCCTCAATGCTGTTTATGAATAAATTGAACAAGGTTGGTCCCAGGACTGAGCCCTGGGGCACCCCGCTTACAACCTCAGACCAGTCTGAGTATGCGCTGTTTATTACCACCCTTTGGACACGCCCTTTAAGCCAATTCCGTATCCAAGAGCAAACTCTGCTGTCGATACCTGCAGACCTTATTTTATAAATTAAGCGCTTGTGGGGAACTGTATCAAACGCCTTAGCGAAATCCAAGTACACCACATCCACTGGTCTCCCCCTATCTAGCTCACAGCTTACCTCCTCGTAGAATGCTAAGAGATTGGTTTGACAAGAACGCCCATTTGTAAACCCGTGCTGATTACTGCTGATGATGTTGTTGTCTTTAGCAAACTCTACGATATAGTCCCTTATCATCCCCTCTAGAAGTTTACATACTATTGATGTCAAACTGACAGGCCTATAATTTCCCGGGATATGCCTCTGGCCCTTTTTGAATATCGGAATCACGTTAGCTTTCTTCCAATCCCCTGGTACATCTCCTGTCCTAATACTGTCAGCAAAGATCAGGAACAGTGGTCTGGATATAACCTTACTGAGTTCCTTGAGTACTCTCGGATGTACGCCATCCGGGCCTGGTGATTTGTTTGTGTTAAGTTTATCCAGCCTTTCCATGATTTCACCTGTTCCTGTGACAACTAGAATTCCATTTACTTTGGAGAGATTTCCACTCCTTTCCTGTTGCATCACCAAGGCAGGAAGTGATGGGAAATCTCCCCAGCAAAACAGAAAAAACAACCCCCCCCCCCCCCCCCCCCAAAAAAAAAAAAAAAAAAGAAATGGTGGGGCAGTTTAAAGTAGAAGTAAACTGCTGTACTACAAAAAAAATGTTTTCCCCCACAGAGTGGTTTGCCGCTCTGTGCTAGTAAGCACAGCTGCCATGTCATATCCTCCTGGTCTTCTTTAAGGTTCAGGGTCTACTTTATTATCTGCATATCATAAGTGTCTATTAAAGTGTTACTAAACCCACAATAATAAAATCAGTCTGTATATGCAGTAAAACGTGCTTGTTATACTCACTGTGGAACCTAAGGGGTTAATTCTCTGCATTGTGTAAAAATACTGTTTGATCTGGTCTTTTCTGATCCTCCCCTTCTTTTACTGTTCTCAATCCAGCTGCTAATACAGAGCCTTGGGGGCACTCTGCACATGGTCAGTTTGGTGACGGTGTGTTTTGCCAGAGAGTTTTTTTTTGGGAGGATTCATGTGATCAGCACAGGGCCAATCGGAACTGTCCAGACAGAGGGTTAGGGGTCATGCAGTATCATAGGACAATCAGAGGAGAACAAAAACTCCTCCTACAAGCTTTACCAGACACTGCTGGAAGTTACAAGGCTGCTATATACTGCTGATGAGAAAAGGTATTTAGCAGTTTATAATTTCTAAAATAATTGCATTTCCATGTTCTGTGTACTGTGGAATACCAGATATAATGAATGCAGGGTCCTGGGTTTAGCAACACTTTAAGGCTGGGTTTGCACTTGTGCAAAGACAAACATTGCATGTGATTCTCGCCGCTTTGCTGTACAGATCACATGCGATGTCTGTGCAGTGCGAATTCAGCAATACAAACTGTATGACTTAAATCGCATCCCACGCGCACCGTAATGGTGCAGGACCCTTTTTTGGTCTGCACTGGAATCGGATTGCATGGGTGTTCACACCTACGCGATTTGATTCCTGCACCATTAGAAGGTTCGCATTGCGATCTGAAAACCGATCTAGGGGGGGTCATTACCTTTACATTGACACCCCAGCAGTTTGCAGATCTCAGTGTGGGATTCGGGTGCAATGCAGTAACTGGCACTGAATTGCAGGGTTTCCCCTATTGTATCAGTAGGACCCGGGACCAAGGGTCTTTTAACACCATACTGCACATAAAAAATAACCATAATGTATGAAAAATGCATGTGTATTGATGTGTATTAGCATGCATTTTCACATGCATTGCATTGCTTTTTTATGCACGTTGGCATGGGTATTAAATGTAATCTACTGTGAATGGACAGGTCCATGGAAGGGTCAAAATACTTACAACAATTTATTTTTTAAATCTTTACTTTCAGTTGCGTTGTGTTGCATTTACATGCATTCATATTGCATTATGCTGCATCAAAATGCAGACATGTTCCATCATCATGCAACATACTGCAATACGCATGTACCGTACACCCTTACACTGACCTGCGTTGATCTGGTGTGGAAAAATGCTGCACGTGGTGTGAGCAAGCTCTAATCGTTTTAAAACGAGAACTTCCTTTAATCACAAAAACAAAAATAACTTTCTACTGGGATTTACAAATGATTACTTTGTCCTGTGAATTCAGAAGTACGGGGGGTGGGAGCCACAGATACAACCCCAGGAGACTGCAGCTGTATCCTTTAAAACAGAATATTTGTAGTTTTGTGTTGTTTTTTCTGTTTTTATTTCCTTTTCTTAAAGCTGAACTCTAAGCAGATATGGAGGCAATATCAAGAAATGCAAATACATTGGATATAAAAAGTCTACACACCCCTGTTCAAATGTCAGGTCAACATTTAAAGGGCCTCTGATTACCCCAAATAAAGTTCAGCTGTTCTAGTAGGTCTTTCCTGACATTTTCTTAGTCACATCCTACAGCAAAAGCCATGGCCTGCAGAGAGCTTCCAAAGCACCAGAGGGATCTCATTGTTAAAAGATATCATTCAGGAGAAGAGTACAAACGAATTTGAAGAGAAAACTGAGTGCAGATGTACTTATAATTAAGTGCTGCAGGGCATATTTTATTTTATTTGCAGGCCATAGTTCTACTTTAATGTAATAAAATACATGGGGTTGCTATCTATTCCACAGGTGTGTATGGAGCTACAAATGAAATGTGTTAATTTGGACGTCAATTTTTTCGACTAAAATCTCAGTTACACTTTAGTGGACTGCTATCTAATGTGTTTAGTTAAATTTTAATGCATTATTTAAGCATTTTTCTAAAATTTCAAAACTTATTCTATACTCCTGAAATACAAATCTAACAACATGTAGTGGGGAAGTAAATGGGTAAGGGAGTCTTACTAGTTGAACTTTGTGATAGAGCAGTGGTCTCCAAACTGCAGCCTATTCCTTGCTTTTATCCGGCCCTTAAGGATTTATTCCTGCCACTGACACCAACAATGGGGCACTATTCCCTCCCCACTGACAACCTAACAATGGGGCACTATCCCTCCCCACTGACCCCTAACAATGGGGCACTATCCCTCCCCACTGACCCCTAACAACGGGGCACTATTGCCTCCCCACTGACCCCTAACAATGGGGCACGATCCCTCCCCACTGACCCCTAACAATGGGGCACAATCCCTCCCCACTGAACACCTAACAATGGGGCACGATCCCTCCCCACTGAACACCTAACAATGGGGCACTATCCCTCCCCACTGACCCCTAACAATGGTGCACTATCCCTTCCCACTGACCCCTAACTATGGGGCACTATCCCTCCCCACTGACCCCTAACAATGGGGCACTATCCCCTCCCCACTGACCACCTAACAATGGGGCACTATCCCCTCCCCACTGACCACCTAACAATGGGGCACTATCCCCTCCCCACTGACCACCTAACAATGGGGCACTATCCCCTCCCCACTGACCCCTAACAATGGGGCACTATCCCTCCCAAATGACCCCTAACAATGGGGCATTATCCCTCCCCACTGACCCCTAACAATGGGGCATTATCCCTCCCCACTGACCCCTAACAATGGGGCACTATCCCCTCTCCACTGACCACCTAACAATGGGGCATTATCCCTCCCCACTGACCACCTAACAATGGGGCACGATCCCTCCCCACTGACCACCTAACAATGGGGCACGATCCCTCCCCACTGACCACCTAACAATGGGGCACTATTCCCTCCCCACTGACCACCTAACAATGGGGCACGATCCCTCCCCACTGACCACCTAACAATGGGGCACGATCCCTCCCCACTGAACACCTAACTATGGGGCACTATCCCTCCCCACTGACCCCTAACAATGGGGCACGATCCCTCCCCACTGAACACCTAACAATGGGGCATTATCCCTCCCCACTGAACACCTAACAATGGGGCACGATTCCTTCCACCCTTACCAACAATGGACACAATTCCTTCCACTGACACCAACAATGGGGCACTATCCTTTCCACTGACACCAACTATTTCTTCCCCCAATACCAAATTACTCCCACTGGCCACAGTCCAGCCCCCTACAGTCTGCAGGACAATAAACTAGCCCTTTCCTTAGAGAGTTTGCAGACTCCTATGATAGAGCTTAGAGAAGCAGGGCAGTTACAATCATTTTGCTATGAAGCCTCAACAGATCTAATGGTTCTGCTTTTACAATGATATTCAAAAGCAGCTGGTCAGAGATTTTAAATATTTAAAAGGAATGTTTATGAACAGACACTGCAAGGCGCCTGATGTTACCTTTCCTAATCCTCCTCTGTGTGCATCTAGAAAACTAATACTGGGGCCGGTCTTTAACACTAAGGCCCTGGAAAATGCCCTCCCACTACAAAAAAATGAGAGTACTTCAATGGTAAATGAAGGTGCTCCCGATGGACAAGGCGATGGCAGTTATCAATGTTTAGTCCTGAAGTCAAGCCTCTAGTAAAGCACGCCATACATGGATTGAGCTTCAACCGATTCTTGCTGAATTGGCAGTAATTTGTCCCATTGGTGGCCCAATTGGTACACTTGGCTCTGCAATAGTCGATTGTTCAAGTTGATTTTTGCTATAGTTGCAGAGGAGAAGGGGGGGGGGGATTCTCGTTACAGTACCTGCATCCAATCAGATGCATGCATTGTTAGTGCATTCTGACAGCCAGCACTGCAAATTTGCCCATCAAAGCAGTTCAGTGTGAATGGGGGAAATTAAGTGTTAGCTCTTGTTTCTGTCCCATGTTTATTCAGTGCCAGCGAATGGGATGGACACTTTAACAGAGGAAGGTTTCCGACTAGGAAAGGTGATCGCAGGCTTGTAGTGGCTTTTTTGTGTTTTCACTGCCTGGCAGGTTAGCCTTAATGTGGTACTGTAGTCCAATCAAAAATGATATTCATCTCATAGATGTGTGCCTGCATCCAATGCTGGGACAAGGTCTTCCAGAGCCCAGGGAGGGCGAACATACCAAACTGCAACCCCCCCCCCCCCCCCCCAAGATGTATGAGTATTGTGTCAGCAACCCAAACCACAAAAAAAATAAAAACTGAGCACTAATCTGCATGCTTATCCTCTAAGAATAAATCCCCCCCCCCAAAAAAAAAAAATCACCCCTTCTAGCACAAATCCTCTACCATTCAAATCCCTCAAATTTGCTCTCCCGGTACACATCCTCTTCCCCCACCTCTCCCCCACCCCCATCTCCCCTCCTAGCACAACCCCCCCCCCCCCAATTGATTCCTACTAGCACCCCCTCCTCCCCCTCCTAGCACAAATCCCCCTAAATCACCACTCCTGGCACAAAGCCCCGAATGTTCCCTCCTAGAACAATTCTTACCCCCTGCTGCCCCCCAAATTCCCCCTCCCCTCGTTGTGGTGCCCCCCCCCCCAACCTCTAATGATACCACAGTGCCCAGGGCAGCCGCCCCTCCTGCCCAAAATGTATAAGCCATATGTGTCAGCAACTGAGCTTTAATATGTATGCTTATCCTCTACACTAAAATTCCCACTACTTCCAGTGCAAATCTGATTCCTCTGCTGAAATCCCCCTGCACAAATGTCCCCCCCCCCCAAATCACCCCTTCTAGCTCAAATCCTCTACCATTCAAATCCCTCAAATTTGCTCTCCTGATACACATCCTCTTCCCCCACCTAGCACAACCGCCCCCTAAATCACCACTCCTGGCACAAAGCCCCGAATGTTCCCACCTAGAACAATTCTTACCCCCTGCTGCCCCCCAAATTCCCCCTCCCCCTAGTTGTGGTGCCCCAACCTCTCATAATACCACAGTGCCCAGGGCAGCCGCCCCTCCTGCCCAAAATGTCTAAGCCATATGTGTCAGCAACTGAACTTTAATATGTATGCTTATCCTCTACACTAAAATTCCCCCTACTTCCAGTGCAAATATGATTCCTCTGCTGAAATCCCCCTGCACAAATGTCCCCCCCCAAATCACCCCTTCTAGCTCAAATCCTCTACCATTCAAATCCCTCAAATTTTCTATGAGTACAGCTCCTTTTCCCAACCCCCTTCCCCACTCCAAACACCCCCCCCCCCAGCTTAATCCCCCTGCCGCCTGCCCAGCCCCCCTCACCCTAAAATTTCCCCTCTGAGCACAACACCACCCCCCCCATTTATCTATACTAGCGCAAATCCCCCCCAACAACAATTCCTCTCCCACTCTACGAGATTACCTCTTCTAGCACAAACCCCCCTCCTAGCACAAATCCTTTTCTTCCATCTCTCCTCCCAACACAGCCCCAAATGTCCCTTCCTAGAGCAATTCTTTTCCCCTGCTGCCCCCCAAATTCCCCCTCCCAACACAAATCCCCCCCCCCCCATCTCCTTGTGGTGGCCCCCACCTCACAATACCACAGTACCTAGAGCAGCCGCCCCCTCTGCCCACCCCTTTTATCACTAAAGGTTCTCATAAAGACATCTCCTCTAAAGAGCTTTCAGTCGCCCCCTCTCCCCACGCCATGGAGCCTCATTCCTCTTACTGCAGTCTCCATAATACAGAATAACTGAAAATCAATTCCATTACAGGAACACCTGCATCATAAACCGTAAGCAGCTTTGTGGTAAGCGATTTAAATAGCAGCTTTTCAATACAAAATCATTAGGAAAGAACTTGAAGGACGCTGCTGATTGTTCTTGGACAGCTAAGGGCAATGATCATCAAATTCCAAGTGTATTTTGAGAAAGGAGAAAAGGTGACCTGGTGGTAATGTGAGCCATACAATGCACAATGGCGGGACTGTGAACGTGCGGCTTAGTGCGAGATCACACAGGAAAGAAGAGCGCAGCGCACTGACAGATCCCAGAAGCTGTCTCCACACTCGCCTGCTCACACATTATTAATAAAACGCAATAACCGGTTTGGTTTTGGAAACTTTTTTTCCCCGTTAACACTTTGTATACTGGAAAAAAAACTGTCAGAAATGGTTAAAAAAAAAAAAAGTATCTGCAGCACTGCAAAGTTCTATTAACGATATTATGCTTATAAAGGATTGTGACATCTTAACTGATTTTATAGAGAAAGATCAGAATAACAAAGGATGATGATGTACTGTATGTAAAAACAACTATTTTTTTTTTTTTTTTTTTAGTGGGGTTTACATTGCAATATCCGAGGGGAACCAAATTATGAATATAAAGGCTGCATGTAAAATTATCTTTAAGGGCTGGTTCACACTAGTGTGATTCACATCGCTGTACTGTGTAACACACACACACATAGAGCTATATATATATATATATATATATATATATATATAGCTCTAACGAGCAGGGCCCTCTAGTTCCTCCTGTATTGAATTGTATTGTAACTGCATTGTCTTCCCTTCCATTGTAAAGCGCTGCGCAAACTGTTGGCGCTACATAAATCCTGTATGATAATAATAAAAAATAAATATATATATATATATATACATACATACATACATACAGGTATCTCACAAAAGTGAGTACACCCCTCATTTTGTAAATATTTTATTATATCTTTTCATGTGACAACACTGAAGAAATTACACTTTGCTACAATGTAAAGTAGTGAGTGTACAGCTTGTATAACAGTGTACATTTGCGGTCCCCTCAAAATAACTCAACACACAGCCATTATTGTCTAAACCGTTGGCAACAAAAGTGAGTACACCCCTAAGTGAAAATGTCCAAATTGGGCCCAAGCAGCCATTTTCCCTCCCCCTGTGTCATGTGACTCATTAGTGATACAAGGTCTCAGGTGTGAATGGGGATCAGGTGTGTTAAATTTGGTGTTATCGCTCTCACTCTCTCATACTGGTCACTGGAAGTTCAACATGGCACCTCATGGCAAAGAACTCTCTGAGGATCTGAAAAAAAGAATTGTTGCTCTACATAAAGATGGAATAGGCTATAAGAAGATTGACAAGACCCTAAAACTGAGCTGCAGCACGGTGGCCAAGACCATAAAGCGGTTTAACAGGACAGTTTCTACTCAGAACAGGACTCGCCATGGTCAACCAAAGAAGTTGAGTGTACGGGCTAAGCGCCATATCAGGAGGTTGTTTTTGGGAAATAGATATATGAGTGTGCCAGCATTGCTGCAGAGGTTGAAGGGGTGGGGGGGTCAGCCTGTCAGTGCTCGGACCATACACCGTACACTGCAACAAATTGGTCTGCATGGCTGACATCCCAGAAAGAAGCCTCTTCTAAAGATGATGCTCAAGAAAGCCTGCAAACAGTTTGCTGAAGACAGGCAGACTAAGGACATGGATTACTGGAACCATGTCCTGTGGTCTGATGAGACCAAGATAAACGTATTTGATTCAGATGGTGTCAAGCGTGTGTGGCTGCAACCAGGTGAGGAGTACAAAGACAAGTGTGTCTTGCCTACAGTCAAGCATGGTGGTGGGTGGGTCATGGTCTGGGGCTGCATGAGTGCTGCCGACACTGGGGAGCTACAGTTCATTGAGGGGACCATGAATGTCAACATGTACTGTGACATAGTTACATAGTAGTTGAGGTTGAATAAAGACAATAGTCCATCCCTTCGGAGACTGGGCCGCAGGGCAGTATTCCAACATGATAACGACCCCAAACACACCTCCAAGACGACCATTGCCTTGCTAAAGAAGCTGAGGGTAAAGGTGATGGACTGGCCAAGCATGTCTCCAGACCTAAACCCTATTCGGCATCTGTGGGCAGGGGCGTACCAAGGGGTTGACTAGACTGGCGCCCACCAGGGGCGCAGGCTGAGGGGGGGGGGGGGCGCAAAAAAAATTGGAAGTGTTAGCAGTGATTGTTGTGCCCTCCCCACAGTCAGCGCCCCCGGCACCCCCAGGCAGCATGCGGCTCCAATCCCAGAGTCCTGTGTCCACTCCAGGCGGCGTCAGTGCGGGCTCTCCGGAAGCTCTGTCTCCGCCCACACATTAAGGCCGGTCAGCGGTCATATGACCGTGACATCATCAATCGGCTCCACCGGCGGCAGGCTGGGGATGGGGATTACACTGAGGCTGTCAGAGGAACCCATACCGCCGACCAGCACCTTCAACCTCCTTTCCACTCCCAGGACAAGCTGACCAGGGGACACCTCTCTCTCTCTCCCTGTCACCCCCCTCTCTCTCTCTGTCACCCCCTCTCTTTCTCTCTCCCTGTCACCCCCCTTCTCTCTCTCTCTCTCTGTCAAACCCTCTCTTGGGGGCGCCGATACAGCTCCTCGCCAAGGGCGCTGGAGACCCTAGGTAAGCCTCTGTCTGTGGGGCATCTTCAAATGGAAGGTAGGGGAGCGCAAGGTTTCTAACATCCACCAGCTCCATGATGTCATCATGGAGGAGTGGAAGAGGACTCCAGTGGAAACCTGTGAAGCTCTGGTGAACTCCATGCCCAAGAGGGTTATTATGGGCAGTGCTGGGAAATAATGGTGGCCACACAGAATATTTATACTTTGGGCCCAATTTGGACATTTTTACTTAGGGGTGTACTAACTTTTGTTGCCAGCGGTTCAGACATTACTGGCTGTGTGAGTTACTTTGAGGGGACAGCAAATTTAGGCCTCTTTCACACGGAGCGGACCGCTCCGGCACTTTTTTTTTTACGGACACAGATGACACTTGTGTCATCCGGTTTGTATGTCCGCATATCATCCCATCCGTTTGCAGATGATATACGGACATAATGTAGGTCTATGGGATTGCGGATGTCAGCGGATGACACCGCTGACATCTGATTTTGCGTCCTTTCCGTTTTTTAAACAGAAGAAAAATAGGGTTCTGTTCCATTCCAAAAAACGGAACAGAACTGAAAGGACGAAAATCGGATGTCAGCGGATTGTACATTGTAGCAAAGTGCCATTTCTTCACTGTTGTCACATGAAAAGGTATAATAAAATATTTACAAAAATGTGAGGAGTGTACTCCCTTTTGTGAGATACTGTGTGTATATATATATATATATATATATATATATATATATATATATATATATTTTTTTTTTCCCGAAATTCAAAAAGTACCTCTTTTGCTCCCAGTCTCCTCAACATGTGCAAATTCCTTTTCCTTTTCTTTGCTGCTGCGATTTAATTTCTTGTTAGAGGGTGACTAAGGCCGGCCATAGACGCTTCAAATCTCGGCCAGTTCAGCAGCAATCGACCGAGATTCGAACCATTAATGGCCAGGCTGAATGTACCAAGTTGATCGACCAACTTGGGCACAACCAGCCTGCAGGATTTAGTTGCGATTATTGCAAGCGGTTACTATAGCCGCTAGTGATAATCATGGTCTTCTCTCGGTGGAGGTGGCTTCCCCTGCCGGGAGAGGACAATTGCTCGGCAGGAGGGATTCCTCTGTCAGCACTGTCTGGGTTGATGGGGGAATCGTGCAAATTTCTCTCCGGCAACCGTCTATGGTTGGCCTAAGTTTGTTGGTCCAACCATATGTAGGAACGTAGCCACCCTGGATTGCTCCCTCCTGAGATGGACTAGGGGCTATGGGATGTGTAGTGTGCATAGAGCAGTGTACACGGTGCACTGCTCATTTCAAACAAAAAAAAATTAAGGGAGAATAGGAGAGGTTCAGGAGCTTTTAGAGGACATTACGAGGCGGCAGAAAAACAGTATGAAATTGAAAAATAGATTACAGGGCCAATAAGTAGTGGGTGTGTATGGATTTGTATTTATTATCTGACATAGGAAATTGGGTGTGACATTGCTAGGTTCCTTCTTAAAATGCCCCCTGGCTATTTTTTGCTTCAGCACTTCTAAGGCAGGCCATACACGGTGCAATTTTCTTTCCTGCAACCACAGGTTGCAGGAAAATAATTTGCACACCCCCCTGTTCCCACAATTCCCCAAGTGCTGACAAGGGAATCCCTCCTGCAATGCTATTGTCTTCTGGTGGAGGAGCGGGGGAAGCCATCCACGCAGGGAGAAGACTATAGTAGCCGCCAGCGATAATCACAAGAGAATCCGGCAGGCTGGTTGTAGCCAAGTTGTTCGATCAACCTGGTACATTCAGCCTGCCCATTAACCGCTTCAAATCTTAGCCGGTTCCTGCTAAACCCGCCGAGATTGGAACTGTGTGTATGGTTGGTTTAAAGTGGAACTGCACTGCATCTGCGCACCACAAACCAAAAACACAATTTCATTAGTTTTTAGTATATAAAGCAAACTCCCCCCATCCATCCATGTCTCCATGCTTTATTTTGCTGAAAATTTTTGAAAAACACCCCTGGCCATCTTGAGTAAGGGCAGAGGATTCATGTAGCCTTTACTTCCTGGAATCCGTTTCAGGCATGGGCTGAGATGAGAACCCTCCCTCCCCTCCTGAAGACTCCTGGGATGTATGACATCTTTTGCCTAGGCATGGAAACCAGGAAGTAACTGAAGAAATGCAAAATAAAGTATAAAACAAATGATTATGATATACTTTCCTATCTATTTACTAATTCTAGCAGCATAAGGATTAGAAATAGTCCATGTTGATTGAGAGAGTGAAGTCAACTTTAAGGCTGCATTCACACTTGAGCGTAGCGTTTTAGCGTGTTTTTTAACCGCTATTTTACCGCGATTTTCAGGCGTTTTTGGAGGCAGGCATTGACATCTATCAAAAAATGCTTGTAATCAGCCCAAAAAGAAGCTCATGTAAGTTTTGCTTCAGGCGTTAAAACGCTCAGATGTGAACAGGGGCCATTTAAATGAATGGGGTTTTACTTGTTGGGCGTTTTGAAACGTTTTTTTTTTTTTTTGCGTTTTTGGAGCTGAAAAACGCTCAAAAACGCCCAGGTGTGAAGCTCCATTCACATGTAGGCGTTTTGGGGTGTTTTGAGGGGCGTTTTTCTGCTCTAGGATCAGTTCTCAAAACGCCCAACAAGACAAATCCTATTCATTTCAATGGCCCCTGTTCACATCTGAGCGTTTTGACATTTTAAGCAAAACGCCCAATGCTCAAAAAAGTACATGAGCTTCTTTTTGGGCAGATTACAGGCGTTTTCCATTGGTCTCTAGTCAATCTAAAAACGCCTGCACAAAAAACACCTGTAAAAACGCCCATAAAAACGCCCATAAAAACGGCTGTAATAGCAACGCCAAGATGTGAACGTAGCCCGAATGGAGCCACAGACCTCGAACAAGTATACGGCGAGTGAAAGTCAAAAGAGATGTCGTAATTCCTTATCCTCGTTAACTTAAAAAATATCAAAGTAAAAAAAAAAAAACCAGCATGACAGCCAGGCACTTGGCATTTTTAGAGTGAGGGGTCAGCAGCAGCAACCTCCGCATTCCTCCAAAGCCAGGTTTCTGTTATCACTGCCAGTAAGTGCAATGTAAAGGTTAAACTTTTCAGGTCCTTTAGCACATGCAGAGAGAACCAAAAAGTTATAAAAGTGCCATAAAACAATAACCAACTTCTGGCCGACCTGCTTGAAAACTGTTCACAGCTTCAGAACAAGAAATTTGGCAGCAGAAAGTGATTTCCTTCCTGGAACTGAAACATCAACACAGAGGAGCGGGCTGTGCTGACTACAAAGACTGCAAGAGAACACCAAACAAGCAACTGTACAGGCTGGATTTATTTCACACAATGCATTGCATTTCATTCGTTGCTAGGCTGGGCCACGCTAACTAATCTGGTGGGTCTGAAACATGAGCTCTGTGTATACAGGTGACTGGGCATTTCACAAAACCTGTTTTTTTTTTTTTCTTATTTAAGTGGAAATATAGGCAAGACTTTTATTCAGGATAGAGTAAGGAAAGATTATAACCCATGCCATCTGTGTCCCAATATGGAGATTACCCTTTACTTCCTGTCCCATAGTCAAAACAGGAAGTGAGAGGAAATACCTGCAAATTAAGGGAATCCCTTGGGGACCTCCACGTCACCAGAACTAGTGTCCCTTTTGGAAGATTTCCCCTCTTTTTTTTCTGGGGACAACCCAACATTTTGGATTTTCTTTTACCTTCACATTCAATGATAATGGTAAACAGGAAAAATGGAGAGGGGGAATGGGGTTACAGATAGCAATAAAAACTTAATAGATGTTATTATCCCTCTCCACTTAACCGCTTCCCGACTGCGCACAGTATATTTACTGCGGCAGTCGGCCCCGGCCAGGCAGAGTGACGTAGGTCTACGTCGCTCGCCTGTCACTCCTTCCAGAGCCAATAGCGGGCGGGCGCGCGCCCGCTGAGGCGCGCGCCCGCCTCGGCTCGTTCACGGAGGAGTGCGGGAGTGTGACTGGCGGACCCGATGTCCGCCGGTCACACTACGATCGCCGCTACAGCGGGAGAAAGACAGAGCGGCTTGTGTAAACAAGCCACCTGTCAGTTCTCCCTGTGTAAAAGTGAAGATCAAACAGTTCTACTATGTAGAACTGTTGATCTTTGTTTTTACACTAGTAAACCTGTCCCTGCACAGTTAGAATCACGCCCCTAGGACACACTTAACCCCTCCCTGTCCAATACTGTTAACCCCTTCCCTGCCAGTGTCATTTTTGCAGTAACAGTGCATATATATAGCACTGATTACTGCAGTAATGTCACTGGTACCCCCAAAAGTGTCAAAAATGTCAGTCAAGGGTCCGATCTGTCCGCCGCAATGTCGCAGTACCGCAAAAAAAATCGCAGATCGCCGCCATTACTCGTTAAAAAAAAAAACACCAAAAATGACAAAAATCTTTCCCTTTGTTAGTAAACGCGATAACTTTTGCGCAAACCAATCAAAATACGCTTTTTGCGATTTTTTTTACCAAACATAGGTAGCGTAAAACAAATTGGCCGAAAATTTAACAAAAAATTTTGATTTTTACATTTTTTTTTGGGGGAATTTCATATAAAAAAAAGTGAAAAATATTGTTGTTTTTGCAAAAATTACGCTCTTTTTTTGTTTATAGCGCGTGATCAAAAAATCGCACAGGTGATCAAATACCACCAAAAGAAAGCTCTGTTTGTGGGAAAAAAAGGACGTGAAATTCGTTTAGGTACAGCGTCGCACGACCGCGCGATTGTCCGTTAAAGTCACGCAGTAAAAAATCGCAAAATAACCCCTGGTCTTTTAGCAGGAAAATCCTCCGGTGGTAAAGTGGTTAAAGAGGAAATAAACCCTCCTCTGACACTTTTACCTATAGGTAAGCCTATGATAAGGCTTACCTATAGGTACTGTAAATATCTCCTAAACATGTACCGTTTAGGAGATATTTACCATACATGCAGTTAGTGACGTCACTGGCGCATGCGCTCTGAAGGAACGGCCGCTCGTGCCGTTCCTTTAGAGCCCCGTGCCGTGACCGTCGGCTCCCGCGCGTGCGCGGGAGTGACGTCACCGCGGCTCCGGCCAATCAGAGGGCTGGATGCCGAGATCCCGGAAGAAGGGCGACTGGACATGTCGCCCGTCATAGAGGTAAGCGAGCGGCACGGCGGGGGCTCGTTCTAAGGTAAGTATTTGATAATGAGCTAGTATGCGAGGCATACTAGCTCATTATGTCTTTCTCTTTCAGGATGGAAAGAAAAAATTTTTTTTTTTTTTTCGGTTTACAACCTCTTTACTCCAAAACTTAAAAAAAGCCTTGACTTAAGTTTCAGTTTAAGCCACTTTGCTGAGGGTACAACCACCCTTTAGCTTATCCTAAGGCTCCATTCATACCTTAGCGTTTCGTTTTCAGGTTTTTTTGACATCTAACAAAAATGCTGGTAATCTGCCAAAATACAAGCTCATGTACTTTTGTGAGCTTCAGGCGTTTTGTTTAGGCGACAAAAGCTCAGATGTGAACAGGGGCCATTGAAATGAATGGGATTTTGCTTGTTGGGCATTTTGAGACTTCAGAGATGAGCGTTTTACAAGCTGAAAAACACTCAAGTGTGAACAGGGCCTTAGAGCTAAAATGTTTTGGTTTACCAAAGCATATACTCTATCCTGTGCATTACTGATGGCAAGCCAATGACATACTTACTTTAAATTTAAAGCATACCTCCAGATTAGTGCTTTTGCTAGTTTTAGATAGCATGTGGAGGGGTCAGAAACAGTGTAAAGCATTCACATGGCCATCCAGGGGCAGATAGATTTCTACATTTATTGACAGCTAAACGCCACCTGTGGAAGCAGCAACACTCTGTGCTTTAGATGCATAAAAACTGGCCAATTGCGTCCAGGATTGGTACGAGGCTTTATCTGCATGTAACCACTTACAGAGCAATAAACATCGAAGGTTTTCGCATCAAGTAAAAAACGCCACTCTCCCAACCAGCCATCATAGCATAGGAATCAAGATCAGCTTCAGCCTGCAAGTCTCTTCCAGCACGTTTCGTCCCACCTTGTTATTAAGCCCTGGCGGGCAGGGCGAAACGCATTAAAGGCATGGCCTTTTGGGGGAGACTTACATGCTGAAGCCGATCTTGATTCTTATGCTATGATGGCTGGTCAGGAGGGCAGCATCTTTTACTTGATATATGCATCGCTCTGGATAGGCATTTCGGCAGCCTGCAACCCCTTTATCTGTGGATCTTGGGAATGCAATTCCTGGTTTTGAGCGGTGTTTCAAATCCAACTTAACATCTAAGGTGTCCCCTCTTTACTAAACTGTCCCTGTTATACAGATTGCCCATTGGCACTGGGGCAGCTACGTAGTCGTCGCCCCCCCCCCCCCCCCCCCCAACATCCACTTTCTGGGGAACACAGACAATAACAGTAATGTGATTACAGATTTTAACCCTTTCCCACCACCTTTTCCAAACCTGAACAAAATGTTTGAGTTCAGCTGGCAATCGCTTTTTTAAGAAATCCTCCATTCACTCAAGTTAGGTGGATGGAGGAATGCTCGCCGCAGGGACATTGTATTCCGACAGCGGTATTCAGAATACATCGGTGATTGCCTGCCTTGACTTTAGTTACAGTTTAAGCCCCTTTGCTGAGGATACAACCACCATTTAGCTTATCCTAAGGCTCCATTCACACCTTAATGTTTCGTTTTCAGGTGTTTTTTTGGGGTGTTTTTTGCAGGTGTTAGGAGGCAAGCATTGACATCTAACAAAAATGCTAGTAATTTGCCAAAATAGAAGCTTTTCCAGCTTGTGAATTGAACAGGGAGGGCCACAAACAGATTGAAATTTGTCTGGTTCCCAATGAACTGGTTCGATCAGTCTAAAGCCCCATACACACGATCAGATTATTGAACAATCTGTCATCCGTTTTTTGTGGCATGCTAGTCTGATGTGGAAAGTGAAGAGGTTATTTTCATACGAATTTTCCCATATGACAGAATTCTACTTCAGAAGTGATGTCATGTGTTGGATTGCTTTGTATGTGTTCTTTTGTCTCTGAGTATGCCTAGTCTTGCTCTTAGGATTTTTTTTCCGTCAAAATCTGTACTAATGAGACGAAAATCGGACGTTGTTTTGACGGACGACAAAAATTATATAGCCTGAACATCAGAATTTTGTAAGCCGAAAAGTCGGAGTCGGCCGTCGAAAGCACCATACTAACAATCCGAAAAATCGACAGATCGGTCGTCAAACGAATTTTCCCTACAGATGTTCTTATCCTGTGTACGGGCCTTTAGACTCTATGGCTACCTTGTGAGTTCTACTTTGCACCAGTCAATAATCCCATTTGTTATAATTTATATCTCCAATTGTTACAAAAAGCAAATTCTTTCTTCTTTCTTTCTGATGGGTGTTAGACTGGGTTCAGTGTGGGGCTGCTGGCTGCTGTATCCAGAAAAGTGGAGGTAGGGGCTCATTCACAATTTTGTGGAGATTGGGCGTTTCTAAAATAGTACACTAGTGTCCACAAGGGCACACAAAAAACTATTGTTTCCTATGTGCCCTGTTCACATTGGAACGCAGACGGCAGCGGCAGAGAATCGCAGTGTGGAAAGTGCAACATGCCTACATTTTTCCGCAGTGCGCCGCAACTCGGTCAGAACTTGATGCACTTCTAAGCAGAAAAGCACAGCATGTATACATAATTAATGTCTGCTTCCAAGTGCATACTATTACTTAGAATTGTTGATAGTTTGAGTACTGAGGGAAATACCTACGTAGCCCTCTCTTTATAGAAGGGTTTGTTCACACTAGCCCGCATAGACTAAGCCAATGAATTTTTACCATGCAGACAGCAGTCAATTTGAGGTCCATCAGAAAACGTTTTTTTCAACTTTGACGTGTTGCATAGTGACACTTTATTCAGATCTCTGCACATCCGTGCGGTGACATGTGACACCATCCACTACACCTTCCTCAGCATGTCTGCATTTTTCCACACTGCACCAATTCAATACTTTTGGGTCACAGAGGTCGATTTACTAAAGGCATATAGACTGTTTACTTTGTAAGGAAATTTTTACCACAGCTTAAAAGAATAAAAGGTAACTTTTTAAAAAAATAATAATAAATGCACTTTTTTTTGCATTCATTTTTATTGTTGCAGGAGCCTTGAAAGCATTGCACCAGCGGTCAGCAGATTACGGATGCCATGCAAGTCTCCTGTACAATGTCAGTGTATGGTCTTACCTGTACATCCCATACGGGTAAACCGATACTACCGGACACAATGACTCCATAAATTACCATGACGCTCCACAGCACTGTGGTAGTTCATTGAGAACTACAAGCTGACAGCCATTAAGGATGTCGGGGTTTGTAGTTCAGACATACGGAGCTGTGTGTGTGAATGGCGCGGCTGTGTGGGCAGAGCCCCGCACAGCCACGCTGTTTTCAAATAGTGGCAGCTAGAACGGGAAACTTCCCTCCATAATGCTGTCACAGGGAGTGAAGGCAGCGGGGAGCAGCTGCAGCACTGGAAGCAGGTTACATGTTCCACCCTCAAACCCTTTAAAGAGGTTGTAAATTGAAAAAAAAAAATATTTTTTTCACCCTGAAAGAGAAAGACATAATGAGCTAGTATGTATGGCATACTAGCTCATTATGAAATACTTCCCTTAGAACGAGCCCCCGCCATGCCACCCGCTTACCTCTATGACGGGCGACATGTCCAGTCGCCTGTCTTCCGGGATCGTGGCATCCGGCCATCTGATTGGCCGGAGCCGTGGTGACGTCACTTCCGCGCACGGTCACTTCACTGGACTCTGAAGGAACGGCACGAGCGGCCGTTCCTTCAGAGCGCATGCGCCAGTGACATCACTGGCTGCATGTAAGGTAAATATCTCCTAAACAAGTACCGATATTTACAGTACCTATAGGTAAGCCTTATCATAGGCTTACCTATAGGTACAACTTGTAGAGGAGGGTTTACTTCCTCTTTAAAGAGGTTGTAAACCTCCAGAGAAAAAAAAAAAACCTATTGATCTAGTATGCATACTTACCTTAGAACGAAGCGCCCACAGTGCTGCCCGCTCACTGGTAACACAGTCGACACGTTCAGCCGTCTTACTTCCAGGTTCATGTCACCCGGCCAACCGATTGGCCGGAGCACGATGATGTCACTCCCGCGAATGCTCATGGGAGCCGCCGTTTACAGCACAAGGCTCTGAAGAACGGCACGGGCGGCCGTTCCTTCAGAGCGCATGCGCCAGTGACGTCATCGGCTGCATGCAATGTAAATATCTCCTAAACGGTGCAAGTTTAGGAGATATTTACAGTACCTATAGGTAAGCCTATGATAAGGCTTACCTATAGGTACAGGCACTAACTGGGGGCTTACAACCACTTTAAGCAGGCCCTAAATGGTTTGAATCTCAGCCAGTTTGGCAGGTTCCAGCTGAGGTTCCAACCATCTATAGGCAGGCTGACAATACGCAAGTCAACGCATCGACTTGGGTACAAGCAGCATGTTGAATTTTTATATGTGATTTTATATAGGGCTAGCAATAATCACTGTGTTCTCCCAGCAGGCACGTCTTCTAGTGCTACACCCCCCCCCCCCCTCCCCCTGCCAGCCAGGTGAACACAATGGCCATGTGGGAGGCATTCAAGCAATTTTTTTTTTTTCTGCAATCAAGTAAATAGTATCATCTCTGGCTTGCCTTATAGGCCCCTTTCAGATGAAGCAGATTCATCCAAGTGGATCCGCCTGCCAAGCGGAGGATTGCAGGTCTTGTTTCCATCCGATTGTCATCTGATCTGCCAGACGGATTTCTGTTTTTAGTGGATCCTATCAGATCGGATTCCCGACGGGGTCAGCGGACACATGTCCACTGACATCTTCCACCCCATAGAGAACAATGACCCGATCGGACCACCTGAAGAACGGACAGGTGGACCCGATCAGGTCCACTCGTGTCAAAGGGGCCTTAGTGAATAAGGTGAAATGTCTGTTTATGAAGAAAACCCAATCACATGCAAGGAAAGGGAGAAAAAAAAAACATTTTTTGGTGCATTTAAATGGATAATGAAGGTCAACAAACCTTAATTTCTGTCACTAAGCACTGGGGAAAATTACCTTGCAAAGTGAACAGTCTATTTGCCTTTAGTAAGCCAACCCTACTGACTCTCAGTGTGTGCAGATTAGCAATTAGGACTTCACTTGCTGCATGCTTGTTCTCTTTCAGGGACTCAAATATTGAAGCCACAGACAGCCAGGCTACATGCATTTTCAAAAGGTCAGCCTACATATTTTTTCCATACCGGTTTTCTTTGCATGTAAAACGTCAATAGATTCCCTATTTATGAATTATTTAGTTACCCAATTCCTAAATGTTAAATTTGCCAAATGGGATGCAGAAATAGAAGCTGCACAGTTCCCCAAGAAAGGGTCCTTTCACACGGCCGCTCTGTGTGAGAGCTCCGCTGCAGGACTTTTTTTTTTTTTTCCACGGAGCGGATGACATTTCTGTCATCCGCTCCGTGTGCCCGCATATCATCCCATCCGTTTGCGGATGATATGCGGACCTAATGTAAGTATATGGCATTGCGGATGTCAGCGGATGACACCGCTGACATCCGATTTTCCTTCCTTTCCGTTTTTTACACGGAAGAAAAAATAGGGTTCTGTTCCATTCGTAAAAACGGAACAGAACTGAAAGGAGGAAAATCGGATGTCAGAGGATGGTATTCCGCTGACATCCGCAGTGCCATTCACTTACATTATGTCCGCAAATCATCCGCAAAAAAATAGGATGATTTGCGGACACACGGAGCGGCCGTGTGAAAGGACCCTAAATCATATATTGACAAAGGGTGACGTTACCTTCCAAACAAAAGTGACTCATCTTTCTTTGGAAATAAAAAAAAAAAGAAATAGCAAACTTGGCCGCTGTTCTATTGTAATTTTACAGCTTTCCAGTGAATAATTTACAAAGCTGGCATCTCTTCTTGTAACGCTATTAGAGCATCGCCTCTTTGGCAGGAGAAGAAATGCACTGCGGCTGGGGGTATTGATTAAAGAGAGAGACATGCTTTTAGGGATGAACAATCTCCGAGGAGGATTTTAGAAAATCTGAAAGGTTAATACTTGAAGTGGAACTTCACTCTCCCAGTCAACATTATTTTTAATCCTCATGCTGCTAGCATTCGTGAATAGATGGGAAAGTACCGTATATCATATTTACTTGTGTTAAACTTTTTTTTCCCTTTTACCACTACTTCCTGGTTTCTTGTCTGGGCAAATTATGG
This sequence comes from Pelophylax lessonae, assembly GCF_965119305.1. Lineage (NCBI taxonomy): Eukaryota > Metazoa > Chordata > Amphibia > Anura > Ranidae > Pelophylax > Pelophylax lessonae. The sequence goes on along the minus strand of NC_138770.1, from coordinate 544,653,837 downwards.
CATACATTCCAGGAGTCTTCAGGAAGGGAGGAGGGGTTTTCTTAGCTAAGCACACTCGCCTGCATGGCATACATTCCAGGAGTCTTCAGGAATGGAGGAGGGGTTTTCTCAGCTAAGCACACACTCACCTGCATGCTTAAGCTAAGAGTACATGGATTCCAGGAAGTAAATGCTACATGAATCATTTGCCCTTACTCAAGATGGCCACTGGCAGAAATGCTAGGGGGTGTAAATAAAGCATGGAGACATGGATGGATGGGGGGAGTTTGCTTTGAATAGTAAAAATGAAATAGTGTTTTTTGGCGGTGCTTAGATGCAGCGTAGATCTGCTTTAAACATTACATCTATCTAAACAGACAAAGCTCACTTCTCAGTGTAACCGGTGTTCTGCCGAAAACTCCAACTTGCCGAATTCTTCGACGACGTTACTTCCAGTGAGTGTACACCTGGAATAATTCAAGATTTCGACCACTTGGTGTTTTCACACAACACCGACAGCTTATACACTCTGGTAGATGCTATAATTAGTAGAGATTGTTAGTCCGCCCGTTATCGGTCGCCGCCTCTGAGGTGGCCATGTCTTTGGTTACTAACAGACGGACTAACAGTCTCTACTAATTATAGCATCTACCAGAGTGTATATAGGCTACCGGTGTTCTGTAAAAACATCAAGTGGTCGAAATCTCCAATTACTCCTGGTGTACACTCACTGGAAGTAAGATTGTTAGAGAATTCGGCAAGTTGGAGTTTTCGGCAGGACACCGGGCTTCAGTCGAAAAGATTCTTTAACCACTTTACCACCGGAGGTTTTTGCTGTCTTCCGTCCAGGCCACTTTTTGCGATTCGGCGCTGTGCGACTTCAACTGACAATTGCGTGGTCGTGCGACGCCGTACCCAAACGAAATTTACGTCCTTTTTTTCCCACAAACAGAGCTTTCTTTTGGTGGTATTTGATCACCTGTGCGATTTTTACTTTTTGCGCTATAAACAAAAAAAGAGCGTTTATTTTGAAAAAATAACAATATTTTTAACATTTTTTTATATGAAATTCCACCCAAAAAAGATGTAAAAACCAATTTTTTAAAAATTTTTTGGCCAATTTGTTTTCTGCTACCTATGTTTGGTAAAAAAAAATCACAATAAGTGTATTTTGATTGGTTTGCGCAAAAGTTATTGCGTTTACTAACAAAGGGAAAGATTTCTGTCATTTTTGGTGGTTTTTTTTAACGCGTAATGGCGGCGATCTGCGATTTTTTTTGTGGGACTGCGACATTGCGGCGGACAGATCGGACCCTTGACTGACATTTTTGGGGGTACCAGTGACATTACTGCAGTAATCAGTGCTATATATATGCACTGTTACTGTAAAAATGACACTGGCAGGGAAGGGGTTAATTTTATTGGAGAGGGAGGGGTTAATGTATGCCTGGTGCTTACTGACGTGTAGGGGGGGAGGTGACTGAGTGAGTCATGGACAGATCGGATGTCCAGCTATGCTGAACAGTCCGATCTGTCATTCCCTGTCACTATGGAGATCCGTCCGCTTGTGTTTACACAGGCGGGCGGATCTCCACACTAGATCCCCGGCGATCGGTGCAGAGCAGCGGCGATCGCCGCTGCTCCTCCCCTGGCCCGACTCCCGCTGTGAATGAAAACAGCGGGAGCGAGCCACCGGCGGCGCGCAAGCGCCGCCCAGAAGGGGGAGTGTCTGACGACGTTAATACTACGTCGTCAGACGATAACGAGCCACTCTGCCGCAGTAGTATTACTGTGAGCAGACGTAAAGTGGTTAAAAAAATATCTTTTCAACTGAAGCCCAGTGTCTTGCTGAAAACTCCAACTTGCCGAATTCTCCAACGACATTACATCCGGTGAGTGTGCACCAGGAATAATTGGAGATTTCGACCACTTGATGTTTTTACACAACACCGGCAGCCTATACACTCCGGTAGATGCTATAATTAGTAGAGATTGTTAGTCCGCCCGTTAGTAACCATGGCCACCTCTGAGGTGGCGACAGCTAATGGGCGGACTAACAAGTGATTGAAAGTGATTTCAATCTTCCACTGGGATCTGGAAGTTACCCACACACTGAAGGTTTTTTACTTTCATGCATAGAATCCACGAAGGAAAAAAAACCTTCAGCCTTTAGAAACACTTTAGTGCAGATTCAAACTATAGCGATGTCAGCCATTGCATCGGATTCACACCGCACTGCTCTGCAAATCACATGCGATGTCTGTGCGATGCAAATTCCACCACACAGATTGTATGGCTGAATTCACATCGCATTCGGACCAAAGTCGTGCAGGACCCTTTTTTTGGATCGCATGGGTGTTCACACCTATGCGATCCAATTCCTTTCTGAATTGACAGTTTGCACTGCGATACGTGAAGGAATCTGGGGGTGTCGCTAACTTTGTATTGACACTCCCAGCAGTTCGCATATGGCAGTGTGAATCAGTAGATTTGCAGGGTTCCCGCATTGCACCAATGTGAACTGGTACTAAAGGGTTTGTAAAGTCAGAAGGTTTTTTTTTATCCTAATGCATTCTCAGCCCCCTAATACTTACCTGAGCCCCCTCTCTACCCAGCGATGTCCACGAGTGCCTCAGCCGTCTGGGATTCTCTCTCCTGATTGGCTGAGACAAAGACACAATCAAACCCCGTTAACCAATCAGGAGAGAGAGGGGCCAAACAGCAGCTCTGTGTCTGCTTGGATACATAGAACTGCAGCTCAGTTCTCGTTCCCCCATAGCAAGCTGCGAGAAGGGGATGATCTGGGCTGCCCTGTGCAAAACCACAGCACAGAGGAGGTAAGTATAACATGTTTGTTGTTATAATAGAAAAAAAAACGAGACTTTACAATCACTTTAAATGTCTTAGTGGCAAGAAATTAGGGGCCTATAGAACCTTCAGTTGAAATCCGCTATATACATTCCAGATTTGTTAAAACAAAAGGGTGCTTAAAGCGGAGTTCCGGCCACAAAATCGACATAATCAATTTTTGGGCCATCCGCTTGCTTTTGGTCACCTGAAAAAGAAATGGATAGTAACGATTTTTTTTTTTGTTTACTTACCTTGTTATTGAAGAAAATATACTCACCTTTCTTCAAATTCCTCCCTCGGCGGCCGCGGCCCGCGCCGTCACTTCCTCTTTGCATTGATTCCTGGGAGCTGAACGTCATCGCTCCCAGGAATCAATGCGCCTGCACCGGCCCCGCTCGTCACTTCCGGTGCGGGTGCCTCATTCCCTGCTAAACAGCTTCTGGGCATGCCCAGAAGCTGTGGAGGGATGACGCGCCCACACCGGAAGTGACGAGCGGGGCCGATGCAGGTGCATTCTGGGAGAAGAGGACGCTTTGGCTTCAGCTGCCCACATCCAAGATGGCAGCGCTATAGAAGAAATTTTAAGGTAAGTATTTCTTCTAAAAGGTAAGTGCGACCCGGGACAGTACATTGTGGAATGTACTAGCCTTGACTGTCCGGGGGTATTTTTATTGGAAAAAAAAATGTTGTGGCCGGAACTCCGCTTTAATACTGCAGTTATTTTTATTTTTTTTTAATGCAGTCACAGCCAGAGTAGAAAATGCCAGCAGCTTCAGACCCTTGCTCTCTGTGAGGATGCAGTGATCCCATTGCAGAGCCTGGACATACCACCCCCTACTGAGCCAGACCTATAGCTCTGCAATCAGCAAAGCTCATACCTCCTGCTTGGACTCAGCAAGGGGTAGATGGAACCTCTGCAAAGAGATTACAGCTTCCACACAAAGAGCAAGGGTCCCATTCTGCAGCTGCTGGCATGGGAACAGGCTTTTCTACTCTAGGCTCTTGCTGCTTTAAAGAAAAAAAAAAAACACACGGCTTTTGTTTTGATGCACCTAGAATGTATTTAGTTCATTTAACTGAACGTTCAATTGGGCTTTAAAAATCACCAGTAAAGTCCAAGACTTACTTAAAGTGGTTGTGAAGTCAGAAGGTTTTTTATCTTAATGCATTCTATGCATTAAGATGAAAAGCACTCTGTGTGTAGTAGTCCTGCAGCCCCACCTATTACTTACCTGAGCCCCCTTTTGATCCAGCAATGTCAACGAGTGCCTTGGCCATCCAGGACTCTCCCTCCTGATTGGCTGAAACACCACAGCGGCGCCAGAGGCCCCCCGCTACTGTCAAAGTCAGTTAGCCAATGAGGAGAGGGGGAGGTGGGGCCGAACTGCAGTTCTGTGACTGAATGGGTACACGGAGCTGCGGCTTGGCTCGGGTGCCCCCATAGCATGCTGTAGGGGCACTCAACAGGAGGGAGGGGCCAGGAGACTCGAAGAGGGACCTGAGAAGAGGAGGATCAGGGCTGCCCTGTGCAAAACCAACTGCACAGTGCAGGTAAATATAACATGTTTATTATTTTTATAGAAAGTAAAACTGAGACTTTGCAATCACTTCAAACATACAATCAGCTGAAGGTATAAAATTTACCTGTGTGCACAAGGTTTTTGAGATAACTGTTTTTTTTATGCCAACATTAGAATGGATTTGATACTGTAAGGATAGACCGCAAGGCCTGGTGCTCACTAGTCGCACAGAATTGCATGACAAGGGAAATCTCATTGTTTTCAATGGTGTCTGTTCTAGTCAATGAGACTAGATGTGATTTTGGGAACGGTTCCTGCACCACTTTGATGCAACTTGACCCCATAGAATATGCAATATTGCATCAAAGTTGCACCATGTAATTGCACTGTAAACTGCATGTCAGTAGTGTGAACCGAGCTTAAAACCGTACTAATTTTATAAATGTCCCATTCGACATGGAACACTAGTTATGTGATCACCGTTATAAACGGAAAAGTCTACCTTTAATTGCTGCCCTCAGGGAACTGTTGACGTAATTTGTCTACCGCTCCTGCAGACACAGAATTCCACGCGTCTATAAATTCCCCATTTACTTGTGCAGTGCTGTACCATGGGGCTCTTCTTGATTGGCATTTACAACGTAATATCACTCCCTTTCAGGCTTGGTTCACATTGGTGCGATGCGGGAACCCTGCAAATGCACTGCAGGTTTCCCCATCGCACCCGACTTCGCAGGCAGTTGACAATGCCATATACGAACCGCCAGGAGTGTCAATACAAAGTTAATGACGCCCCCAGATCAGTTCGCATATCGCAGTGCGCAGCATCAATTCGGACATGAATCGGATCGCATGAGTGTTCACACCCATGCAATCCAATTCTGGTGTGGACCAAAGAAAAGGGTCCTGCACGAGTTTGGTCCCAATGCAATGCAAATTCAGCCAAACGATCTGTATGGCTGAATTTGCATCGCACAGACATTGCATGTGATTTGCACAGCAGTGCGGTGCGAATCACATGCGAGTCTGACATCGTTACCGTATGAACCGGCCCTAAGAGAGTTCTCTCAGCTCGCTACCTGTATAGAAGACACCTGGGAGCCAAAATCTTGCTGATTGATAGGGGATCAAATCCTTATTTCACTCATTAAAATGAAAATCAATGTTTGGCCCCTTTCACGCAGGCTTTTCCGATCAGGTCCGTCTGTCGGTTTTTCAGGCAGACCTGATCGGATGCTCCATGCAGCCCTATGGGGCAACGGATGTCAGTGGTGACATCTCCGCTGACACCCGCTGCTATCCGATCTGATCCTGTCCATGAAATCCAGACAGATGGAAACCCTATTTTCCATCCTTCTAGAGCACAGGTGTCATTTCACAGGCCATTTCATTTGGCCCTTGCACCTCTCCTGCAGCTGCGGCACCCCCCCCCCCCTTGTCTCTGCCCCCACCTTGTCTCAGTAGTCGGCAGCAGAGAGGACAGAACTCTTTTGCCAGATCCTGCACTCCTCTGTGCAGCTACAGAAAGGCTTGTCTCGCCCCACCCCCTCTTCTCAGCAGTCTGCAGCAGAGAGGAGGGCAGAACTCCTCCTACAGATCTTGCACCTCTCTGTGCGGCCACAACACCACTTTGCCTCTTCCTCCCCTGGTCTCAGCATTCAGCATACTCTGGAAGCTGACTCCAGCCCTCCTCTGGTTCCCCTCCAGACCCTGCAATTCCCAGATCCACCCGCATCTTCTTCCTGGCAGCAGCATAAGGTAAGGGGGTGCATTGTTACGTACGGAAGGGTGGGTGACTCTTGACTTCTGATGGTGGGGGGGCTCTTGACATCTCATGTAAGGGTATAAGGGGGTGTGAGGTGCTTTTGACATCTAATTCTTATAGATCTATCCGGCCCTTTGAGGGCAACCATATTGCTGATGCGGCCCGCAATGAAATTGAGTCTGTCACCCCTGTTCTAGAGGATCAGATGAAAATGGACAGGCGGTCCGTTTTCATCCGATCTCCCATAGAGGAGAGCGGGTATATGACAGGTCCGTCTCTGCAAAGTAAGCGGAGACTGAGCTGTCGATCCACCGATCCCCGCTGAGCAAAACAGAGTCTGCCAGGCGGCAAGCCCGTGTGAAAGGTCCCTAGAATTCTTTTGAAATGCGTTTTTCTGGATATTTTTGTTGTTATTCTGTCTCTCACTGTTAAAATAAACCTACTATTACAATTTTAGACTGATCGTTTCTTTGTCAGTGGGCAAACATACAAAATCAGCCTAGGATTAAATACTTTTTTCCCTCACTGTAGAGATGAGAACCAGCTACAGAATGGGATTTCCACTTGAAATTCATTTGTATGCAGTAAAATGTGTTTTGCACACATTTATGGCCATCACTTGACCAGGTATAAATGGAGCCTGCAGACGTCCATCCTAGAAACTGAAAACATTTCACCTAATAATAGGAACTGCCTTTTCAGGAATTCTGTCAGTTCTGCTTATCCAGCTGATAACACAGTCAACAAATCTTGCTGTGTACATAGCCTGCTAACCTGAATTTCACCTTTTACTTTCCTCACTCCGGTTATGTCCTGCCAAAACTGATTTTTCAAGTGAACCTGACCTGGCCCAACATTTCTAAAGTAACAACAACACCCTGATCCTGAACTTATTACCTTTTTGTTTTTAATTCATTGACAGACATTAAAGCACATCATCACCCTCTAAACCAGTCAATAAATGGCAGCCCTCGGTCCGAGCGACGATCCTTCTCGGACCGCCTAGCTGCCAGTGTAGTGCCTATTTTCAGCAGTCATTGGTTTGCTAGGACCAAGGGTTTCCCAGCAAATCAGTGACGTCGCATTTGTGCGTGTCCCGCCCCCTGCTCCTGACCGCGGCTCTCACTCCCAGCCAAGCGGCTCCCACTCCTTGCAAGGTAAATCTTGCAGCTTTCGCCCCCTGCACCTTGCCAATTGTGAGGACTCCTGCCCTCAAGGTATGTGGGACACATGTTTTCCTTTGGTGATTGCTGATGGGCATTTTTTTTAATGTGCACACTGATGGGCATGTTTTGGTAAGGGGCACACTGATGGGCACATTTTGTTGTGCCCATCAGATTGTCCCTTAACAGAAAATGTACCCATTAACATGCAACTTATTTTATGTTAAGGGGCACTCTGATGGGCATATTTTATTTTAAGAGCAACACTGATGGGCACATTTTATTGTGCCCATCAGCATGTCCCTCATCATAAAATGTGCCTATCAGAGTACCACTTAAGATAAAACGTGCCAATCAGTATGCCCCCTATTTAATGGTAAGGTTCACTCATAGGCTTATTTTAAGTTAGGGGCAAGTTGATAGGCACAGTTTATGTTAGGAGCACTCTGATGAACACAACTAAATGTGCCCATCAGCATGCCCCTAAATATAAAATGTACCCATCATGGTGCCCCTTAACATAAAATAAGGGGCATGCTGATGGGTCCATTTTATGTTAAAGGGGCATTCTGATGGGCACATTTTATGTTAAAGGGGCACGCTGATGGGCACATATATTAGTGGGGGCACGCTGATAGGCACATTTTGTGTTAAGGGGCAAGCTGATTGGGACACCTGATGTAAGGGGGCGCTGTGATGGGGACACCTGATGTAAGGGGGCACTGTGATGGGGACACCTGATGTAAGGGGGCACTGTGATGGGGACACCTGATGTAAGGGGGCACTCCTACGGGAATACCTGATGTAAGGGGGCACTCTGATAGGGACACCTGATATAGGGGGATACTCTGATGGTGGCAACTGATTTATGGGGGTAGTCTGATGGGAGGCACCCAATGAAATTAATTACTCTAGTAGGGGCACCTGATGTAAGGGGGAACATTACTCGGACATTTACAGAGTTTTTATTTACCGGACCGCCTTGAATTTTAATGCACTACCCCTGCTCTAAACAAAGTTCCCTCCTCTCCACCCCTTCGCTACACAAATAGCATTTTTTTGTTAGTTTAACCTTTCTTTTTATTTGTAAAATCACTCAGGCCAGCCCCCCATGCGCCTCCTGGGATATGCACGTCCTTTACTCCCAAAGGAGGAGGGGTGGGCCTAGTGGCAAATCATCAGGAGGCCCACTAGCTAAACCTGAAAGAGCTGGCAACCCCCTGATGATGTCACCAAGATAATGGCAGTGCAGGACCGAGCAGGGCAGAAGATAAGTTGATCTTGGACAACACTGGATTTGCTAGGTGGTGGCGGGGAGAAGGGGCGCTGAATGTCCACTGTATGTAGAAAACATTTTATTCCCATGAAAGGTCATGTTGAAGAACTTGTTTGTGGTGCTGGCATGGGCCTGCAGTCTCCAAATTGATGACCCTTTGGAGCCACTCTCATTTTTAGTTGGGTCTCAGTGCCAAGTAAAGGATGGAGATAAATTTCAACTTGGATGAAAGCTGAGGGCCAATAAACTGAGCGTAGGACTCAAGGGGCCCCACAGGGACGTGGGACACAATAACTCGAAGTTTCCACAAAGTTACAGAACTTCCGCGCTGTTGCGATCTTATAAAAATTTTAGACAAGGTCAGGTCCGTTTTTTGGTCCTGGTAATGTGACCAACGACTTCTAGATCCATTGAGGACTCCAGGAGAAAGGTCTCTGCACTCAAGTCCTCAGGTCAAATCACCATCTTTTGAGCAGCGATGAGCTGTGGTGTGTGGAGTCAGAAAGCTGTCACTGCAAACAGCCCATTAAACAGCAGAGACATTCCCCACCCCTACACCTGCATGTCCCTTTCATAAGTGTGGCTGCGGGGTGGAGAATGTCTCTGCTGTGCGATTGGCTGTCCATGGTGACAGGATGGCTCATGCGGGTTCGGACTTGTGTCCAAATCCGCCTAAGCTCATCCCTACTGTTGAGCCATTGGAAAAACAATCTCGCTCTCCATTACAATATGAAGATGGCAACAGCTCAGTGACTACGGCAGAAGAAAGTGAGACTTAAAGTGTTACTAAACCCAGATCCTGCATTCATTATATCTGGTCTCCCACAGTACACAGAACATGGAAATGCAAATATTTTAGTAAATATAAACTGCTAAATACCTTTTCTCAGCAGTTTATAGCTGTCTTGTGACTTCTATCGGTGTACAGTCAAGCACTGGTTAAAGCTATGTAGGATAAGTTTTCTGAGTGACCTATGACATTGCAAGACCCCTGACCCTCTGTCTGGACAGTACGGATTGGTCCTGTGCTGATCACATGCATCTTCCCAAGGAAAAAAAAAACCTCTCTAGTAATACACACCAAACTGAGCATGTGCAGAGTGACTTCAAAGGAAACTGTTATCAGGAGATATATTGGGGACCGTGGAAGGGGAGGATCAGAGAAGCCATGATCAACCTGCCTTTTTAAACAACGCAGAGGATTAACCCCTTAGATTCCACAGTGAGTATACCAAGCATGCTTTACTGCATATACATTCTGATTTTACTGTTGTGGGTTTAGTAACACTTTAATACAGAAAGAGGATAAACTGCGCCCATGGCCACAACAGATATGCTGTAAGAGACTACTAAGGTGATGTATCTAACCACTGCTCACCCAAAGGTAAACTAAGAGCTCTTAAAGATGTAGCACCCTCCTAGGTAAGTGCTAGAATGAGTATAGTTTTGGAACTTTTCTGCTTACCAGAAAGATTGCCAGGTAAATCTTTATTGCTTTCTGCCTACCAGAGAGCAGGATCTGCTAGTGAGGTCTGCTCATGGTGCTCAGGTGCAGCTCAATTTGTCTAAAGTGGTTCACACCGGTCCAATAGGGAGGCACATTGGACAGTGGGAGGAAACCTGACAAATGAGTGCACAGGCATTTAGTACAGCCCTGGTGATTGGCAGAGGAAAGTCCCTTGGTGCATGCTGGGATACTGTATAAATGCCAAGGGCACATGTGCTCTGGGGCTTTTAGCTGGAGAGCTCGGTCCCGGTGGGAGGGGGCGGCTGCTCCTCTGTAGAAATTGCCATGTGGCCTCAGGTGGTTGACCTGAGGGACTAAAGATCTAGAGAGGAACTGAACCCGGAGGTCCGGCAGAGCTGACTGGAAGGGTGACACTGGAAAGCATCTGATTCTACCTACAGTGAGTACAGATCTGTGTCATGGGGCCTGTCCTGAGAGGGCCTTCCCTTCAGCTAGAAGAGTCAGTAGATGGGTGTCAGTAAACGGGATGCTAGAGAGTTTTCTGAAGATAATGTAGTTCATCAAGTCTATTGTTGGACACAGAGCAAGAGGACTTAATTCTTCTATACAAGTGGCAGTATGGTAAAAGCAGTGTGACTGCTTCCACAAGTAACCTGGTGAGGCCAAGCTAGAGTTGTCCTTATCAACTGTAAATAGTTCAAGTTGGAGTATCCCACCATTTCCTTCTCCCATCCACGTTCCACAACATATATATATATATATATATATATATATATATATATATATATATATATTATATATATAACCAAATACCCTAGATCAGTGGTCCTCAACCCTGGTCCTCAGGGCCCACTAACAGGCCAGGTTTGCAAGATAACTGAAATACATCCCAGGTGACATCATTTGCTGCTCAGTGATTGCAGTACTCTAGTCTGCATCTCCCCAAGGTAATACTTAAAATCTGGCCTGTTAGTGGGCCCTGAGGACCAGAGTTGAGGACCACTGCCCTGGATGGTTTATGGAGTAACGAGCCATTGGGAGTGAGGTTGAATGTGTGAACTATTCCTAAGTGACTGTCTGCAGGTAATCAGAGGAGGCCCAAGAAGTCATCACGCAGCAAGCCCTACGGGGACAGTTCTACAAAAATAAGATGCACATTTCATGGTAAATCAGCTTGTATTGCATACCTGATAGATGGCTTCATCGCAGGCGTGCTGGAGACCTAAATTCAGCATGGTGTTCTGCAAGGTGCGTCCCATGTAGAATTCCAGAGAGAGGTAATAAATACGCTGCAGAAAAAAAAAGATGGAAAGACAGTCAGAAATCACACCTACAGGAAAAACTTAAAATTGAGAATGTGTGTCACTTTTTCATCCAACGAACCATTAAACCCATTACATACAGAAAATATTTCTGGGAGTCTTAGGGCTCTTTCACATGGTCCGCCTCCGTAGTCGGATCCCCGCTGGGCCGGCAGATGACAGCTCCGTCTCCGCTTGCAGTGCGGAGAGGGAGGTGTCACAGCCCCCGCTGCTCTCCATGGGGGATCGGATGAGAACGGACCGCCTGTCTGCTGTCATCTGATCCGATCCCCAGGACGGATGGAAAATAGGGTTTCCATCCGTCCGGATTTCACGGGACAGGATCGGATGCGGATGGCAGCGGGTGTCAGCGGATATGTCACCGCTGACATCCGCTGCTCCAAAGGGCTGAATGGGCATCCGATCAGATCTGCCTAAAAAACTGACAGGCAGATCTGATCGGAACGCCCGTGTGAAAGAGCCCTAACAGTGCAAAACCTTTTTAGGTTGGGTTAAGAGTAGGGAATGGTTAAAGCCTCTGTCAGTTTTACGGCTTTTGTTTGGGGAGATTTCCCTTTCACTTCCTGTCCTGGAAATAAAACAGGAAATCTCTACAAAGTGGTGGGAAATCCCCTCTCAACAGTTATTACCAGAACATGTGCTCTTATTGGAATATATCCTCTCACCCCATGTTCTGGTGACAACTGTAACATTATTGATTTTCCTTAAATTTCCAATGTTCACCAGCTCTAACAGAAACTGAGAATCTCCCCAGAAGGAACACAAACAGCAATACAAAAACAGAAATGTGTTCTAATTTAATCCATGAAAAAAAAACTGGGCTAGACATACTTGAAACTGTAGATGAACAGTGCCTGCAGTTATCAGGATTATGTCATTAGGCAGTGCAGAGAGCACTAATGTGCAAAGTGCAATATGCAATAGCTGCCAGCTAGAATTCATCAAATTAGAAATGAAGAGCAATCTAAACAAAGATGACTTCTAACTGGTTCCAATGAGTTATCACTGTACTGCTATAAGACACGACTGTTTTATATAAGCCTGGATATGATCATTTAATGAAACATATGTGTTTATAGAAGTCTAATAATACTCTGCAAAGGCCCTATGGGATTTGGGGTTTTAAATCAATTAAAAATTTCCCTAGGCTCTTTTAAAGTGACCTGGTCATTAAAAATGCAATCCCAACATTTCATATTCTGGATATGTGCCTGCTGTACCATGTACTTGTATGAAAACGTATCCTGCTCTCGTTGTATTGCTTCCTTTGTGTGAAATCCTTGGTGTTCCTGCCAGATTCCCTGCTTTTCCACTAAAAACTGACCACACTAAACAAGAGAACACAGCGTGGTCAGTTCTCAGAACTCACACTAAGCAAGGGAACTCAGCCTGCTTTTCTCCAATGATCAGACTTGTCCTGACATGCCCCCCCCCCCCCACACACACACAGCCTTTCACTGGGAAGCTCAGTGTCCTGCTATGTCTTCTCCCCCAGCTCAAATGCCCCTAAGATCAGAGGTAATGTGATCAATTATAGGAAAAAAAAAAATTATAATGCTATATCCAGGGAGAAGGAACAAAGACATTTTTAGCAAAAAAGCAGCACATATTACACACATTACACTTGTTGGGCACATACAACTCCTCAATTACCCTGAGCTGCCAACCCCTTCCCAGTCAGTGTCATTAGTACAGTGACCCTGTAGATTATTATCACTGATCACGGTATTAGATTCACTGGTGATGTCAGTGTCAGTCAGTTTCCACTGAGTGTCGTATTTTGTCAAAATGCAATCACAGTCCCACTCGAAGTCGCTAAGCACTGCCAGTACTAATATTAAAAAAAAAAAAAAAAAATCCTATATACACACACTATATATATATATATATACATACACATATACACACACACACACACACACACACATACACATTATATACAGTGCCTTGCGAAAGTATTCGGCCCCCTTGAACTTTGCGACCTTTTGCCACATTTCAGGCTTCAAACATAAAGATATAAAACTGTAATTTTTCGTGAAGAATCATCAACAAGTGGGACACAATCATGAAGTGGAACGAAATTTATTGGATATTTCAAACTTTTTTAACAAATAAAAAACTGAAAAATTGGGCGTGCAAAATTATTCAGCCCCTTTAAGTTAATACTTTGTAGCGCCACCTTTTGCTGCGATTACAGCTGTAAGTCGCTTGGGGTATGTCTCTATCAGTTTTGCACATCGAGAGACTGAAATTTTTGCCCATTCCTCCTTGCAAAACAGCTCGAGCTCAAGCTCAGTGAGGTTGGATGGAGAGCGTTTGTGAACAGCAGTTTTCAGTTCTTTCCACAGATTCTCGATTGGATTCAGGTCTAGACTTTGACTTGGCCATTCTAACACCTGGATATGTTTATTCGTGAACCATTCCATTGTAGATTTTGCTTTATGTTTTGGATCATTGTCTTGTTGGAAGACAAATCTCCGTCCCAGTCTCAGGTCTTTTGCAGACTCCATCAGGTTTTCTTCCAGAATGGTCCTGTATTTGGCTCCATCCATCTTCCCAATAATTTTAACCATCTTCCCTGTCCCTGCTGAAGAAAAGCAGGCCCAAACCATGATGCTGCCACCACCATGTTTGACAGTGGGGATGGTGTGTTCAGGGTGATGAGCTGTGTTGCTTTTACGCCAAACATAATGTTTTGCATTGTTGCCAAAAAGTTCGATTTTGGTTTCATCTGACCAGAGCACCTTCTTCCACATGTTTGGTGTGTCTCCCAGGTGGCTTGTGGCAAACTTTATACAACACTTTTTATGGATATCTTTAAGAAATGGCTTTCTTCTTGCCACTCTTCCATAAAGGCCAGATTTGTGCAGTATACGACTGATTGTTGTCCTATGGACAGAGTCTCCCACCTCAGCTGTAGATCTCTGCAGTTCATCCAGAGTGATCATGGGCTTCTTGGCTGCATCTCTGATCAGTCTTCTCCTTGTATGAGCTGAAAGTTTAGAGGGACTGATACTCCTTCCATTTCAATATTATCGCTTGCACAGTGCTCCTTGGGATGTTTAAAGCTTGGGAAATCTTTTTGTATCCAAATCCGGCTTTAAACTTCTCCACAACAGAATCTCGGACCTGCCTGGTGTGTTCCTTGTTCTTCATGATGCTCTCTGCGCTTTAAACGGACCTCTGAGACTATCACAGTGCAGGTGCATTTATATGGAGACTTGATTACACACAGGTGGATTCTATTTATCATCATTAGTCATTTAGGTCAACATTGGATCATTCAGAGATCCTCACTGAACTTCTGGAGAGAGTTTGCTGCACTGAAAGTAAAGGGGCTGAATAATTTTGCACGCCCAATTTTTCCGTTTTTTATTTGTTAAAGTTTGAAATATCCAATAAATTTAGTTCCACTTCATGATTGTGTCCCACTTGTTGATTCTTCCTAAAAAATTACAGTTTTATATCTTTATGTTTGAAGCCTGAAATGTGGCAAAAGGTCGCAAAGTTCAAGGGGGCCGAATACTTTCGCAAGACACTGTATATATATATATATATATATATATATATATATATATATATATATATATATATATATACACACACACAAACACACACACCATAGTTTGTAGACTCTATAAGTTTCACACAAACCACTCAATATACATTTATTGGGATTTTTTTTCTTTTTTTACCAAAAATGTGCAGCAGAATAACTTTTGGCCTAAATGTTTGAATACATTAGATTTTTTTTTTTTTTTTTTTTATTATTATTATTAGATCTTTTTTATAGCAGGAAGTAAAAAATATTGTTTTTTCAAAATTTTAGTTTATAGAATAAAAAAGAAAACCCAGTGGTGATCAAATACCACCAAAAGAAAGCTCTATTTTTGCGAAAAAAAAATGATATACCGTGACTGTGCAATTACCAGTAAAAGTAGCGCAGTGCTAAATAGCAAAAACTTACATTATCATGAAGGGGGTAAAACCTTTTGGAGATGAAGTGGTTAAAGTAATATAAAGGCAATTTTTTTTTTTTTAAATAACAAGCCTGTTATACTTGCCTGCTCTGTGCAGTAGTTTTGCACAGAGCAGCCCTGAACCTCCTCTTCTCCACTGCCCTGCTGGCGCTCCTGGTGTGGGCCACCGAAGCAGGCTCGCTCCCGAGCTGCTGCTCTGCGTGTCCATTCAGACAGAGCTACCGCCCCCTATCTCTTCTTATTGGCTCACTGGCAGAGATTGACAGCAGCGGGATGGCTCCAGCCAATGAGGAGGGAGAGTCCCTGAAGAGCCGAAGCTCTCATACACATCGCTGGATCGAAATGGGGCTCAGGTACGTATTGGGGAGGGCTGCTGCACAAGTCATTTTTTTTTTTTTTTTAACCTTCATGCATTGAATGCATGGAGGTAAAAAACCTACAGCCTTTAGAACCACTTTAAATTTTATTTGCCTCAGTCTGAGTCAGATGTATTTTATATCATTTTTCGGGTTTCTGTGATATAAAAAACACTTCTGACAAATACATTTTCTAAAAAAAAAAAAAAAAAGTTATTCAGGACTTTCAAACCATGAAGCAAGGAGAGAATTTTTGAACATGGTACATCAACATTTCCTTTTTAATCCTGCTCACATCATGCTTCATTGTTGAACTCTCTAAGTCGTGTCTATTTTTAGGTAATATTTATGTAAGACTATTTTACTACAGCACCAACGCAGCTAAACCCTGCTTTCTGTCAGCTCACTGACCTGAATTTCTTTTTTCCAGCAGATATTCACCCTGAAATCATGTTGCTTTCTTTTACTGTTCTTTATAATGGATCTGAATATTTAGAAAGAATGTATTTAAACAATAAAGATGATGGGGTTATGAAACCGCAAGGTTGGCTATAAGTGGGCCTTAAAGCGGACCCCCCCCCCCCCTTTTCACCAAACCACATCAACATGCATCTCTGTATGCTGGTATGAAATCCTCTTATATTCATTAGTTCAGGGGTTTTCAAACTATGGCCCTCCAGTTGTTCAGGAACTACAATTCCCATCATGCCTAGTCATGTCTGTGAATATCAGAGTTTTACAATGCCTCATGGGATGTGTAGTTCCGCAACAGCTAGAGGGCCGTAGTTTGAGGATCCTGGCATTAAACATTTTTGCTTTCACTTACAGTATTGATTTTTCACTTACTAGTTAACGAGGTTGTAAACCCCGAGGGAAAAAAAAAAACCTGTAAGATTAAGGGCCGGTTCACACTCTTGCGAGTGCGGCGATCGCATGTAATTCGGAGCGCACTGCTCCTTCATTACATCAGGGTTCATACACATTCTTACCAATAAAATTCCATGACTTTTCCAGGACTTCAAGTAAATATTCATGACCTAATGTTTCATGAAATGTCTATGTATACATGTTAAATAAGAAGAAAATCCATGTTACACCCAGGATATTTTTACTAAAATAAATGACAAGCTTTGTAGTGTACAGTAGAATATGAAATATTTAGTTAACTATTGTAATTTAACCAATATTATCAACTATATTGGAATATACTGGAGAAAGAAAAAGATTTGATGGGCGCTCCTGCTTGGGGATAAAGCTTCAGTTCAGGCAGTCATGATGGATAAGGTGCAGCTGGACTGGTATGGATGGCACAGATGCACAAATGGGGCACTTACATCGAGGGCAGCTCTTTGTTAGGCCGAAGCAACAGTCCCACGAACAGGCAGAAAAGAGAGAAAGGCGCCACTCAGTGGAGCATGTAAATAATTTTATTGACACATATTATAATCAAGAAATGACATGGAGGTAAGCGTCTATCACAGCTTGGGCCCTTCCAGGTCCGCGGTGTTTCCGTCCCAGGCTGGCCAGCAGCCGGGAGAGGGGAGAGCCAATCAGGGGACTCAGTGTGATCGAGGCAGCGGTGAAGCGCATACCTCACTGGAGAGCTGCACGAATGTGATGACACGGGGGGCGGTAACCGGTTTTGGAGCATGCGTGAACCGCTCCTTGATGAATGCTTTTGGTTCACGCATGCTCCAAAACCTGTTAGCCCCCCCACGTTGTCACGTTCGTGCGGCCCTCCAGTGAGGTATGCGCTTCACTGCTGCCTCAATCACACTGAGTCCCCTGATTGGTTCTCCCCTCCCCCGGCTGCTGGCCAGCCTGGGACGGAAACACAGGGGACCCGGAAGGATGCCGAGCTTTGATAGACGCTTACACCTATATGTAATTTCTTAATTATAATTTGCGTCAATAAAATTATTTACATGCTCCACTGAGTGGCGGCTTTCTCTCTTTTCTGCATATGCAACAAATAATTTCCATGACTATTCCAAAACTTTTGGGTTAAGTTCATTTTCCAACACTTTTCCAGGCCTGGAAAGTGCCATTTTAAAATCCCATGACTTCTCCAGGTTTTTCATGACCGTATGAACCCTGTTACATGTGATTGGATGTGCGGATGCGAATTCAGCCATACACTTTGTATGGCTGAAATTCGCACTGCACCCACACAAAAGACGCACAGGACCCTTTTTTCCAGCCGCTTCAGGATCGGATCGCACAGTGGTTCACACTTGTGCGATCCGATCCTGTGCGAACTGTCAGATCGCACTGCGATATGCGATCAAACTGGGGGTGTCGTTAACATTTAATTGACACCCCCTGCGTATCGCATATGGCAGTGCAAATTCGCAGCCTTCCCGCATCGCACAAGTGTTAACCGGGACTAAGGCATAATGAGCTAGTAAGCACTCGCTGAGACAGCTGACATCTTCCCCGGTGTTTCTTCCGACTTGCATGCACGTGGGAGCCGCTGTTTATGGCACGAGCTCTGAAGGTCCGGCATGGTAAGCTGAACCCTAAGTCTCCATTCACACTAGTACGACTTGTCAGGCGACTTGGTCAGCCTGACAAGTCGTGCACCGTCGCGGTCCATAGTGTAGTACAGGAACCGTTCTAATAGGAGCAACACAAGTCGCTCCGACTTAGAAAAAGGGTCCTGTACTACTTCGGGGCGACCTGGAGCGACTTGCATAGACATTTTATGAAGTCTGTGCAAGTCGTGCCGAAGTCGCGGTGCACGCGACTTCACAGGTCGCCCCCAAAGTTCGTGCCGCTTCAGTGTGAACCGGCACTAAGAGCACATGCGCCGATTACGTCATCTGCTGCATGCACTCTAAATATCTCCTAAACTGAATATCTCCTAAACTCAAGTTTAGGAGATGTTCACAGTACCTACAGGTAAGCCTTATTTATAGGCTTTCCTGTAGTTACAATTAAAAATGACTTCCTCTTTAAGTGAGGCACTGGTGATGTAACCAGAGCCTCACAGCTACACCTTGTCACATGTCACAGGAAACAGACCCAGTGTTCCAGGAAGTAAAGGGAGATGGATTCATCTGCCCTTAGTGAAAATGGCCGCTGTGAGTAGAATGGGGAGAAAAAGAGAAGTAAGGTTGTACAGTGGTGACGTGTGGAGTGAGTGAACTTTACAGCACTAAAGTTCTGGGCACAGTTTATGTTTGAATACCAGGCATGTTATTGAAACATGTCACGCAAAGAGACAGAGAATGGATTAAAGGATTTTTTTGTGAGTTTTGCACATATATTTAGATTACAAGTCTATATTATTGCTTGACAAGGCACGAGAGCTTGGTTTACTGTATATAAATGCATGGTATATATAGTTAGATATTGCACAGCACCATCTCTATTATGATCGGAAGGAATAAAAAAATGAGCAATTATCTAGAAGTAGTTGTTTGCGGACTGCCATTACTAAACTTTCCTAAAAATGCATTTCTTGTAATTTTTAATAGAAGGGTGATGTTTCTCTTTAAGGCGTCAGTCCACCTTTTAAATTTAATTTTCTTGGGATGCCAGTGACCTACACTTGAGTTTAAGGGTTAAAGTAGTATTCGAGGATATACCCAACTATGCTGGCAATACATTATTCAATTTCCTTTAGATTTACCTTCGGCTATGTAGTGCAAGGGTCTGCCTGATTGCATACAAATTGAAAGTGTTAATGGTATGATTTTGGTAAATCTAAGGCTCCATTACCTGAGCGTATAGTTTTCAGGCATTTTTTTTTTTTTGGGCGTTTTTCAGGTGTTTGGAGGCAGGCATTGACATCTAACAAAAACACTTGTAATCTACCAAAAAAGCTCATGTACTTGGAGCTTCAGGCGACAAAACACTCATATGTGAACAGGGGCCATTGAAATGAATGGGATTTTGCTTGTTGGGCGTTTTGAGACTTCAGAGATGAGCGTTTTACGAGCTGAAAAATGCTGAGGTGTTAACAGAGCCTAAAGGAAAATTGTATGAGAGGAAAAGGGAAGGCTGTATAGGCCCCCTTTTCCTCATGGGAGAGTGGTGGGAAGGAGGTCAGGTTTAGGTCATTTAGTATTTCCCTCCTTTTTTCCTCATGGAAAAAGAGGGCAGGAAGAAGAGGGCTATCCTGAGGTAACCAGCTGGAGTGGGTGGTCACGTAGCTCTGCAGGGGACAGAGCACCTATAGGGGCAAGTGTCAGCTGTAGAAGCTTCTAGAGCTCTCTGGGGGCTCTATATAAGGAGGAGATCGCCTCAGCGGGGCTCATTCGCCTCAGAAGGCATACCGGTGGTGTTCCCCATCCCTCCCTCCCTTGTCGGGGCTGTTTTTATGTGGTGGGTCACCTTTGCGTTAGCAGAGGGGGGCGGTTTTTACTGTATTGGTTGGAAGTGATGATTTTATCTGAAATATTTATTTATGCAGCCTGAGCCGTGGTGGCTGGGTTGTTAAGACCCCGTTCACACTGGGGCGATCCGACTTGCCGGGGCGACCTCACAGGTCGCGGCGCGCAGCTCGCACCGTGACCTCGGAGCGGCCGGCACGGACTTCATAACATTGAAGTCAATGCAGGTCGCCCCAAAGAAGCTCCGGACCCTTTTTCTAAGTCGGAGCGACTTGTGTCGCTCCTATTAGAACGGGTCCACTGCTTCTCTATGGCAGGCGACCTACGGCGACCAGGTCGCCTGACAGGTCGCCCCAGTGTGAACGGGGTCTTAGAGTGTTGTATGTTTTTATTATCTATTTAATAAAGTTTTAAAACCAATAATAAATGGCCGCAGCCAATTATTTTCGAAATTTACAGGTGTCTGCCTTTTAATTTTAGTTAAGTAGAATAAGAAATCCTGCCTACTATACCATATTGTATGGCCAGCCTAATTTTAAAAATGCTCCCTCCCCCTCCTAACACCTATGCTGTCTAGCCTGTGTAAGAAAGATCTATATATATATATATACCTATTTCCAGGCTGTTCCAGTCCAGAAATTCGGCTCCCGTTTCAGCCAGGGGCAGCTGCAGGGGAGAGGAAGGAGCCCGGCAACCTGATGGGTCATAGTCAGCCTATGGGTGATGTAACTGCTCCCAGGCACTGCCAA
This sequence comes from Pelophylax lessonae, assembly GCF_965119305.1. Taxonomy (NCBI): domain Eukaryota; kingdom Metazoa; phylum Chordata; class Amphibia; order Anura; family Ranidae; genus Pelophylax; species Pelophylax lessonae. The sequence goes on along the minus strand of NC_138770.1, from coordinate 544,633,072 downwards.
TCATTCTTGAGCACTCTCTCCTCTTCCCTGCAGCCAGGACTGGCTGAGACGGGAGATCAGATTATTGGACCGATGCAGCCTGAAAATAGGCAAGTATACAGTTTTTTTTTCTTACACAGCTTAATCAGAATAGATTTTTTTTTGAGGTGGGAGTGGACATTTTTAAATTAGAACTATAGGCAAAACTCTCTTCCCCCCCCCCCCCCCCCCCCATTTCAGATAGAACAAGGGCTATAACCTCGGTCTGATTTTTATTTTTTTCTGCCATCTATGTCCCATTGTGGAGATTTCCCTTCACTTCCTGTTCCATAGCCAAACAGGAAGTGAGGAAATCCCTGCAAATTAAGGAAATTCCTTGGGGACTTTTCTGGGGATTTTCTTTTACTTTCAATGATGGTGGTCAACAGGACAAATAGAGGGGGTGCATCTCCATAGGTGTGCGCAGCCTATTGCATTAGGGTGTGCACCCCAAAGCTCAAATACACATGCATGTGTGTGCCCACATGTATATGGCCCCCGTACATTACTCTGCCTGCTGGCACAGTGAAAGAGAAGTGCGAAGGCACTTCTCTTATGGCAGAGCAGGTAAGAGGGAGAGTTTTCCCATCTCCTCAATGGCAAACAGAGCCATAATGCTAATGTGCACTAGGTGATCAGGGTGTGCCCAGGCACATCCGGCACACCCTGTGCACACGCCTATGTGCATCTCCTTAACAGGGGCACAGACAATGTGAACCGGGGCATACTTTTAGTTATACATATCCTATAATTCTACTTTAAAAACTTGCAAAAGCTCTAACCCTTACTACTCTCTGTCCCTATTTCGGAGATTATCCTCATATCCTTTGGTTCGACAACATGCCAGCATGATAAGATACTGAGGGACACAGCTGTAAAAATAGGTTTTATTCATTTTTTTTTTTGTTGTTCTTTAAGTAAAGCCAGAGAAAGTTAAAACCTCAGTCGGAATTTTAACCTTGCCTGCCTCCCTACTGATGATTTTTCCTTGGGTTTGGATGACAAGAAATGAGGTTAAATCTCATCAAGGTCTCAGACAAATAAAAACCCCAGGACAGAACAAAAAAAAAAAAAAAACAGCATTCCGATACAACTTCAGTAATGTAATGAGGTCAGAGATGTAAGAAAAGAAAAAAAAATACAGAGCAACACACGATCGCAACAAAGTCCCAGGGAAACAATGTCCTCCTTTCTGAAGGTGACAGTAACCTTGAGAAAGAGTAACCATGTTCTGAGACATCTGTGTGATCATGTATCCCTCTGAATGTTAAAGTCACCTTGCCAAAGGAGAACATTGTTTCTCTTGGTATGATCATGTATCCTCCTGTATGCTGAAGTTTTTTTTTCTTTTTTACATTTATGACCGTACTAGTTTAATGAAGTTATTTTGGAGGGCTCACTGTATCACCGTTGGCTGCGCACCCGCCAGAAGGTGTTTCAAGTTGCAGGTTGTGGATAGAAGTGTTGCAATCAATAAAATATTTAAAGAGGTGTTTATCCTTCTCTTTATCCACTAAAGAAGTTTTGGCTGGAGTGATAATTTATTGGAGAAGTTAGTTTGGCTGTACTTCTCCTGCAATCTTTTTTCAGCAAACAGCAGGCTGAAGCCCGCTGTCAGCTGAAGTCACAGAGCCGTTCTAGGTTTGGGGAAAAATTGTGGTCATATGGTTGGGATCCTCCCACATGCCTGGACCGGTACCCGGCTCAGCCTCTCAGCGAGCCGCTGAGAGCCTGAGCTAGCCACTGCCACCCCCCCCTCCACAGCCCAGAGCCCCAGTGATGGCAGGGGAGCTGAGCAGAGCAGAGGATCGGTGACAGTCACCAGCTATCTGCTCAGGGAGCTCTGAGAACCAAGTGATTAGCGCTGTTTGATCGCTGAAGCCCCGTACACACGAGTAGAAATTCGGCCGGGAAATTTCGTCCGACGACCGATCTGCCGATTTTCGGCTTGTTAGTATGGTGCTTCCGATAACCGACTCCGACTTTTCGGCCGAAAAAATCCTGGTGTGCAGGCTATATAATTTTTGTCGACCGTCAAAACACGTCCAATTTTCGTCTCATTAGTACAGATTTCGATGGGGAAAAATCTTATGAGCAAGACTAGGCATGCTCAGAGATGAAAGAACACAAAGAAAGCAATCCAACACATGACATCACTTCTGAAGTAGAATTCTGTCCTGCGGGAAAATTTGTGTGCAGTCTAGAGCACATTCCAACCAACAGACACCACTCTCGTTGTGTGTGTACGAGGCTTTCGTTCTCAGTGTTAGAGCCGGCGGGGGATAGATATAGCATCGAACAAATTCTGCATTCACCTAGGTAAGTTTGCTTCCCCAAAGAAAATAAATTCCCATACTTTTCTTTTAATTCTCAGTCATTATTTGAAATTTCTTAAATCGGGGAGGGGGCAAAAAGTGGGTTGATACTTTCAGGGGATGAGAGGACATAAAGTGAATGGAACAATGCTACAGTTTACACACCAGTTGATGATTAGGGCTTCACCACCTGCAGTATGTCTAATTGACAGACTGAGCTCTGTTCCAGTGTGCTGTGTGGAGGGAGGTGTGTCCCTTCCTTTCAATCAGCTCTCAGAGCTCTCCTCTCTAAGCTCTGCAGAGTGTAACTTCAGCTCTTCACCCCCTTTTTTCTGAACTCTCAAAGCTTAAAAATTCAGCACTCTGAATGGATGTAAAGATGACAAGGACTGGATGTAGAGATGACAAGGACTGCAGATAGATAGGTACAACTTATGTAGGAGTATTTGGTTCATCTCAGTGTAGCACCCTCCTAGATAGGTGCTAGAGAGTGAGTATAGTTTTTGGCTCCGTCTGCCTATCAGAGGAGCAGCAGGTCAATTCTATATTCTCTCTGCTTAACAGGGAGCAGGATCTGTGAGTTAGGTCTGCTCAATGTGCTCAGTGTGTGATTCATCTGGTCTGAGGGAGTGTCCCCAGCTGATCCAATGGGGAGGCACATTGGATAGTGGAGGAAACCTGGCCAATGAGTACACAGGCTTTGATACAGCCCCAGTGATTGGTACATTGTGGCGGTGTAGTATATAAAGCCAGGGGCAAATGTGCTCAAGGTCTTTGGCCAGTGAGCAGAGTCCCGGAAGGAGGGTGGTGGCTGCCTCCTCTTCTTCAGCAGTTGGTGTATGGTCACAGGCGGTCGGCCTGGTGAGCCAGAAGTGTGGAGCTGAACCCAGAGGTCCAGGAGAGCTGACTGAAGGAGTTGAGGCACTGGAGAACCTGGAAAGCAGTATCGGGAGTACAGAGGATCGTGCCTAAGGGCCTGACCAGGAAGGTAGCCACTCCAGAGTAGAGTAGTCAGTGGACGGGTGTCAGCTGGTGGATAGAAATGGGGTACTAGGCGAGTGCCCTGAAGATAAGTGCTCAACAACATTGTTTAGATTTGACGCATTCTCAGATAGAAGTCCTCAGCATTGTGAATAGTTCAAGTGTTGGAGTATCCCACTCATCCCTTCTCCCATCCCAATATCAAATAAAACAACAAAAACAACAACCCCTAGACTGTTCATTGACTGAGACAAGAAAGTAAAGTGTTAAGACCCTGCATGCAGTTGCTACGGGTAACCCAGGGGAATCCAGAAGAGTAAAAAAAACCACACTAATAGAAAATCTGCCGAAAATTCCCACCCGAGGTAAAATCGTACGATTTTCGGCTAGTGTGTACACAACTTTCAGCAGCCGAAGCCGACATTTTCAACGAAAAAAAAAACAGAGGGACAAACACCCACGTTTTTATCGTCCGTCCCCAGACGACCAATTTTCGTTTAATGTGTATGCAGTAGGTCCGTGAAAAATCGGATTCTCAAGACATGATCATGTGCATGATCTGAAGTTGCCGACGACCTGGAAGTCTAGGAACAAATGTCCCAAAAAAAAAAAAAAAAAAATCGGACGAGAAATTTCGTGAACATTATGCACTGTCAACTAAAAACGGTTATGAACGCTGAGCATGCGAGAGAAAAATCTGAGGATATTTCGTCCGATTTTCGTCAAGTGTGTACGAGCCTTTAAGGGAGCAGTGCTACATCTGTATCACCTTAGGATAGTTGTGATAAGGGTTTACAGCCACTTTAAAGCGAGTTATTTTCATATGCTGTACACTAAGAGCCGGTTCACATTAGCGCGACTTGTCAGGGGACTTGTCCGCCTGACAAGTCGCGCTCCCTCGTGGTCCACTGACCGCTACAGGACCCGTTCTAATAGGAGTGACACAAGTCGCTCCGACTTAGAAAAGGGTCCTGTACTATTTCGAGGTGACCTCGGAGCGACTTGCATAGATTTCCATTATGTGAAGTCCCTGCAAGTCGCTCCGAAGTCGTGGTGCAATGTAATGCACAAGTCACCCCCAAAGTAGTAAGGAGTCGTGTCGCCTCAGTGTGAACCGGCTCTAATATTACATTGGCTAAATTACAAATGAAATTGGATCAAAAAAATGAATGGCAATCGTTTCTTTTGGTATTTTAATTAGCATATAAAATGTATGTAAAAGTTTATTCCCATCGGCATATTGATTACCGTTTCCTCACAATGCTGAGGTGATGGATTCAATAACCACTGGGGCAATATGGGTTTTCTTCTGAGGGGTTAATCTTCTGATCACAACGCTAAAACATATTGATAGCTTATAGCCAATTGATGGTGAATAACCTAAGCCTGTCTGTAAGGCTATGGTAGCAGCATTACATTGCAAGCTGCTCCGGGAGCAAGAACTCATGGGAATAGATAGAAAAGTAAAGGTGTATAAAAGTAAATACATATCAATTTTCTATTGTTAAGCCCACAGGCTGAACAAGAGAAAATAAACACATCCCCCCTTGCACAAAGAAACTTCCACTGCCGGCTATTGTATTCAGGTTGCGATGGCACCTGCGGCTGCCAGAATACAATGGCACTACTGTACAATGACTGCATCTAATATGACGCAATCTCTGTGCAACATATTTTTCATTTGGTTGTTTTTTTATATTATTTTTTGTCTGAACCGGTTGGTTCTTGCAGGCTTGAATTTCTGCCGATTCAGCAGGAATTGGCTAAAATGTAAACCATCTATTGCCAGCTTAATATGCAAGTAATAATTAAATTAGTTTTCCTATTATTATCTCCCTGTTAACAAAGCTTAGCTACAGCTGTCATCTTGGTCTAACATCCCCATAGAAGTTACAATAATCCCTTGATCTCCTTAGAGGACACATTAATGAAGAGGTGATGAATTCAGTTAAAATACAAGAGCTTTAGGAAAGAAGGGTAAGGCCTAACAGAAGTTTGTCTACGATATTACAATGCTGCATCATGGTTTGAATCTAGTAGGGCAATTAAGATACAATTGTCACCCCAAAACAGTAAGGCTGGCTATACATGGTGCACATTTCTTTCCTGCAACCTGAGGTTGCAGGGAATAAATGTGCACTATTCCCTCATCAACACAGACATTAACAGAGGAATCCCTCCTGCCCAGCAATTGTCCCCATTCATTCATTCCAGGGGATCTCCAAACTTTCTAAAGAAAGGGCCAGTTTACTGTCCTTCAGACTTTAGGGGGGCTGGACTGTACCCAGTGAGTAAACAATGCCTGATTTTTGATAAATGGGGGGGGGGGAGAAATAGTTGGTGTCATTGGGAGGAATAGTGCCTCGTTTCTTTTTGTCACTTGAAGGAATTATGCCCCATCATTGGTGTCCGTGGAAGAAATAGTGCCCCATTGTTGGCGTCAGTGGCAGGAATAATGCCTCAAGGGCTGGATAAAGGCAATCTAAGGGCTCATGCACAATGCAGAAAAAAAAAAAAAATGGATTTTTGTAAGAACTTACCGTAAAATCCTTTTCTCTTAAGCTCATTGACAGACGTAGTCTTCTTGATTCTCAAGAGCTGGGTTATGTTGTCTCCGCAGGAGTAGGACTAGGCAGAATGACAAAAACGTTCTGGCTCCACCCTAGGGGGCAGTCCCTGAGGGTATATCCTCCCTCTCTCTGCTACAGGGAATCAGTTCTGTTTAAAGCAGTACAGAGAAATTAACCCAACCCAACTCAATGATAGAGGGGCGGGTACTACGTCTGTCAATGAGCTTAAGAGAAAAGGATTTTACGGTAAGTTCTTACAAAAATCCATTTTTCTCTATCGCTCATTGACAGACGTAGTCTTCTTGATTCTCAAGAGCTGGGACATCCAGAAGCAGTGCCACAAATGAGGGGTGGGATTGACAAAATCAAATCCAATCTAGTAGGCCCAACCGGTGCCAAACTAGAGGTTTTAAAGGCTCATTATAAACAAAGAATGAGACTAAAGAAAAATTTTCCAACGGAAAAAACCCTCGAGGTAGACCACTGGTCTCCTCAAATTGCGGCCTGCAAAACCTTGCGGCCAAATGAGGCATCAGACGATGCCATTACATCAACTTTATAATGTTTAGAGAAGGTATGCACCGACGACCAGGTAGCCGCCTTGCACACCTGGACCACTGACGCCTGATGGCGAAAGGCCCATGACGCACTAAGTGCCCGAGTGGAGTGCGCCTTAACAGGGAACGGGGGCTCCCGACCCTTAATAGAATAAGCCTGCACTACCGTCTGTCTGATCCATCTGGAAATGGTCGTGGCAGATGCAGGCAACCCCTTTTTGGGTCCATCTGGGATCACAAAAAGTGAATCCGTCTTGCGAAACGAGTCTGTCGTTTTCAAGTATACCCTGATCGCCCGGACCACATCCAAGGAGTGCAAAGCAAATTCCCGAGGATGACTGGGCTTAGGACACAGGGAAGGTAATACAATTTCTTCATTCAGATGAAATTCTGAAACTACTTTTGGTAGGAAGGATGGATTCGGACGAAGAACCACCTTATCTCTATGAACCACCAGATATGGTGAACGACAAGATAATGCGGCCAGTTCTGACACCCTGCGTGCAGAAGTAATAGCCACCAAGAAGGCCACCTTCTGGGACAACGTGGGTAGAGAAATCTCCCTAATATCTTCAAAGGGAGGTTTCTGAAGAACCGACAACACTAAATTAAGATCCCAGGGGGGTAACGGCGCGTGCACTGGCGGAGCCAGATGTCGCACCCCCTGGATGAAATTCCGCACCAAGGAATGAGTAGCCAAAGGCTTCTGAAAGAAGATGGCTAATGCTGAGACCTGACCCTTGATAGTACTCAAGGCCAGTTTCTGCTCAACCCCTTGTTGCAGAAAAGCTAATATTCGACTAATCGAATAAGACCGAGGACGGAACCCCAAAGGTTCACACCATGCAATGTAGGACTTCCATGTGCGATGATAAATCTTTCTGGAAGTCGCTTTCCTTGCTTCAACTAGAGTAGGAATAACTGAAGCTGACAATCCCTTGTCCTTCAGCACCTGGGTCTCAATAGCCAGGCCGTTAAAGCCAGCGATCGTAAAGCAGGATGGAAGATCGGTCCCTGAGACAGTAGATCCTCTCTGAGAGGAAGTCTCCACGGAACGTCCGCCACCAGTCTGACCATGTCGGCGTACCAAGCTCGACGAGGCCAGTCCGGAGCTACCAGGATTACTGGGACTCCTTCCTCCTCTACCCTGCGAAGAAGTCTTGGCAGTAACGCGAGAGGAGGGAAGGTATATATTAGCTGGTATTGCCCCCACGGGGCGATCAGTGCGTCTGCGGTTTCTGCTAGAGGATCGCGGGAGCGAGCCACGAATCTCTGAACTTTCCTGTTGAATCGTGATGCCAACAGATCCACATCCGGGGTGCCCCACCGTAGGCACAACTGGTGGAAAACGTCTGGATGGAGGGACCATTCCCCCTGATCCAGGGTCTGACGGCTGAGATAATCTGCCTGCCAATTCTCCACCCCCGGAATGAACACCGCAGAGATTGCTGGAACAAATCGTTCCGCCCAGCGAAGAATGCAAGCCACTTCTTTGGCCGCTCGGACACTCTTGGTGCCCCCCTGGTGATTGACATAAGCCACGGCCGTGGCATTGTCCGACTGGATCCGAACCGGGCTGCCCTGGAGCTGCTCGGTCCAGTGAATCAGACAAAGTCTGATCGCTCTCAGTTCCAATACATTTATCGGTAATCTGGATTCTTCCGGGGACCAAAGTCCCTGGGCAGATAATTGACCGAGAATTCCTCCCCATCCGGATAGACTGGCATCCGTGGTCACTATCGTCCAATATATTGGCAGAAATGACTTTCCCTGGCTGAGCATCGGAGACCGAAGCCACCAAACCAGAGACTCTCTGGTCTGTTTGCTCAATCGTATCTGATTGTCCAGGGATTCCGGATTCCGATTCCATCTGAGGAGAATCTCTTGCTGAAGAATTCGGGTATGGGACTGGGCAAATGGGACTGCTTCGAATGAAGCCACCATCAACCCCAGAACCCTCATGCAAGTCCGAAGGGAAGACCAGCTGTTGGACAGTAACAACTGGACTGCTGATTGAATCTTTCGAAGTTTCCCTACCGGAAGAAACACTCTTGTCCTGACTGTGTCTAGAATTAGACCCAGATATTCGAGCCTCTGGGTGGGAACCAGAAAAGACTTTTGCTGGTTCACCAGCCACCCGAATTCCTGTAAAGAAATCATAGTAATTTCTATGTTTTGTAGCAAGGTCTGAGGAGACTCTGCATGAAGCAGAAGATCGTCTAGGTAACCTAGAATCGATATACCTCTTTGGCGCAGAAGTGCCAACATTGGGGCCAACACTTTTGTGAAGACCCGCGGAGCCGTGGCGAGACCGAAAGGTAACGCCACAAACTGATAGTGGTTCTCCTCTACGGAAAAGCGTAGAAAACGCTGATGTCCTGCGAAAATGGGAATGTGAAGATAGGCGTCCTTGATGTCTATGGACGCTAGGACATCCCCTGGATGCAGGAAGGCTGCTACCGTGCGAATGGACTCCATTCTGAATCTTCTTATGTTGACGAAAGAATTGAGTGCTCTTAAGTCCAGAATTGGACGCACTTTGCCCTCTTTCCTGGGTATTGTAAACAGGTTTGAATAAAACCCTTGAAACCGTTCTGTCCAAGGAACGTGGACTACCACTCCTTGTTGTAGTAGATCTGTGACTGCTCTCCGCAGATCTTCTAGACGATCCGGAGATAGTCGGATATTGGAAGGGAAGAATCGCGCCGGTGGGAGAGATCGAAACTCGATCTTGTACCCTGACTTTATGACTTCGCAAACCCATTTGTCCGGGATTCTGGAAAGCCATGGATCCGGGAACCGGCGAAGACGTCCCCCCACCCCAGTTATGGGTGGGGGCGCACCTTCAGGCTTTGGGTGGTTTATCTTCAGGTCTGGAGGGGGCGGGCTTTTGCTTGCCCGACCAACGACCCCTGACGCCTCCTGTAGGAACCTTGGAGGACTTAGTTTTTTCACCCGCTGGACGAAAAAACCTCTTGTGAGCAGAAAAAGAGGGCCCTCGTCTTTGACGAGTTCCTCTACCTTTAAAATTTTGCGGTAAAAAGGTGCTTTTTCCACCGGTGAGATCCTTAATGATCTCATCTAAGTTGGCTCCAAATAGACGTTCTCCTGAAAAGGGGATATTAGCCAATGCTTTTTTGGAACCTTGGTCGGCTATCCAACCTTTTAGCCACAGTGTACGCCTGAGAACCACTGCTGAGACTGATGCTCGCGCCATTAATGGAGTGGCGTCTAACGCCGCATCACATACAAACTGTAACCCCTGTATCATTTGTTCCAACAAATCTGATACCGCCTGAGGGACTTCTTCTAAGTCCCGGCGTAACCACTTGGTCCATTCAGTTACAGCCTGCAAAACCAGACCAATAGCAATTATTGGTCTGAAAGCTGATCCAATCAAGGAAAACATGGTGCGAGACATAGCTTCTATCTTGCGATCCACTGGATCTTTAAAAGACGGAGCGTCTTCTAAAGGAATAACCGTGGCTTTATTCAATCTAGCAATTGGTGAATCCACCACAGGTGGTTCTGTCCATTTCTTAATAAGGGTTTCCTCAAACGGATAACGCCTGTCAATGCGTTTGGAAATATTAAAAGTGCGTTTTGGCAGACGCCATTCTTCATCGATTGGATTGCCAAAACATTTGGGCAATGGAAAAACCTTTGCCACTTTGATGCGCTTTTTAGTCCCAAAAGGGATCTCAGTTTCAGCTATTTCTGATGGAATACCCTGTAACCTTAAAGTCTCTTGAACCGATACAATGAGTGCGTTTACCAACGCTTCCTCTCGGGCTATGGCAGATGCCGAAACATCCTCCTCACTGTCTGAAGAGACAGGACCCGAGACACCAATACCAGATGAAGTACCTGCAACTGCAGAAATAGGCTCAGAGTCTGAATCCGAGGTTTCAGATAATAAGGGGTTAGGCGGGGGTCGCTTTCTTGAGCCCTGTCCCTGACAAGCCACTTCCACCCGGGACACAAAAGTTTCCATAATGGCTGACAAAGATTCAATTGTCAATGGGGTGCTGGAGGATCCCGCAGACCCCTCGAGGGGATCCGGAGGAGATACATGAGTGGCAGGGTCCATGTTAATACAGGACACTTTTGCCAGTAATAAACAAAAAAACTTGTTTTTTTTTTTTTTTTGTGTGTCTCCCCCTAGCGCAATAGCGCCCCTCAGAGTACCTGCTTCTCGATCCCAGAGAGAGAGAGAGGGACCCCCAAGGCTCACCAACCGATGCAGTGCAGTTTCCAACAAACTGCAGCCAGCGTCTGTCTTACACAGACTGGAAGGAGCTGTTTGCTTTTTCCCGGGCAGAAGGCGTGGCTCCGCCCCCTGTGTACGCCTTCCGGCGTTCCCAGCCCTCCACGAGGAAGCTGGGCTCACAAAACATGGCCGCCCCCATAGAAGAGACATAAGACTCCAAAAACATGGCGGCCGGCGTGACCTGAGGACATACATGCATTCGGTCTACGGCAAAATGGCGGCGGACCGCCGATATCGTCTTCCCAGCACATCCACCTGCACCCTGCTGAGAGGTGACATATGGATCTACAGAGATACACTGCACATAAGGTAGGATTATACCTCCTATGTTTGCTGTAATGTTACAGTCTGCTGGGTAGAGTGTTAGCTCTTGAACCAAGTCCACTTCCCACAAACACATGCTGTATTACAAGGGGGACTTGTAAGTGTCAGATATATACTGACCATATATGGAGGGGCCCATAATATATACTGCCTCATAAATGAGGAAAAAAGGGAACGTTTTACTCACCATACCGAACCGACAGGCACCCTCTCTTCATAATACCCTCTCCACCGAGGTGGGGGTTTGTGGACGCCTCGACTCTCTGGTCCTGGCGTCCAAGCGAGCTTTTAACTCGCAAAGTCAGTCCCTTTACTGGGACTCCGTCGCGGCCGACTCAGCGCACTGGTCTGCACGCGCTTTTAGGCAGAAACCGGGGTGACCACTGGATCTCACATCCAGCCCGTCGCCCGGCCCCGCATACTTACTTGAATATGTCGCGGCCGACCAAGCGCAATGCCTGGTCTGCACGCGCTCGTAGGCCGGCTGGGGTGACCACAAGTGTCGCCCAGTCCGGCATTTTTGCTTGAAGATCTCACAGGAAAAAAAACACTGGAGAAAACTACCTAAAAAATGTCTTTTTCTTAAAGAAAAAAAGTCTTGCCAGGACCAAAAGATCCCAGCAAGGAACTTAGGTCCTTACTCCTGACTAGACAGAAAAAAACTGATTCCCTGTAGCAGAGAGAGGGAGGATATACCCTCAGGGACTGCCCCCTAGGGTGGAGCCAGAACGTTTTTGTCATTCTGCCTAGTCCTACTCCTGCGGAGACAACATAACCCAGCTCTTGAGAATCAAGAAGACTACGTCTGTCAATGAGCGATAGAGAAAGCTGTTTTTTCAGGCATTTGAGCTTTATTTCTCCGCCCAAAAGCTTTGCGCGTTTTTATTGAGCTTATTTGCGCTTAAAGTAGAACTTTAGGCATTTTTTTTTCATTTTGGATAGAGCAAGGAAGGGTTATAACCCCTGTCAGATTTTTTTTTTTGCTATCTGTGTGCCATTGCGGAGATTTCTCTTCACTTCCTGTACCATAGCCAAACAGGAAGTGAAGGGAAATCCCTGAAAATTAAGGGAATTCCTTGGGGTCCCCATTGGAAGACAATACTCTTTATTACCTTTCTGGGGACAACCCACAATTTTGGGGTTTCTTTTACTTTGATGATAATGGTAAACAGGACAAATAGAGAGGGTGAATCTCCCTAACGGGGGCACAGACGGCAATACAATCTAACAGGCGTTCTAATCCTTCTCCACCCTATCCAAAACTAAAAAAGAAACATCTGCCTTTATTTATACTTTAAAGCGGAGTTCCACCCAAAAGTGGAACTTCCGCTTTAAATACTGCTGACCCCCTGACAATGTGGCATGTCTTTTTTTTTTTTGGGGGGGGGAGGAGCGGGTACCTAGAATTGACAGGTACTTGCTCCCAGTTCTGTTCAGGCAGCCTAGTTGAGTGGAAGTTCTCCTCTCCCCCTCCCTCACTGCAATCTTATCGGACACGTCACAGGTCCCAGAAGATTGCCCAGCCATTCACAACGCGCATCGCGGCTCGCGCATGCGCAGTGCACACCCGGCTGTGAAGCCGAAAGCAGTCACAGCCGGGTGCCCACACTAGAGATGCCGGAGATGAGAGGGAGAGGAGCGAGGCTTCGGCAGCCATATCGCTGGACCGTGGGACAGGTGATTGTGTGTTTATTAAAAGTCAAATTAAGAGACCCTTTTTGTAGCTGCTGACTTTTAATAAACACAAAAATGAGTGGAACCCCGCTTTAAGTTTTTTTTTTTTTTTTTTTTATACAAACTCTAATTTTTCCTTTATGTACGTTTTTGAGCTTTTGTGTGCTTTTTCATGCAATTTTGGGCACTTAGGCATCTTTTCTGCTCTAAAGCTCCCCTCAAAAATGCGTTTTTTTTCTGCCTGTAAGCTCATATGCGTTTTTTTTCTGCCTGTAAGCTCATATGCCTGTAAACTGAAAACAAAAACCACAGTGTGCATGGACACATTGGCTAACATGGAGGGGAGTTCCGGGCATAAAAAAAATGAGAGCTCAAAAAAGCTCAAAAGCCCGTAGAAGCCGCTAATTTGAGATGCAGTGTGCATGAGCCCAAAGGGTTGCATCTGGCCCCAGGGCCGCAGTTTGGGGACCACGGATCTATTCTAACACACAGCAAGTATATACTAAACAGGAGCCATGAGACAGAATATGCAGATTTACTACAAGGTTGTAAGTTAACATTCAGCTGTGGACGGGAAGCCTGTACAGGCTTGTACAATGACGGGCTGACACGGGCTGTGGCTGTCCATGTGTAATTGCTCAAGTAGCGATTACGGGTCGCTAGGGACAGATGAGCATCTCAGTACGCAGACAGTGTGTCCAAGGCCGCTCATCTGTTGACAGCAGGTAGTCGGTCCATGTGCGATTACATGTGTACAGCTGCAGAGCCTCTCTCATCATTAATTTGTACAGGCTGAGCGGCCACAGCTATACTTAAAACACCAAGCTGTACCCAGCAAAAAAATAAAAAATATGCTGATCTGGGCAGTGTATGGCAAGGAAGTGTTGCATGAAGGAGCCCTTAACTTTGCTTCGGTATAGAGTGATAATCTGTCTCGTGTACAATGATAAATCTGTGACAGACCTTTGCAAACCCGTCGCAGTTGGCTTCTCAGGATTCCAGGTGCAAAGGTCACAAATACACAGAAAAACGCTTGCGTAGCAACTTAGAGTAGGCCCGATTTGTGTCTCAGTGTGGTTAATTTGCTTCATAAATGTGTGACAGTGTCGCTTTGATAAAATTTTAAACAAATTTTGACATTAAATTACCATCTTGAGGCTTATATGTGATTTCAGTGAATGTATTTGATATTGTAATTGTAATGTAATTGATAACTGGTATTTGTTCAGGCATTGGTCTAATATACTATGTCTATTGTTACTGAGATTTGTCATGAAGTGAGCTATGCTGCCAAATTTAGTTCTGTAAACTCTATACATTAACCACTTAAAAGGGACATTAAAGGTTAAAAAAAAAAAAAAAGAAAACAATTATTATTGTCATACCTACCTGCTCTGTGCAGTGGTTTTGCACAGAGCAGCCCCGATCCCTTCCTGGCTCCTCTTAAGCCAGTGCCCCCCCCCCCCATAGCAACCCACTTGTTCTGGGTCCCCTGGTGCGTTCTTGCTCCCCAGCTCCGTTCTATGCATCCATAAGACACACAGAGCCGTGGCTAGGCCCCGTCTCTGCGCTCTCCTCATTGGATCACTGGCTGCGAGTGACAGCAGCAGGAGCCAATGAGGAATGAGAGACCCAGTGATGGCGATGATCAGCGACTTATAGTGGGACTGTGACAATGCGGCGGGTTATCTGACAGTAACTGACACTTTGTGGGAACTGACTGCCACTGAAATCTCCAGTGACACTAATACAGTGATCGGTGCTAATAATATACACTGTCACTGTACTAATGACACTGGCTGGGAGGGGGTTAAGATCTAGGGGCAACCAAGGGGTTAACTGTGTGCCCAACTATGTGTAATGTGTGTTGCTTTTTACTAAAAGATTGATTGTTTTATTTTCCCTGCTTTGCAGGGAAAAGAAACAAAGCGATCATTCCCTCTGTATGGAGCCCTGTGTTGATGGTAAACACAGAGTTCTGAGCTGTGATTTGACACAGACGATCAGCAGGTCCCTGCCATGAATCATTGGCATCATCATGAAATAACACTAAAAATGTTGATCCAGGGAATATCCAATTGTCCCCAAGCATAAATTCTCTTTGCAAGCCAAATTTTTCACCAAACAAAAGTTCCCCCTCTTCCAGTACAAATCCCCCCCTCTCCAATCCCCCTTCCTAACATAAAACCACCCTCCTAGGACAAATCCCCCCCCCCCCTTCAAATCGTCCCTTCTAGCAAAATCCCCCAAATCCTCCCTTCTAGCACAATATCTCTACCCCTCAAATTTTCCCTCTGAGCATAAATCCTCTCCCCCCTCCAAATTCCCCTATACTAGCACTAATCCTCCCTCCAATCCCTCTTCCTAACACAAATCTACCCTCCTAGTACAAATCACCCCCTCATTGAAGCAGATTGTCTACAGCAGCAGAAGACCACATCAGGTGCCACTCCTGTCAGCTAACAGAAAACTGAGGCTACAATTCGCATAGGCTCACTAAAATTGGATGATAGAAAATTGGGAAAATGCCTGGTCTGCGGAGTCTCAATTTCAGCTGTGGCATTCAGATAGTAGGGTCATGAAACATGAAAGCATGGATCCATCCTGCCTTGTATCAACAGTTCAGGCTGGTGGTGGAGTAATGGTGTGGGGGGATATTTTTTTGGAACACTTTGAACCCCTTTTGTACCAACTGAGCATCATTTAAATGCCACGGCCTACCTGAGTATTGTTGCAGACCATGTCCATCTGTCAGGGACTCAGACGCCGCTGTGCAGGCTACGATCCATCTAGGCGAGTGCGCATGTGCGTGCGTCATGACGCACATTGTACCAACCCAGCCTCCTCTTAAGGATCACTCATCCTCTCATCCAGTGCTGGATTATCGTCAGCTTCCTGTTTCCTGTTGTGACCTTCGGCTTGCTCCACGGACTTGTCTCTGCCTGATAACCTGTGTACCGACCCCGGCTTGCTCCACGGACCTGCTTCTGCCTGATAACCTGTGTACCGACCCCGGCTTGCTCCACTGACCTGCTTCTGCCTGATAACCTGTGTACCAACCCCCGGCTTGCTCCACGGACCCGCTTCTGCCTGATAACCTGTGTACCGACCCCGGCTTGCTCCACGGATCTGCTTCTGCCTGATAACTTGTGTACTGACCCCGGCTTGCTGTTACTTGGACTGACCACATGTGTATGACCCCCGGCCTGGCATTTACCACTGCACTGCTTGCTTTCACTGGAGCTTCTCAGAAGGGACCCGGATATCCCTCTCAGCCATCCACATGCACCACCACAAGCATCCAGTGCTAGTTGGGTCACGTCACCTCCTGTCTCACTTCCAGGGGTGATTCGCACCGAGCTGCAAGGGAAGCCCTCTCAGCACTTCGGCCTCCACCCAGTGATCTGACACCATCCCTTTATGACTACAGTGTACCCATCTTCTGATGACTCCTTCCTGCAGGATTATGCACCATTTTGTTTGTTGAGGATTATGCACCATGTCAAACAGCTCAAATCATCTCAAACTGCTTTCTTGAACATGACAATGAGGTCACTGTACTCCAATTGCCTCCACAATCACCAGATCCAGTAGAGCACCTTCGGGATGTGGTGGAAGGGGGATTCCCATCACGGATGTGCAGCCGACAAATCTGCAGCAACTGGGTGATGCCATCATGTCAATATGAACCAAAATCTCTGAGGAATGTTTCCAACACCTTGTTGAATCTATGCCATGAAGAATGAAGGCAGTTTTGAAGGTAAAAGGGGGTCCAACCCGGTACTAGCAAGGAGTACCTAATAAAGTGGCCGGTGAGTGTATATTAGACTATTTCACTGTCAGAAGGCTAGGAGTGCCAGTGACAATGCAGAATCACCCTGGCATCTCTGCAGCCTAGAAACAATCCAATTATATATTCATAAGACATTACGGTTGCCAGCCTCTATAGCAGCAATCTAAAGTCGCCAATACGGTGATATAGTCACATTGTAAATGCTCATTTCAAATTGTCATGGAAGAAAAGTCTTACACACAATCCCTTCCTTCAGCTGTTAATGGCTGCAGACTCATTTTCTGAACAGTGTCCATACCATGAAAGATAGATGAGTAGAGCATAAAAGCCCGGCCGCTTCAGTAAGGTCAGCCTGCCAAGGTCACTTTGTTATTCTGCAGCTTCTCCCATTATGAAAACCATAAGAACCAGTAATCCAATAAAGAACTTAACACTAACAGTGAAACCCGTATAGATTCAGTCATTTGCGGAAATCATTTTATATACAGGTTCTCAGCCCAACTTGAAGGCTTATTCATATAATGTTTCACGGTAACATTCCTTAGCTTCCCACCCCCCAAAAAGCCCCCCTATGTACCTGAATTGCAGGCTTTTTTCTTCCTGCAGCGATCTGTGAATGGACCGCTACAAGTCCCATCCATAGACCTAGGCACACCCTAATCACCCCATGTAGCGCAGATTCCCCCAGCTGCCCATGTCATATACCATCCTTTTTCCTTTTCTGAATGAACACAGTAAGCGATCAGTACCGATCACTCACTGTGTTCATCCATAACTGAAACAGTAAATGGTGTTTGTAAATGAACCGGAAGCCACTTAGCACAGATCACTTCCCATGCATTTTCTGTCCAGTGCAGTTGAGGCTGCAGAGAAAGGACCTGGGGAATCTCTGTCATCAGTTCTTTTCTCTGTCTCGAAAGAAAAACATCAGGGGTCTTTTTTAGACCCCTGATAGTTAACCAAAACCCCCACAATAGGGCTCAAAAAAAAAAAATTACCAAAATATATATATTCGTAAAAGAAAATAACAAAAAAAATAAATAAAATACAATGACACCATCTACTGCCCTACTGACGCACCATCCATGCATGCGCACAGGAGCGACGATCTCAGCACAGCACTCTGAATAGACAGCACACTCCGTGTGCCCTCAATTCAGACTGCGTTGCGCATGCGCCAGTGACATCACCAGCTGTTACAAATATGCACAGGAGTCACAATCTCGGCACAGCGCTCTGAATGGACAGCACACTCCATGTGCCCTCAATTCAGACTGCCGTGTGCATGTACTGGTGATGTCACCGGCTGCCACATATATGCATCTCTCTTAAAACAGTGCACATTTAAGCGATATTCACTGTACCTACAGGTAAAGCTTTATTATAGGCTTACCTGTGGGTACAAGTACAAAAGCAGACTTTACTGCCGCTTAAAAGCTGCACTACAGTCAGATATAAAACCACATCAATTAATACATTAACTGCATATGTTATATTAAAGAAGAAATCCATTTTTCCCCACATACTTTACATAGTTCGTTTGGACCTAGCTGGCCCAAATAAACTATGTCCCTCACTAACCTGTGAGGCCGCTGAATATACGGTATAAACAGTTAATCATTCTGTTGAAATTCACTTGAGACCATAATGAAAAGCAGGTTGCTTAGCATAATGTAAACCAGAGCAATCTATATGTCTAGAGGATCTATACAATCTTCCTCCCTAAGGGCCCATTGCACTGCCTTGGTGCACAATTATGCAGTACATTAAACGTCTGTTGTGTAAAGGTCATTCATTTGAAAGAACTACCGGAGGCACCAAAATGCAGCTTTTCTGGCAGCGCACAACAGTATAATGGCATGTGTTGCGCAACGATGCAACACAGGTCTGTTGGCAAGGTAACGTAAATAGTCATTACCGCAACACAACGGTGTAAATGGACCTGAAAAAGAAATCCACATATAATTTTATGAAAATCAAATACCGTAAATTTGAGCATATGTGAAAAAGTTATTCATAAATTATAGGATTTTTTTTTAAAAGCCAATTAGTGCAAATACTTAATCTTTCTTTGCCTAAATTCACCCAAGATATCCACCACACCAAAAATCATGCTGAGAGAGTGAAGGCCTGCACACTCGATAAGAAAATCAAAAGTAATCTGACGATTTTCTGATCGTTAGTATAGTGCTTTCGATAGCCGATTCAGACTTTTCGAGTGACAAAACTGAAGGTGCAACGTCCGATATTCTATTAATAAAGCCTCATACACACGATCAGATTATCGGACGAATATTCGTAAATTTTTTGTTGCATGTTAGTTTCATAATGAAAATGAAGAGGTTACTCAACATACGAAAATTTACGTATGACAGAATACAACTTCAGAAAAGATTTTAATGTGTTGAATTGTTTTGTATGTATTCTTTCCTTTCCGAGCATGCGTAGTCTTGCTCTTACGATTTCTTCCGGACTAAAACTGTACAAGTGAAACTAAAAAATCGGGCGTTATGTTTACGTTCGATCAAAAATTTTATAGCCTGCACCTTCAGTTTTGGTCGTCCCAAAAGTCAGAATCAGCTGTCGAAAGCACTGTACTAACGATCAGAAAATCAGATCGTTCATCCTACGAAATCTTACTTAAAGATCCTGTCCATAAAGATATCAAAAATTAATAGATCAAATAAATGTCCATAATAGTCCATGTGATATAGTGAAAATGTGTGAGAGCAAGGATGTCAATCCCGACTCCCCTTGGTAATGCGCTTACCGGAACACAATGTATCTGAAGCAGGAAATAAATTCAAAATTCTTGATATTTTGTTAGAAGATGTCCATATTAGCCTCCCAGAAATGGATGGCGTGGGATCATAAAAAAGAAAATGGGAACGCAATAGCGTAAAATCCCACAAACATATATGATAATATAATGTAAAAAAAAAAAATTATAATAATTTGTGCAAGCAAAAATGCGGTTTATTTATATTTTTTTATTTTACTTGCACGTGACTGAGTATTGTTTGCAAAGTGAGGCTTTACCTCATTTACTAAACTTTGGAGCCACGGCACTTGCAAAGTGCTCAGTCTTCTTGCCTTTAGTAAATTAACCCCTATGTATGCTCGGAAACGATTCAACACATTACATCACTTTCTTAAGTTGTATTCGGTCGTACAAAAATGTTCATATGTTGAGTAACCTCTTCACTTTCGATAGGAGACTAGCATGCAACAAAAAGGGATGATAATCTGATCGTGAATACCAGGCTTAAGTGTCAGCATGCTAAGCCAACCAGACTCCGCTTCCAATGCAGTGCTGTCATTCTAACGGGAGGTGAGAGCGGAAAGAAAGGGTGGCGGCTTACAGGAGAGAGCACAAGAAGGACCTTCCTAATGGGGTGATGCTTGTTTTATTTAGTCAAGTGGATAGACAGAGGGGAGAACAATAAATTTGTAGTACATCTGCAGGATCTGCATAGTGATCCACGCTAGTAGATTTTTGTTTGAAAATGTTTGTTTTAGGCTCTACTCACACTTCGTGATTGCATGCAATTTAGAAAATCGCCAGAATTTAGAAACCACGTGTCAATTGCTGCACAACACGCATTTAGGTGCCATTATCCTTTATTGTCACCTCAAACGCGATGTGATTCTGCTGTGATTGCTACGCGACAGGATTGTGCGTCAATCCCAGGAAAGCGCACCTTTAACAATCACATGAAGCTTGTCACCTGAAAAAGGAGTAGAGCTTCTTTTCGGGCAACAATCACGCATATGGCAGCCTCAGCCTATTCAAGTGATCACAAAAATCACGCGAGAATCACGCAACCAAAATTCGTATGTGTACGCATGCGCCTGCTACGCAAAACTGTGAATGCTGTCTTGATTTTTTGATTTCCTCATCATTAGTGGGGTCAAATCAGTGTTAAATTTCGATTGTAATAAACAGAAAATTTGAAGAAGCAAATGGAAACTTATCAATCGAATATGTAACACGGAATGTGGTCTTCGTTTGGGAAAGTCCTTTCACAGCAATTGGGCCAACAACACTGCATCAGGCTACAGAAAGAGAAATTCCATGGGGACAGACCGAGCAATTCCACAGGGACAGACCGAGCAATTCCACAGGGACAGACCAAGCAATTCCACAGGGACAGACCAAGCAATTCCACAGGGACAGACCGAGCAATTCCACAGGGACAGACCAAGCAATTCCACAGGGACAGACCAAGCAATTCCACAGGGACAGACCAAGCAATTCCACAGGGACAGACCAAGCAATTCCACAGGGACAGACCAAGCAATTCCACAGGGACAGACCGAGCAATTCCACAGGGACAGACCGAGCAATCAAGCAATTCCACAGGGACAGACCAAGCAATTCCACAGGGACAGACCAAGCAATTCCACAGGGACAGACCGAGCAATTCCACAGGGACAGACCAAGCAATTCCACAGGGACAGACCGAGCAATTCCACAGGGACAGACCAAGCAATTCCACAGGGACAGACCGAGCAATTCCACAGGGACAGACCGAGCAATTCCACAGGGACAGACCAAGCAATTCCACAGGGACAGACCAAGCAATTCCACAGGGACAGACCGAGCAATTCCACAGGGACAGACCGAGCAATTCCACAGGGACAGACCGAGCAATTCCACAGGGACAGACCGAGCAATTCCACAGGGACAGACCGAGCAATTCCACAGGGACAGACCGAGCAATTCCACAGGGACAGACCGGCAGCCTCTTTAGCGATCCTACCACTGACAAATTGTTACTAGTGGCAGAATGGTCCCTCTGATATCAGCCTATGGCTATATGATGTTTCAGGGGTATCTGAACACAATTAGCATTATTTTGGCAAAAGAAAAAAAATTGCATATGTTCAGTTTCCCAAGAAACTAGGCTACTGGAAAGGTTAACATTAATTAATCAATAATTACTGTTCTATAATTATGCTAGGAAGATGCAATCATGCAAAGCTAATTCCACTACTAAAAGCATGAACAGCATAGTAACCCACCATTGTTACTATTCATTTAAAATATGGCAGCAGAGAAAACATGATACAGTACTCTGCAGTTGCTGGACAGAGGCTTTGCATTCATAGAATAAGAAACAATGAACTAGGATCATTACAATACTGGAACATGAAGTGCAAACTCTCCCTAGGATGGAATGAGAGGAAACGGAAAGGCTGTATAGGGCCCCTTTTCCTCATGGGAGAGTGGCGGGAGAAGTTTAGAGTAAGGTCAGTTAAGCCCCGTACATACGAGTAGAAATTCGGCCCGGAAATTTCGTCCAACGACCGATCTGCCAATTTTCGGCTTGTTAGTATGGTGCTTCCGACAACCGACTCCGACTTTTTGGCCGAAAAAATCCTGGTGTGCAGGCTATATAATTTTTGTTGACCGTCAAAACACGTCCGATTTTGGTCTCATTAGTACAGATTTCGATGGGGAAAAATCTTATGAGCAAGACTAGGCATGCTCAGAGATGAAAGAACACATAGAAAGCAATCCAACACATAACATCACTTCTGAAGTAGAATTCTGTCGTACGGGAAAATTTGTGTGCAGTCTAGGCACATTCCAACCAACAGACACCACTCTGGACAAAAGACGGACGAGCGGTCGGCGGAAATTCGTTGCGTGTGTACGGGGCTTTATTGTTTCCCTCCTTTTTTCCTCAGGGAAAAAAGGGGAGGGAAGAAGAGGGCTATCCTCTGAGGGAAACAGCTGGAGTGGGTTGGTCTTATAGCACTGCAGGGGTTAGAGCACCTATAGCAGTGATGGCGAACCTTGGCACCCCAGATGTTTTGGAACTACATTTCCCATGATGTTCATGCACTCTGCAGTGTTGAGTTGAGCATCATGGGAAATGTAGTTCCAAAACATCTGGGGTGCCAAGGTTCGCCATCCCTGACCTATAGGGATAAAGATCAGCTGTAGAAGCTTCTAGAGCTCTCTGGAGACCCTATATAAAGAGAGGATCGCCTTAGAGGGGCTCATTCGCCTCAGAAGACTTACCAGCGGAGTTCCCCATCCCCCCTCCCTTGTCGCGGCTGTTTTTATGTGGTGGGTCACCTTTGCGTTAGCAAAGGGGGGCGGTTTTTACTGTATGATTGGAAGTAATGATTTTATCTGAGATATTTATTTATGCAGCCTGAGCCGTGGTGGCTGGGTTGTTAAAAGTGTTGTATGTTTTTATCATCTATTTAATTAAAGTTTTAAAACCAATAACGTCCGCGGCCAATTATTTCCATAAGTACAGTTGTCTGCCTTTTTAATTTTAGTTAAGAAATAGAATAAGAAATGCTGCCTACTATCCCATGGAAAGTGTACTGCGCGTGTGTGGGTCAGGATCAGAAGCTTTGGACAAGTGCCTTTTATGTGCAACATTGATCTGGATCAGGGACAGGTGCAGTTACACTTTAGGCCTTATTCATCTAGCGGGAGAAAAGTTGCTTAAAAAAAGAAAAAAAAAACACCTAAAGCGACATTTTGCACATGCGTTTAGCCGTGTCAAGCGTTTGAGTGTTTATGGATTTAATTGGCAAGAATATTAATTTGACCTTGCCACTGGAATGAATGAGTGTAACAATGTTTTGGTGCGTTTACACGCGTCAAGCTTTTTTTTTTCTGTTAAAAAGCTCCTCTTCTGACTGCATTGAAGATGGGGTTTTTTTTCAGCCTGTAAACGCTCCTCTAATACACCTGTATATGCTTACGTGTGCATAGACACCTAGGCTAAAAGAGGTGCTTTTACAGGCTTAAAAAAAACCCAAACATCAAGCGCCTTTAAAGTTGGCGTTTGTGAAGAGCCCGTTCACACTGGGGCGACCTGTCAGGCGACCTGGTCGCCTGACAGGTCGCCGTAGGTCGTCTTCCATAGAGAAGCTGTGGACCCGTTCTAATAGGAGCGACACAAGCCGCTCCGACTTAGAAAAAGGGTCCGGAGCTTCTTTGGGGCGACCCGGAGCAACCTACATTGACTTCAATGATATGAAGTCCGTGCCGGCCGCTCCGAGGTCGCGGTGCGAGCAGCGCACCGGGACTTCACAGGTCGCCCCGGGAAGTAGCATCGCCCCAGTGTGAACGGGGTCTTAACCACTTGCCGACTGCCTAACACCGATCTACGTCGGCAGTCAGCCCCTCACAGGCAAAGTGACGTAGGGCTACGTCACTAGCTTGTGAGGGTCTAGGGAGCGAGCGCGCGCCGCCGGAGGCGCGCTCCCGCGTGGTCACGGACCCCCCTGCGCGTGTGACCAGCGGACCCGATGAGAGGGAGAATGTCAGGCAGCTTGTGTAAACAAGCCACCTGTCATTCTCCTCGCTGTAAAGACACTGATCACACGGATCTAGTATGTAGATCCGTTGATCAGTGTCCTTACAGCTCAAGCCACAGCCAATCACAGTAGAAAGCACGCCCCTAGGGATACACACAGCCCCTCCCTCCCAAATAAAGTTAACCCCTTCACTACCAGTGTATTTTTACAGTAACAGTGCATATATATAGCACTGATTACTGTAGAAATGTCACTGGTAACCCCAAAAGTGTCACAAATGTCAGTCAAGGGTCCGATCTGTCCGCCCCAATGTTGCAGTACCGCAAAAAAAAAAAATAGCAGATCGCCGCCATTACGCGTTAAAAAAAAAAACCAACAAAAATGACAAAAATCTTTCCCTTTGTTAGTAAACGCGATAACTTTTGCGCAAACCAATCAAAATACGCTTTTTGCGATTTTTTTTACCAAACATAGGTAGCATAAAACAAATTGGCCGAAAATGTTAAAAAATTTTGATTTTTACATTTTTTTTGGGGGGAAATTTCAAAAAATGTGAAAAATATTGCTATTTTTGCAAAATTGACGCTCTTTTGTTTGCTTATAGCGCGTGATCAAAAAATCGCACGGGTGATCAAATACCACCAAAAGAAAGCTCTGTTTGTGGGAAAAAAAGGACGCCAAATTTGTTTAGGTACAGCGTCGCACGTCCGCGCAATTGTCCGTTAAAGTCACGCAGTGCCGAATCGCAAAATACCCCCTGGTCGGAATGGGGGTAAAATCTTCCAGGGCTTAAGTGGTTAAAGCCCAGTGTGCAATGCGCCCTTAGACTGGATATAATAAAAAAAAATGTTTTTATAGCTTTAGATAATATGGGGAAGGGTTATTAGAATATCTATCAGTTTTTTATTGCTTTGCCCCTATTTAGATTTCCCCTTGCTTCCTGTCCTCACAATACAGGGTCAGCAAGTAACCATAGATGTCTCCCAAGGGCACAGAGGCAGCAATAAATCCGTTTCTATGAGAGTGGGGAAAGGATAGATGGTCTGTTTTATGATTATTGATGTATGTTTTTTCCAGTCCAGGTGACCCTTGTTTCCCTCATTTCTTTCGTGGTATTAAAAAGAAATTCAGAGAGGCATTCATCAATAAATTTATAGTCCTTCCCCACTCTATTAAAGGGAGTTACATCCATCAGTGGTCGCCCAATGGCTGAAGACGCTGTGCATATTTGCACACATTATGGCAAGTGCTCCTGAGGACCCCGGTCATTTTATTTTTGCTTTAAAGTGTTACTAAACCCAGGATCCCACATTACTATATCTGGTCTCCCACAGTACACAGAACATGGAAATACAATTATTTTAGTAAATATAAGCTGCTAAATACCTTTTCTCATCAGCAGTATATAGCAGTCTTGTGACTTCTATTAGAGCCTGGTTAAAGCTTGCAGAAGGAGTTTTCATACTGCACTGAGCTGTCCTATCACGATGCAGGACCCCTGACCCTCTGTCTGGACAGTGCAGATTGGCCCTGTGCTGATCACATGCACTCTCCCAAGAAAAAAAAAAAAAACTGGGAGCATGTGCAGCCTGACCCCAGTAACTATCTTATCCAGACATGTTATGGGGACAAAGTAAGAAGAGGAGGATAAGAGAATGCAGGATCAAAAAGCCTTTTTACACAATGCATAGGATTAATCCCCTAGGTTCCACAGTCAGCATAAGCATGCTTTACTGCATTTGCAGAATGATTTTACTGTTGTGAGTCTAGTAACACTTTAAGAAAAAAAAAAAAAAAAATCTCTTCCTTTTTAAACAGTGGGGCTCATTTTTGAAAACTCCACTTTAACCCAAATTCCATCTCTTTTTTAAACTGCACTTAAAATGTAATAAGGATTCTGACTAGCTTATCAGGTATACCGTATTACTTGTCTTTGCTGGCCCCAGCTGTCAATAACTGACATACTCAAGTAATCTTCAAGCGAGTCTCGGTGCATTCTTGCAGGTTTTAAAGAGGACAAATGTCACTCTGTAGGAGCAAAGCTGTTTACGACTAATTCCATTAAGGGCCCATTTATACTATATATACACATTAGGCTGCATAACCCAACGCATGGACACTGAAAAAGAAAGAAAGCCAGGATGCAATTTTAAGCTTAGCAGCATGTTTCGACACACTACAATGCATTGCGACACGTTGTGGAGCATTAGGCCTCATGCACTGCCTTTTTTGGGGTGAATGGGTAGGGGTACAATGTACCCTATACTCATTCACATAGGGAGGGGGTCCGGGATCTGGGGGGGCCCAGATTCCAATAAACCCACTGCCCGAAGACCCCCACAACCACCGGCCCAGGGTTGTCGGGAAGAGACCCTTGTCCTCATCAACATGGGGACAAGGTGCTTTGGGGTGGGGAGGTACAGAGCCCAGCCCGGCTCCAAAGCACCCCCCCCCCCATGTTGAAGGCGTGTGGCCTGGTATGGTCCAGGAGGGGGTTGAGCCGCTCGCTCGTCCCCTCCCCTTTCCTGACCTGCCGGGCTGCATGCTCGGATAAGGGTCTGGTATGGATTTTGGGGGGGACCCCACGCCATTTTTTTTTGCGTGGGGCTCCCCTCAAATTCTATACCAGACCCGAAGGGCCTGGGGGGGAACCCCACGCCAGTTTTTTTCCCATTTTGGCATGGAGTTCCCCCTCAAGATCCTCAGAACGCAAGTTGCACCACAAGTCGGATCAGATGCGACTTCCATTCAAATCAATGGGCTGAAAGCCGTATCAAAGACAACTCATAGGCAATCATTGATTTTGAATAGAGGCAGAAAAACGGTGCTAAAAGCCAACGTGGCCAAACGTGCAATAACGCCAATGGAAAAAGCCACTAAAAGCACATTTTCACAGCTGCTTTTTCCTGGCGTTTCCTGCAACTCGTTGTTCCTAATGCCCTGTGTGCATGAGGCCTAAAGATGAAGGAAATTTAATTTTGTGTCATTTAATAAAGAAAAAAAAAAGTAACAAAAGTGTGATGCAATGTAAGGCAGGCCATACATTAATCGTTTTTTTTTTCCTTCAACCAGCGGGTTGAATGAAAAAAAAAAAAACAATTTCCCTATCCACATCAAGAATCCGAGCTATTGTATTCTGACATCTGGGAGACTTCCCCATCATCCGAATACAATGATCAGTGCTGCCGGATATAGCCAGCGGTACTGATTGATCAGGAAATACCCGACAAGCTGGTTGTACAATAGTGGATTGGTAGATCAACTTCTGTACAACCAGCCTGCCCACACAAAGTTATAATGTGCTAGTATGCATCACATACTAGCACATTATGTGAAACTTACCTTAAAATTTAAGCCCCCCAGCAGCTCGCTGTCACCGCCCACAGGGCTTCCATCTTCACCTGGTCTTTCTTCGGGTTGGTGGTTCTTTGAATGAACGAAGCGCAATGACGTTACTCCCATGCATACAGGCAAGAGGCGCTGTTCACGGCACAGGGCTCTGGGTGCCGTTCCTTTACAGTGCATGCGCCGGTGACATTACCGACAGCTTCACAAGTAAATATCTCCTAAATGGTGCACGTTTAGGAGACATTTACAGTACCTATAGGTAAGCCTTACTATCATCCATGGGAGTTTACTCCCACTTTAACAATGCACTGCACCCCCCTACCCCCAACCACCACCAGTACTGGTGTGAATGGACCCCAATTTATTGTGGTTCTAATATAATTGATTATTAGAAATAGAAGAGTTTCTCACTTTCTGTCCCTATGACAACTGGATTTTGAAAATTTTGGGTTGTGGAAACAAGGATTGGTGATAAAGCTTCAGTGGAGACTCCTTTTTCCCATTAGAACTCTTACAGGAGTGAATTTCCGTTCCTAGAGGTAGATTTCTCCTCACTTCCTGTTGTCTCTGTTTGAAAGTAGTAGTCGTTTGTAAGTCAGATGTTTGTAACCCGGGGACCGCCTGTACTTGTCTCCATTAGATAATATGTATACAGTAGGACACATTTTTAGACTCTAGGGCAGCTGTTCTAAACTAGGGTTTCTCCAGAGGTTGCTAGAGGTTCCTTGAGCTGTGGCGGATTGTCCTTCCATTTGATGATGCCCATATAGATCTGGGACCACTTGATAAAGCCAAAAACATGACACCAAAGATCCTTTTTAGATGTCTGTAAAGTTATTGTAAATGCAAAAGGTCAAAAACCAAACATGTTTATACTTACCTACTCTGTTCAATTCCATTGCACAGAGTGTCCCTGAACCTCCTTTTCTGTGGTCCTGCACCAGCATTCCCGGCTCTTCCCCTTCAGCGAGTGCGCAGCATAGAAAGCTGCCTTCTATGGGGGCACTCGTGTGAGCTTGCTCTCGAGCCCTGCTGCCTGCATCTATAAACACAGACCGCCCTGCCCCCCGATCCCTTGTCACTGGTTTTGATTGACAGCAACTGGGGCCAATGGCTTCTGCAGCCTCAGGAAAGCCTGTGGGACCAAGAAGTGAGGGTAGAGGACTGATGACGAGCACAGTGCTGTATCTAATAAGGGCTCGGGGGGGGGGGGGGTACTACTACCTATACATTTTTTACCTTAATGCAAGGAATGCATTTAAGTATAACAAAGGCAAAACTCTCTCGTTTTGGACAGAGAAGGACAGAGGGATTACAGCACCTGTCAGTTTTTATTGCTCTCAATGCTTCCGTTAGGGAGATCGACCCTCTCCATGGTTCCTGTTTACCATCATTAAAGTAAAAGAAAATCCCAAATTTTGGGTTGTCCCCAAAAAAGTAATAGTGGGGAAATCTCTCAATGGGGATACTAGTGCTGGTGACTAAGGGAAGAGAGAGATTCCCTTAATTTCTAGGGATTTCCTCTAACTTCGGGTCTTTGGTTTTGTAACAGGAAGTGAAGGTAAATCTCCCCGATAAGACAAAGATGGAAAAAAATAAACCCTAAAGGGGTCTATCCAATAAAAAAAAAAAAAAAGAAAAAAGGTTTTGCCTATAGTTCTACTTTAAAAGGAGAAGTACAGCCAAAGCTTGTCTGGCTGTACTTCTCCTGTGCATCACAGGAGTGCAGTTTGTTCTTGTGACCAATTTTTAGCAGACAGTGGGTTGATGTCCGCTGTCGGCTGACACCACAGAGCCGGTCCAGGCTGAGGAGAGATTGTGACCATGTGGTCGGGATCGGCCCACAGCCTCTCAGCGATAGCCTGAGCCCCCGCCCCTTCCACAGCCCAGCACTCCAGTGAGAGCGCACAAAGGGGGGTTTAGAGCAGGGAGCGTTTGATCGCTCAGATCTCGGTCTTCGAGCCGAGGGGGACAGATGTGCGGCATCGGAACGATGCTTCATCCACCTAGGCAAGTATGACCCCTCCCCCCAACACCAAAAAAAAAAAATCCCATACTTTTAAAAAGGTAAAAATATTTAGGCTTTAGAACCACTTTAAGGGTGGCATTCCGACCACCAATTTATAGCGGGCATTCACTGACCACCAACACTAGGGGTATTTTTCCCCATTGATCCCCAGTTGGTTTTTAGTCAGGATTCCCTGAGACTTAAAAATTTTAGGGGTCCCTATGGGATAAAAAAAGGTTGAGATCGGATGCTCTAGAGCAACTCTGTTGGCAAGTAGCCTCCACCTTGCACTTTACATCCCCCACCTCAATTTTATTGTTACTGTAATCAGCTTTGATTACCTGAACGGTGCCAGCACTGGACAGAATTGTGTCTAATGAGCTTATAGACAAAGCAAATGAGCCATTGCATCCTTGTCAGTGTGGGTAAAAATACTCTACACACAGCTGAATCATCACACAAGCAATTGACGGTGCCAGCAGCCAGTCTGCAGGTGTGAAATGCACGCAGCGACACCAGGATAGCGATTTCACAGCATGCTGCTTATGAATGAACAGCTGTCGGCATCCATTACTACTCTACCCTTACAGTGACCTAGGAAAAGGTTGTTAAGAGTTCGAAAGAGCAAAACAGAGACCGTACAATACTTGGATGTCTCTATCCTTCATCAATAAATCTAAATATACATAAAACATATGGACACCCTGTACATTAAAAACGAGTTCACTTCCTACGAAAATGACATTAAATCACTTTGTACTTCATTACATGTCCTGGATAGCCTGTCCCCTTCTCAGCTCTGTACTTTCTCCTGCCGGCCGCTATGTATAGAGGATTTAAAAAGTCTACACACCCCTGGTAAAATGGCAGGTTTATGTGATGTGAAAAAAATAGGAGCATAGGCATGCGCACAGGGTGTGCCGGGTGTGCCTGGGCACACCCTAATCACCTAGTGCACATTAGCATTATCGCTCTGTGTGGCGGTGGGGAGATGGGAAAGATCTCACTCTTACCAGCTCAGCCATAAGAGAAGTGCTTAAGCACTTCTCTTTCATTGTGCCAGCAGGGAGATGAATGCACTGGGGCGATATACATGTAGACATACACATGCATGTGTCTTTGAGATTTGGGGTGCACACCCTAATGCTATAGGCTGCGCACACCTATGAATAGGAGACCAAGATAAATCATTTCTGAACTTTTTCCACCTTTAGGTGACCTATAAACTGTACAACTAAAGTTAAACAACAAACTAAAATCGTTTAGATGGAGGGAAGTAAAATTAAAAAAAACTAAAATATGGTTGCAAAAATGTGCACACTCTTAAACTAATACTTTGTTGAAGCACCTTTTAGATTTTATTACAGCACTCAGTCTTTTTGGGTATGAAGTCTATCAGCATGGCACATCTTGACTTGGCAAGATCTGCCCACTCTTCTTTGCAAAAACACTCCAAATCGGTCAGATTGCGAGGGCATCTCCTGTGCACAGCCCTCTTCAGATCACCCCACAGATTTTCGAACAGATACAGGTATGGGCTCTGGCTGGGCCATTCCAAAACTTTAATCTTCTTCTGGCTCGGCCATTCCTTTGTTGATTTGGATGTATGCTTTGGGTTGTTGTCATGCTGAAAGATGAAGTCCCTCTTCATGTTCAGCTTTCTAGCAGAAGTCTGAAGGTTTTGTGGCAATATTGACTGGTATTTGGAATGGTTTATAATTCCCTCTACCTTGACTAAGGCCCCTGTTCCAGCTGAAGAAAAACAGCCCAAAAAGCATGATGCTGCCACCACCACCATGCTTCACTGTGGGTATGGTGTTCCTTTTGAGAAACATCTTTTGGAATTACGGTCAAAAAGTTCAACCTTGGTTTCATCAGACCAGAACACATTTTACCACATGCTTTTGGGAGACTTCAGATGTGGTTTTACAAAATTTAGCCAGGCTTCGATGTTTTTCTTCATAAGAAAAGGCTTCCGTCTTGCCACTCTACCCCATAGCCCAGACATATGAAAAATACGGGAGAAAAATACGGGAGATTGTTATCACATCTACCATACAGCCAGTACTTACCAGATATTCATAATTCCTTCTACCTGTTCCAATTGAAGAAAAACCGCCCCAAAGCATGATGCTGCCACCACCATGCTTCACTGTGGGTATTGTGTTCTTTTGGTGATGTGCAGTGTTTTTGCACCAAACATATTTTGAAATGATGGCCAAAAAAGTTCAACCTTGGTTTCATCAGACCAGAACACATTTTCCCACATGATTTTGGGGGACTTCAGATGTGTTTTTGCAAAATTTACCCAGGATTGGAGGTTTTTCTTCATAATAAAAGGCTTCCGTCTTCCCACTCCTGAGACTGTTGTCACAAGTACCACACAGCCAGTACTTGCCAGATATTCCTGCAGCTCCTTTAATTTTACTGTAGGCCTATTGACAGTCTCCCTGACCAGTTTTCTTCTTGTCTTTTCATAAATTTTTTGAGGGACATCCAGTTCTTGGTAGGGTCATATTTTCTTCACTTGATGACGACTGTCTTCACTGTGTTAATGTCTTGGAAAATCTTTTGTATCCTTCTCCTAACTGATACCTGTTATCAATGAGATCCCTCTGATGCTTTGGAAACTCTCTGCAGACCATGACTTTTGCTGTAGGATGCGACTAAGAAAATGTCAGGAAAGACCTACTAGAACAGCTGAACTTTATTTGGGGTTAATCAGAGGCACTATAAATGATGGCAGGCGTGTACTTACTCCTCTTTAACATGAGTTTGAATGTGTTTGCCTAATTCTGAACACCGCTGCATCCCCAGTTATAAAAGAGGGTGTGCAAACTTATGCAACCACATTATTTTATTTTTATTTTTTTTACTTTCCCCCCTCCCACCTAAAAGATTTCAGTTTGTTTTTTAATTGTTATATCACATATGTGCAAAAATGGCTCAAAAGCAAAATTTGAGAACAAAGTCACACTAGCAGCACTGCGTGTATATGCAAATCAGTCCATAAAGATAGCAAAACTGCTACAACTTGCACACCCAAGCCAGTAGGAGTTCAATGAACAGAGTAGGTGAATGGATCCCAATAAATCCGTGCTCCAACAATCAGTGCACCTCCACCGCACCTCTGTGTTGCATCTATAGCAATGCTCACTCACCAAATTTGGCTTTAAATGCGCTTTTGATCAGATCGCTTTAATGGCCCCAGGAATGATCACTGTCCCGCTGCTCACTAAGCCAGGATTTCCACTTGTCCACAGATATTATCCAGCAACCGTAAAATTTCTCCCAATAAAGCTCCCAGTTCATGTGCATACCATGTAAGTAAAGGAGGAAGGACTCCTAGCGTAACATGCAATCATTTATTAGTAAAATAGTCCCCTGCTCCCCTGTATATACAACTCACATTTAGCACAAAGACATAGGGCATAACAGAATAGTATCGGTAACCTGACTCCTCAGCCGACTCCACTGTGCGTCTCCGCCGCTCGGTACCTTGCCGGCAGAGTTCATTGGCATGACATTGCACCCTTACGCGTTTCATCATACAAGGACTTCTACGGAGGGCGTGGGCACACGGCACGGCCACCATCATTTATCTCACTCCCAGAGGGGCAGCGCTCACCCTGGGAGTGGGATAAATAATGGTGGCCATGCCGCGTGCCCACACCCTCCGTAGAAGTCCTTTGATGACGAAACGTGTAAGAGCGTGAGCACGCGGTCACCCCAGTAACGGACGTCTGACGTCACGCCACGGATATATATGTTTTGACTTTATAACAGCAGCTTTCTTTCAAGGGATTCATTGCATTATTTTATATTACGTATTTTATATCAAGTATTTACTCATATTGGATATAGTGCTGGGTGAGTGGGGATAGTAGTAATATATCTGCACCTTACTCCTTTTGATTGTTTTTTAATTGAGTTGTACAGTTTATAGATCACATTAAAAGGTGGAAAACATTCTGAAATGATTTATCTTTTTCTCTTTTTTTAAATCACAGAAACCTGACATTTTCACAGGGGTGTGTAGACTTTTTTATTCACCATAACTACTGTGACCTGTAGGCTAGGAGCTGCCATACATGGCTCAAATCAGCCTAAATTCCAACTGTTGGTACACCTATTGGCACCACCAAGTTTGCAAAATATTGTGCATTGTTCTCTTCACGGATGAATCCCGGTTTTGTTAGATCTTTGAGTTCAGCTCATGAAAAATGGGGCAAAAACAAGTGTTGCGTTTTTAATTTTGTTCTGTATAGATCCCAAGAAGGGATGAGCTCAAGTATGTTATGGCACTTTTCCACTGCAAGTACTGGCTCGGCTCTACTCGGCCCTGCTTGGCTTGGTTTGGTTTTCCACTGCATGGTACCGCATGGTACAGTGTTGGAACGGTTCGGTACGGTTTGCTTTTCCACTAAAGTAGTAAGTGGGTGGGATAACAACGATTCTCTGACCAATCAGTGGCTAGTAGTGACAAACAGTCAAGGCTGCATGCAAAGGATTGTGGGATATGGTACCGGTACGGCCCTCTTGGAACCGAGGTGGTACTGTTTAAGCGAGCTGTACCGTTCGGTTCCACGTAGTGGAAAAGGGCCATTAAATCCTAATCCAAACCAGCCTTAGTTATCCCACCAGGAAGTTGTCCCAATGCCCTGCCAATCATAAGCAGCCAAGGCATTCCCAGCCCCGCAGTTGCATGTATACACGACAACACAATGACAATATTATATATAAGTAAGCGTTCAGTATGTGACCCCAAAAAGTCTCTATGCATATCTTACAAATGGACACTTTCTGAATGGGAGTAATAAATACAATAAAGGAATTCCATGAAAGTGGTGTAGAATGCCCACTGTAGTGGCAGCTTGTTTGCGGGAGTAGAAGCAATTCTGAAGAAAACAAAGGAAATACACACAAGCGCCTTTTAAGTGCAGCATACAGGGGATGTTTTATTCAATTCAAAAGGTAAAGCACTACTCACGAAGGTAAGTGAAGTAAAAGCATGTAGCGCTAAGTGAAGGTCCTCAGTATCACTGTCCTGGGGTGCCCGATCGTGATATCCACGCTGTTCCAGTGCATGGGACTGCCTCGGTGGCCTCTGATGCTTCCCAGATCCGTGGAACGCAGGATCTCGCCATCGGGCTGTCAGTGTCGTCACTTCCGGCATGCAATGCCTAGACGCAGGTGACTCATTTGCAGAGCAAAAATCCTTCTGTGTGCATCAGCCACCCCAGTACCCTCTAATACTTACCTGAGGCCCATCTCTATCCAGTGCTGTCCACGAGTCCCCCAGCCATCGGGGACTCTCCCTCCTGATTGGCTGAGACACAGCCGCAGCTGTCTGGAACTTCTTTTGCAGGTCAGGTGACCCACGATTCTGTTTGCGTAGTTTTAGCGCAATGTCAGGTGACAATCGCACTGCAATTGGGGTCCTAATGGAAATGCCTGGGATCGCACGCGCGTCCTGCGATTTGCGCTTATTCAGGATCGCAGTGATTCCGCCCACAATCCAGAACACCTAGATGTGAACGGAGCCTGAAGGGGTTGTAAAGTCAGAAGTTTTCTTTATCTTAAAGAGGAAGTAAACCCTCCTCTGCAACTTTTACCTATAGGTAAGCCCATGATAAGGCTTACCTATAGGTACTGTAAATATCTCCTAAACATGTACCGTTTAGGAGATATTTACCTTAAATTCAGCCAGTGACATCACTGGCGCATGCGTTCTGAAGGAACGGCCGCTGGTGCCGTTCCTTCAGAGCCCCTTGCCGTGACCATCGGCTCCCGCGCGCATGCGCGGGAGTGACGTAATCGCGGGACCGGCCAATTCAGATGGCCGGATGCCACAATCCCGGAAGACGGGCGACTGAACATGTCGCCCGTCATACATGTAAGCGGGCGGCACGGTGGGGGCTCGTTCTAAGGTAAGTATTTCATAATGAGCTAGTATGCGAAGCATATTAGCTCATTATGTGTTTCTCTTTCAGGTTGGAAAAAAAAAAAATTTTCAATGGAGTTTACAACCTCTCTAATGCATTCTATGCATTAAGATAAAAAACCTGTGTGCAGCAGCCCCCCCTCATACTTACCTGAGCCCTTTTCTATCCAGGGATGTCCATGAGTCCCCCAGCCATTGGGGACTCTCCCTCCTGATTGGCTGAGACACAGCCGCAGCGTCATTGGCACCCGCGGCTGTCAAAGTCAGTTAGCCAATCAGAAGAGAGGAGACCGAACGGCTGCTCCATGTCTGAATGGACACACAGAACTGCAGCACAGCTTGGGTGCCCCCATAGCAAGCTGCTTGCTGTGGGGGCACTCAACAGGAGGAAGGAGCCAAGAGCACTGAACAGGGACCGGAGAAGAGGAAGATCCAGGCTGCTCTGTGCAGTTGGTTTTGCACAGAGCAGGTAAGTATAACATGATTGTTTTTTTTTTTTTAAAAAAGACTTTACAATCACTTAAGATCCAAACACGCCCAAACTCATCCCTAATCCCAGATGTCTAGACTCCATGGTGGAGTTTCAAAATCTCTAAATAGCAGTTCACAAACTTTTTTAAAATTACTACACTGTTACGAATATCTATATTCATTCATATATCCTTTTATTATATACACACCAGAGAACAAACCTATATCAAAGCTGAACTCCAAGCAAACAGCTAAATAGACAATCAATATACATTTATGGGAGCTGCTTTACCTGTCAAAGGAGATGGAAATTTGTTCAGGCAGTTCTGAGACCTACCAGACAGTAGAACTAGGCTGACGACCTGACTTCTTTTTTTTTTGTTAAAGCAGCATTTCTCAACCTTTTTTCAGTCCCAGCACCCTTTTTTAACCACTTCTGGACCGGAAGGATTTGCCCCCTTAATGACCAGGCCCTTTTCTGTGCAATTCGGCACTGCGTTATTTTAACTGACAATTGCGCAGCTGTGCGACACTGTACCGAAATAAAATTGATGTCCTTTTTTTCCCCATAAATAGAGCTTTCTTTCGGGGGTATTTGATCACCTGTGGGATTTTAATTTTTTTGCGCTATAAAACAAAAATAAAGCGACAATTTAAAAAAAAAAAAAAAAAAAATACATTTTAAAATCAAAATTTTTCATCCTTTTAGGCCAAATGGCAATAAGCGTATTTTGATAGGTTTGCACAAAGGTTATCGCGTCTACAAACTAGGGGAAAGATTTATGACATTTTTTTTTTTACTAGCAATGGCGACGATCTGCGATTTTTAGCAGGACTGCGACATTGCAGCAGACAGATCGGACCCCTGACATTTTTGACACTTTTCGGGGGACCAGTGACATTGCTGCAGTAATCAGTGCTAAAAATATGCACTGTTACTGTAATAATGACACTGGCTGGGAAGGGGTTAACCCAGTGGTGATCAAGGGTTAAGTGTAAACCTAGGTGAGTGTTTTCTAACTGTATGGGGGAGGGACCTGTGCTCCTATATAGGAGAATCACATGCGCTCTGTGATAATTTCAGAGAGAACAACGGTGTGCTGTGTTTACAACAGCTAACCATTGTTCTCTCTCAGCGGGGAGCGATTGTGGGTGCCCGGCGGCACCGATTGCCGCCGGTCCCGTGGATCGGCATCCCCGCTGCCTAGTGGGGGGTGGGCGCGCTCGCCCCCAGGACCACTCCTGCGAACAGACGTACCCATACGTCGATTCGCGCAGTCGAGCCAGCCTGCTGCAGTATATCTGCGGCCGGCGGGCGGCAAGCGGTTAAAATATGTAAAATCCCAAGGCACCCCAGTGCAAAAAAATATTTTAAAAAATTAAATGTTACGGCTAATTGGGAAACCTGAGACTTGGACAATGCACATAACTGCCTTGATGAAATTACCTTCACACCATAAACCCCCTTCACATCAGAGCCCCCCCATCACATCAGAGTACCTACATGATAGAGTCCATGCTAATCACATAGCCCCCTCTTCACATCATTTTGACTCCAGCAGCACAGCAGAAGGCGTAGCAGGTCTGAAGGATGTGGACTTCCATCCTCTCTTGAATGCTGGTGGAGGCCCTGAATGCTGTCTGCTCTGGATCAGCGCCATGCTTTGCCATGGCACAGGCAGGCCAATCGCCAACACAATACTAAACGAATGACCCAATGCATCTTGGCCCTCCAGCATAATTTGCGGATATAGTGCTGGTGGACAGCCAGCCCACACTATGGCACCTTATGAGTGATCCAAGGCAAAACTAATTCCTGTGCTCTTGGCATCCGGGAGGAACCTAAATGGCACTAAGTTGAGAAGCAATGAGTTAATACAGACAGATCACATGCCTGCTTCCAGCATGAGACTAGACACTAAAGGAGCAGCAGATAACAGATGAGCCCATCCTTCTGCTCTGTCCTTCCACCAGCTTGATCGGTTTCAACAAAATGTACACTGCAGTACACCTTATAGGCCCATTAGATTGGGAGAGAGGGAGGTATTTTAGGTGCTGGAATTAGAAGAAGCCAATACAAAACTATAAACAGTACAAGAACAGCTGCATTTAAAAATATATTTAGTGATTGTTTTAATGAATACACAAGAACCATACATAGTGTTTTATTGAAAATCTGCCTGAAGTATGGCTGTAGTTTCCATATCGCTTTCAAGCAAAGCTGAAACATATGCCTAGGGAATTCTCAGACAATTTACGTGCAGCAGTGAGCATATAATGAAACACACTACGGAAAATATTCATCATAAAGAAATGATACCGCTGAGTGAATGAACCCAATGCAAATTTTAGGAACACACAATTTTCAAGGGAAGCGGTGTAATGCACTCAATTAAACTAAGAGCTTACAATTATTTTTGGAGGTGAAGGTACCATTGAAGGTCAGTCAATTGATTCACCATTTTTTTCTGTACAGAGGAGTAATATATCACTGCACTACCCACACCTATTACCCACAGAGAACAGTCCTCCATAATTCTCCTCCTTCAGTGACCTCTGTGAAATGTGTTTCTTGCACATCAAAAATCAAAACAGATAAAAGTAAATAAGGTCTAAAAAATGGGTCATTTAAGGCCCCTTTCACACATGCGGACCGTTCAGATCTGCCTGTCAGTTTTTCAGGCAGATCTGAACGGATGGTCCATGCATCTCTGTGGGGCAGCGGATGTCAGCGGCGACATGTCCGCTGACATCCAATCTGATCCTGTCCGTCAAATCCGGACGGATGGAAACCCTATTTTCCATCTGTCTGGCGGATCAGATGAGAACGGACAGGCGGTCCGTTCTCATCCGATTCCCCCATAGGGGACAGCGGGGATCTGAAGCCTCTGTCTCCTTTCACTGAGAAATAAAAGCACTGGTTCGATTTATTCTGCTTCTGCTGGCTGTCAGACCCACCCTAGACTAAAGCCCAATTTATGGGTGTTCTCTCCGCCCATCCCATCACCCACCTGTCATCTCCCTTACATTGTACCCTGTACCCCTGTGGCTGATCCTCAGAGCAGCGCAGCCCAAAATCCTGTTCATGTGTTCCCCTCTGCTTCCCGCTGACAGGCTCCTCTCAATGAGGTGTAGAATGACAAGCACTGTTGTCACCCCCCCTCGCTGTACGCTTTTACAAAATACCTCTTAAGTTATTCATCTCATTATGATCAGTGTGGATGTACAGCAGTGGGGGTGGTAGGGGATACTTCTTCTTTAAAGAGGGAGGCTGGGTTCCCACATGCTGCAGCCGGAGCTTACAGCAGGGGGTCCGGTGCGTCCCTGTTCTCCATTTCAGGTGCGAAGCAGGTCCGAATTTTTGCCTGATTTAGAAGAGGCACCAGCCCTTTACCAGTGCAGACCATGGCCACCCCTGAGCTGTGTATACCCGGCTCCACTGAGAGCCAGTCAATCTCCTGTCATGCGAATTGAAAACAGGGAAACCCAAATCCAATTTGCATAATTGTGAACCCAGCCTAACTCCACTTTTGTTGAGAAAAAAAAAAAAAAAAAAACATTCCCCGCTGTGTGATCTTTGTACATTGCAGGGATTTTAGCAAACGTTGTTGCAGATTCCTACCTTTTGTTATTCTGAAGAAATAGCTGTTTGATTGTCTGTGTCCATGTGGAAAGTCTATGTGAATGTGTGAATGGGAGTATATTTTTCATTAGTGATCAGCTGCTGCACTTGCAGGGTTCGAATGAGAAAAGTGGCAGGGTCTGAATCTCTTTAGATGTGATTTATCTCACTAAAACTGAACTCTTTGTGGCAGAGGATGGGAGGATACCCAAAATCGGATTTGTACGTTAGTGCAGACTTCTGGGAATATCAATCAGCCAATCACACAAGTAGGAAATTACATATCTGGGTGGGCGTTCACTACACCATCTGTGTACAAAAACCTCCAGCTAGCCATATTGCTTTGAATTTTACAGAAAATTACAGGAGCTGCAAATTGAAAAGGAAAGGTCATTTTTGATAGCGTTACCTTACAATATGACTTGTGCCACAATTGTATATGCTAGATTATTATTATTTTTTTTTTTTTTTTTTACAATATTTCCCACAAAAGTGAAGTTACCCTTTAATATCCGATCATTTGTTGCAATCAAGCTTGCACAAAAAGAAACAACATGCAAAGAGCAAGAAAGACGGCCATAAACAGTCCAATCCCATCCTGGTGTGACTGCCCAATGCAATGCTTTGGTAAGTGTTAGGAATTCAGGAGTGTTCGTGGGTGACTACTAAGCCGGATGCTCTAATTTTAGGTCACTGAAATGTAAGAACAAGGGCGTGTCCGACTTCCGGGATGTGAGGAGCGTTTCTAGAGAGCTCCGCTGCCACTGACTAATCCTTTCAGCAATCCTGCTCCATCCGCCGATATACTTACCTGGATCGGCCTCTCTTCTACTCCTGGAACCACCCGGACCTGTGCAGAGATGGTAAAATACGGCAGGGATGTGCCCCCGTCCCCGGCAGGCTGCAGCTCGGACCGTCCGGAGCAGGCCCAAGATGGCGGCCACCCCCGGTCGCCGGGCCTGGAGGCCTCTAATAGCCCACTCCTGCCGTGGTCGGATGAGGGGGGTGATTGGCCGGCACTGCCGCCTTCCCCTGGCCTTCCGGGGGGGGCGAGTGGCAAGTCATCTGGACGGTCGGTAGAGCCCACGTTGCGCCAGATCATGGACGCTATTAAGGGGTGCCAGGCCTCCCTGACGTCTCAGATAGACACCCTCCGTGTGGACTTCTCGCTCCTTAAGGAAGACGTGAGTAAAATTAGGCAGAGGGTGACGACTGCGGAGCAGAGGATTAGCGCTGTGGAGGATGATGTCTTCCCCCTCCCCGCTGCCATCCGGGATCTACAGCATGAGCAGAGGGCGCAGGCTGCAAAGCTGGGCGATATGGAGGACCGCCTGCGCCGTAACAACCTCCGCTTTTTAGGATTCCCGGAGGGGGCTGAGGGGGGACAGGCAGTGGATTTCCTGATGGACTGGCTGCGTAGGTCCCTGGGTCCTGACACTTTCTCCCCGCTCTTTGCAATCGAAAGGGCACACCGGGTCCCCTCCAGGGCCCCTGTCCCCGGGGC
The DNA here is from genome assembly GCF_965119305.1 of Pelophylax lessonae. Taxonomy (NCBI): domain Eukaryota; kingdom Metazoa; phylum Chordata; class Amphibia; order Anura; family Ranidae; genus Pelophylax; species Pelophylax lessonae. The sequence goes on along the minus strand of NC_138770.1, from coordinate 544,592,383 downwards.
TAGGCCCAGACCGTTGCTGGCACGTATCCTGCACTTCAGGGATAGAGACGCGGCCCTGCGCAGAGCCAGGGACCTTCCGGATCTGAGATTCAACAACAGTATTATTACCATATTCCCTGACTTCTCTGCTTCTACGCAAAAACAGCGTGCGGCCTTTATGGGAGTGAAGAAAAGGCTCCGGGACCGTCATCTCCCCTATAGTATGCTTTATCCTGCGAAGCTAAGAGTGGTGCACGGAGGCAAAGTGCATTTTTTCCTGGATCCTGCTGATGCTGACCAATGGATGGATTCGCTGGGTAGAGCCTAATCCCTTGCTGAATGTCATGCGATACCTATTGTGCTGTGCTTCCTCCCTTGCCGGGAGGCTTTGCTGCTTCGGGAGATTTGTTGCCCAGGTTCCTTTTCCACAGTCTTGTTGTTTTTGGGACATTAATGAGCACTGAACTTTGTATTATTATTTTTTTTCGGCTGCTGGAACCAGTGGACTCCTGTGTTTGAGGCTTCTATACTCCTGCAAGCTGGATGCTACATATCCGTGAACTTCGTTGTGGCCCCGGAGGTCCACTTGAGCTATGAGTATTCGTGTACTTTTCCTACGGTTCTACCTTTGGTTTGGTTTGGGGTGTAGGTTTGTGACAGTTGGGGTCATGAACAGGGTGGGGGGAGGGAGGGGTTTGTTCTTTTTTGGGGACTGTTATCCGACCTATGTACTTTTGTGCTATACCAGTATGCTTTTTTTTTTTCTTCTTCTCTGTCTGGCTGACTTCCCGGAGACCTTTATGGAGAACTCCTACTATGGTCCCCGTGGGGGCGCTGCCTTCCCTGGCGGGGGTTGTTGTTGTCTCATCTGCTCGGATGGCTGAGGAGACGCTGACACTCCTGTCCTGGAACGTCAAGGGACTGAATGACCGTGTTAAGAGGGCTTTGGTATTTACTTATATTCAGAAATACAAACCGCATATAATTTTTTTGCAAGAGACTCATTTGACTGGCTCCAAGACTATGGCTCTTAAACGGGCCTTTGTGGCGTACACCTTCCATGCTACGTTTTCTACTCATGCTAGGGGAGTGTCTGTCTTGGTTGCTCGCTCCTTGGGTTGCTCGGTTAAACATGTGGTCACTGATGTTTATGGTCGATATGTAATTTTGCTGTTACTCATTAATGGGGTGGTGTATACCTTTGTATCTGTCTATGTCCCCCCTCCGTTTACCATGGGTTTCTGGGACGCCTTGATGTCCCAGCTCCTCCAGGTGGCGGAGGGGCCAGTGATAGTGGCTGGGGACCTCAACTCTGTACTGTCTCCTGGGTTAGACAGGTGTCCTGGAGAGGATGGTCCTCCTTCATCGTTAGCAGCTTCTCTAGCCAGGTATAACCTGGTGGACTGCTGGCGTTGGAAGAATCCACTTGGGAAAGAATATTCCTGTTACTCTGCCACCCATAAAACTCTGTCTAGGATTGATATGTGTTTGCTGTCTCCGGATTTGCTCCCCAGACTCGTGGCTGTCTCCTATCTGCCTAGGGCCATTTCGGACCATTCTCCTGTGTTGCTACGATTTGGTCTCTCTGTGACACGTGGCCTCCAAACATGGCGGCTCAGCCCCTTGTGGCTAACGGAGGAGGTCTTTTTTAATGCTACGGCTAAGGAGATTGCCCACTTCTGGCGGGTTAATCCGGAGACGGCTGCTGGGGACATTGTCTGGGATGCCTTCAAGGCTTCTATGAGGGGTACGGTTGCAGGGATTATCCATCAGTTGAGAGAGGATAGGGCCTGGCGGGTGGAGTCTCTGCAGGAGGAAGTGAGGGCTGCGGAACTAGAATATGTTCGGAACCCTTCCTCCTCTAATTATTCCCTCTGGCGAGACAGTGCGAGACAACTAGACCTGGTACTCCTTGAAAAAACTCAGAAAAAACTTCTCTATCAAAAACAACGTGTATTTGAATATGGGGATAAAAATAGTAAAATTTTGGCTTATCTTTCCCGCTCTGAACACCCTGTTACGGCCATATCTGCTGTGTATGATGCGGAGTCTCACTTGTGCACATCTAGGGAGGATATCAAGACGGCTTTTGTGGCCTTCTTCGAGTCCTTGTATACCTCTCAGGTTTCCTATACCACGGCGGAGCTGGACGAATACTTGCTGCAGGTACAACTGCCTGAATTGGGAGCGGAGGACAGGTTGGCACTGGATGCTCCGATTTCTGCTGAAGAAATTGGGGCCGCGGTTGCCTCTTTTGCTGCCAATAAAACTCCGGGCCTTGATGGATTTCCGGTTGAGTGGTACCGCGCTTATTCGGAACTCCTCACTCCGCGTCTGTTGAACATGTATAGGGAGGCTTTCGAGGCGGGTGAGCTCCCTCCCTCTCTCCGGGAGGCCCTTATTGTCTTGATTCCAAAGCCGGGCAAGGATCCCACACACTGTGAGTCATATCGTCCTATTTCATTGATTAATGTGGATGTTAAGATCCTAGCCAAGGTGCTGTCCCGTAGAGTGAACTCGGTTATTTCTAAACTTATCCACCCGGACCAAACCGGCTTCATTCTCGGGCGCTCTACGGCGATAAATTTGCGCAGACTCTTCACGAATCTCCAGATGCCTTCGGGGACCGTGGACACTAGGGTGGTGGTGTCCTTGGATACTCATAAGGCGTTTGATTCAGTGGAATGGCCTTACCTGTTTGCGGTCCTTGCTCGGATGGGCTTTGGCCCTACATTTATAGGATGGGTTAAGATATTATATAACTCACCAGTGGCGCGGATTCGGGTTAATAATGTTGTTTCTGACTCGTTTTCCGTGAGCCGTGGCACTAGGCAGGGGTGCCCTTTGTCTCCCCTGCTGTTTGCCATGGCCATTGAACCTTTGGCGGCCCTACTGAGGGGGGATGGGAGGATAAAGGGTTGTAGGATAGGGGATCTGGTTGAAAAAACTTCCCTTTATGCTGATGATATGCTGCTCTATCTGGCAGATTGTACTGATTCACTGACAGCTGCGTTACAGGTGATAAATGATTTTGGCCGATACTCCGGGTTCAGGGTCAACTGGACCAAATCGGTGATTTTTCCATTTGATCCTACCATTGTCCCTACGATCCACACTCCGCATCCGCTTAAGGTAGTCTCCTCATTTAAATATCTGGGGGTGACGGTTCAACAGCCGGTTAGCTCCTACGTGGACCATAATATTACTCCGCTGATTCAAAGACTTAAGTTGACGCTGTCCACGTGGACCAAGTTGCCCCTGAATTTGATGGGGAGGGTCAATATTTTTAAAATGGTATACTTACCCCGCTTTCTGTATCTATTTTGGCAGGCTCCGGTGTACCTACCCAGGTCTCTTTTTAGGGTTATAGAGTCTCTATTACTAACGTTTATTTGGGAGGGGAAGCCGGCGAGGATATCACTCCGGACTCTGCAGCTCCCTGCTACTGCTGGCGGGCTGGCGGTCCCTGACCTTCAGGCGTACTATCTGGCGGCCCAATTGACCCATGTACATGCCTGGTTCTTCCCGGACCTCCCCAATGCTGCGGTTACGACCGCGGCAGCGGTGATGGGTTCCTATGAGGCCCTTCTCAACTCCTTATACCGGAGGGGTCCCTATCCTTCGGGGGGTGCGGAGATTCTGAAGCTTTCATATAAAATTACAATGATCTGCAACAAACGTATTGGGGGTTCCTCCTTTAATAATTCGCCTAATGCTCCGCTGTGGTATAACCCTGGTCTCCCTGAATTGTACAAGCTATCTGATCCCCGAAGGTGGGCGTCCTTTGATCTGAAGTATGCTCATCAACTGTTCGAAGGCCATGAATTCAAGTCGTTCCCAATCCTGAGGCTGGAGCTGGGGGTCCCCTCTTCTTGCTGGTTCCTGTACCAGCAACTTAGGCATGCAGTGGCGGTACAATTTGGTCTTAGAGGGGTGCACCTGGCCGTGGCCCGTCTGGAGAAGGAGCTCTTGGCTGACGATCACTGTAAGCTTATTTCCAGATATTATGCTCTGATCAGTCTGGATAGAGACGGTAGGATGGCCAAAATTAGGGAAAGGTGGGGCAGGGACCTGCCACAGTTGGAGGTGGAGGCGTGGGATGAACTACTGGAATCCCAGTTTGAAGGGAGTATTGCGGCAGGTGATAGGGTGATTCAGCTTAATTATTTGCACAGGATTTATTACACTCCGCATAGACTACACTGTATGGGTAGGCTCCCTTCTGCTGCATGTTCCAGATGTCAGGCCCCTAGGGGGGACTTTTTTCATATGGTGTGGACCTGCCCTATGATTCAGGTCTTTTGGAAAGGGGTATGTCGTCTAATGGAGGAGAAATTGGCTCTTCCGAATATTTGTTCTCCGGATAGGTGCCTCCTGGGCAACTTGTCAGAGGAGAGCCTTGGCCAGTCTCAGAGGGTACTGACTAGAATTTTGTTCTTTTATGCCAAAAAATTGATTGCGCTACGGTGGAAGAGTCCTGACCCTCCCTCTGTGGAGGCTTGGGTCTCTATTGTCAATGGCGCTCTACCTCTTTATAAACTTACCTATCTAGCTAGGGGTTGCCCCAAAAAATTTAACAAGCTTTGGTTGGTATGGGTGAACTCGGTCTCAGGCTCCTTGGAGGTGTAGTTGGGCGGTCCCCATGGAGAGCCTGTGTTACGGGGGTTGGCCAGACATTAGCCTAGTCCTGTGCGATGTGCTATTATGCTGGTACTACTGTTAGATTCTGGTTCTATATGGTCGGATGGTTGGGTAGGGAGGGAGGGGGGGCGGGTTTGGGTTGGTTATTTTTCTGTTGATTCCATTCCTTGCTGTTTTATTGTGATGGCTGTTTGGATGGTATGTACTCCTGGTTTGTATCTGCTATCGTTTATTATTTGATGTACCTGTTATTCGTTGTCATTGGTTTGGAATTACTGTTTGTGTTTTTTTTTTTTTTTTTTTTTTATGCAAATACCAATAAAATACCTTTAAAAAAAAAAAGAAATGTAAGAACAAGGTTGTGCCCGCTTTCTTTCATTGGGAGAGTCCGAGGATGGTCAGTGATGGGTCCTATAGTATGGCCAATGAAAGGCAGATGCCTCCATGCCCATAGTTCAAGATCGAATCTGCTCATCTATAACCGGATTCACCCAAACTAGCAAATGAGACCTTAGCTTCCTGTAGTCCGATTAGTAACAGGTAGTTCTGATCAGTTTCCCTTAGGTTGATGGATAAATTCACAAAATTTTGTAGATTTATACTTTACTATAATTGCCCCTCACCCTGGTGCCCATTGGCTTTTTCAGTAGTGTCCCTATCTGCTCCTCTTCGTAGTGTGCTCATGCACAGTGGTCCCATTTGTTTCTAGAAGTAAGCCAAATTCCAGTCTTCCAGTGGAATACAGCTCACCTTCTGGAAGTGGGCCACAGGGCATATGCACCCTACAAAGAGGAGCCCGTAAGGTATGCTAGAAAGATTGCACTGGATCTGGCGGGGGGGGGGGGGGGGGGCAAGTATTTAAAGGGATTGTAAAGGCGGAAGGTTTTAGTATCTTAATGAATTCTGTGAACCTATGTGTGCAGCAGCCCCCCTTATACTTACCTGAGCCCATAATTTTCCAGCGATGTTGCAGGAGTTTCTCAGCTGCCCGGGACTCCCCTCAAAGGCTGAGACAGCAGCGTATCGCCATTGGTTCCCTCTGCTATCAAAGTTAGTCAGCCAATCAGGAGAGAGAGAGCGGGGTCAGAGAGAAGGACGTCACGGCTCTGTGTCTGAATGGACACAGGAAGCTGCGACTCGGCTTGGGTGCCCCCATAGCATGCTGCTTGCTGTGGGGGCACTGGACAGGAGGAGCCAGGAGCACAGAAGAGGGACACGAGAAGAGGAGGATCTGGTCTGCTCTGTGCAAAATCAGCTGCACAGAGCAGGTAAGTATAACATGTTTGTGATTTAAAAAAAAAAAGACTTTACAATCACTTTAACATAACAGGCTGCACCCCGGGGAAGAGGGGGGGGGGGACCGGACGATTAAATTTAGTACAAATTTACTAAAAATGAACTTGTACTTTAAGAGCCGGTTCAAATACAGGCGACCCGACTTCCCGGGGGGTGACCTGTGAAGTCGCGGTGCACAGCTCGCACCGCAACCTCGGAGCTGCATGCACGGACTTCATATCATTGAAGTCCATGCAGGTCGCTCCAAAGTAGTACAGGACCCTCGGCTCGGGTGCCCCCATAGCAGGCAGCTTGCTGTGGGGGCCAGGGCTGCTGTTAGGAATGATGGGGCCCCGTACAGCCTACCTGATGGGGCCCCCTTCAACCCCATCCCTGGCCCCGCCTCAAAACAAAATGCAGGTTTGTCACCGTTTACGTATATATGTGCGGGACCAACATGCATGTTTGCAATTACTCATGAACAAGGGGGAATGGGGGCTTTAAAAAGGTTTTACATTTTATTTTATTTATGTTACTTTGTGCAAAGTTGCTGGGGCTATTATGATGCAGGGATGACCAAGATATCACCCTTCCAATGCAGGGACGTGCCAGTGTTCTGTCAGAATAGCGCTACCTATCAGATTCTGCTACCGGAAGTAATATACAGACTAGAACAACTTACTGCGCATGTGGCATGCATTCCAACATGGCCGCTATGCATACCAATAGCTTTCCTAATGACACGAAGCAGCGGCGGACATCTTCTTACACCCACGCAAGTCTTCAATTTTACATTTATTTTATCAGTAAACTGACCTTATAGAATAAATCACAGTATTACATTTGTATTATTATTGTATTCTAGTAAATATAGCGAGAAACCTGCGGCCAATGTGGTGACGGCCACCTTGGTACACCCCGCACTGCTCAGCGACAAACTGATTCTATAGTGAAATAGACTGTTCCACTCGGCTGCGGTGAAATAGTCTATTTCAGTATATAAGGTGAGTTTACTGCTAAAATAAATGTAAAACTCCAGACTTGCGTGGGTGTAAGAAGATGTCCGCTGCTGCTTGGTGTTCTGTCACATTAGGAAACCTATTGGAACGCATAGTCGCCATGTTGGAACACATGGTGCATGCGCAGTAAGTTGTTCTTTCCGAATGCCACTTCTGCTAGCAGAATCTGATAGGTAGCGCTATTCTGACAGAACACTGATACATCAATGGGCGGGAAGAGGTTAAAGGGGAGTGGTTTGACTGTGCATGTTTACTGTCCCCCAAACACAAGTTTAAAGTACCATCTCACTGTGTCCTATAATCAGCAGCATGAAAATCACACAGGCTGCAGGTGCCCTGTCACAGTGTCATATGGATGCTGGGGATGCTGACTTTGTTATGCAGTAACACTCACTACAGTCATAGCTTAAAGTCAGCATCCCCAGCATTCATGTGACACTGTGACAGGGCACCTGTAGCCTGTGTGATTTTCATGCTGAGATCATAGGACACAGTGAGGTCTCTGTCCTCTGCTCTTCACTCACTGTGTCCAATCCAGCCACGCTGTCCTCCTGCTGTTCCCTGTCAGCTGCTGAGCAATCTGCCTCCGTACATGATCACACTCTGCACTTGAGTAAGGGGAGGCGGGGCTGAGCAGAGAATTATTGTATCCCTCCGCCAGGCAAGGCAGTGGACAGCAGCAGCCAGGACTATATTGCAGCAAATCACCATGGAACTAAATCCTATGTATACATGCGACCCGAAAATGGAAAAAAAGTCCCGCCACTGCACTCACTTCCTGGGCCCTTCTGCTGTCATTATAGGGCCCAAGAAAATGTAATTACACCCCCAAGAAATTACAAATTAGGAAAAGGTTTAGAAAAAACTATTTTTTTTGAACATGCAGAAATTTACTGTGATGCTGCCCGGGCCCCTTGTAGAGCTGATGGAGCCCGGGCCCGGTACAACAGGGCTGGTTGTACTGCCCTATCAGCGGCCCTGGTGGGGGCACTCAACAGGAGGGAGGGGCCAGGAAAGCCAAAGAGGGACCTGAGAGGTAGGATCTGGGCTGCCCTGTGCAAAACCAACTGCACAGAGTAGGTAAGTGCAAGATGATTGTTCTTTTAATAGAAAAAAAATGAGACTTTACAATCACTTTAAATCAATTAATATAACTCAAAGAGGAACTAAAGCCCCCTATCCTTTAAAGTCATGGAAGCCGCCATCTTGACCTCAGTTTGTTCTGCCGTTGCCATGGTGCTGCACATATGAACAGGTACGACAGCAGCCATTTGATGGTTTATCAGCTTGGTCGGGAGCACAAGCAACTGTGACCGTTATTCACAGCATGCCTTCAGTACAGCTTTTTTGGGAAATGAAAGTGGAACTAAAGTCTCCATGCTTGCCTGTCTAATGGTCCTGCACCAACATTTTCTTCGGTGACGGTTTTTGGGCCTCTTCATTGGCCTGTGGGGGAAAGACGTCATTCCTGTGCACGCGCAGGAAGACATCCTCCCAGCGCTGTAAGCTGAGCTGCGCATGCACAGTTCAGTTTACAGTGCGGGAGGAGACAGCAAGCGGCAGGCAGGGGGATTTTAATGCAGAAGAGACAGTGCATGTCTTCTGCAATAAAAGCCTGCCTGCTCGCAGTTGTTTTACAGTGGGGCTTTAGCTGCGCTTTAAATTGATGAATTTAGCTCCTCTTTATATCGGCACTTAACCAAGCTCATCTATTTAACTTAGGAGCCTGCACTTCCAAAAGATGACACCATATACCATCTCTACAGCAACGGGTTTCAGTGGAATTTCAATTATTGTACCAATTTTGGTACATTTACATCAGTATTCGGGACTCCCAGGGACGGAGTCCTCTTGGGTCTCAGTGATACCTATTTTAATTCTATGTGGCTTTGCCACAGAAAATCCAAGGAACCTTTAAGATAATAATTCTATGCCATTGTCTTCTTTCTTAATGATTCTCCATAGAGTGTGTCATGTACTGGGTGTACAGGCAGAAATACTAGGCCTCGTTTTTAAGAAGATACGTCCAATATCCAAGTGATTTGCCAAGTGATTGACTTGAAGAGATACCTCCTATACCCCCTGACGAAGGAGAGCTCATTGGGTGGAGGAAGTCACAATTTGAAGACTGCATTCTCCACAGTTGGTGCATTTACAATTCATCACTATTGTGTTGTATCTACATTGTTACGGATCTTATGTATTTTTTGTATCTTCACTTGCATGTGTAACTATTTGTACAACACATTTTTATATTTTTTATTGGATTAATAAACATTAGTTTTAAATATTTTTTCATTATCCTAATACGCAATGCCTTCAAAGTCCCAACACCAAGGTGAAACTTTCCTTAGAGATGCACAGAAATTAGACGGCCGAAACATATCGGTCGAAAATGGTGTTTTCCGCATTTTGCAGATAGACAAAGGTGCCGAAAACATGTTTTACTGTGCTTATGGTGCGTTTTCCATAGGTCATGGGACTCAAAAACCGCATCAAAAAAGTAACATGGCTGCGTGATTGATGTGTTCTTGTTGCATTTTCAATGCATTTCAAAGAGGGAGAGGCGCGTTTTTGGTGCATTTTTTTAACTTATCAAAAATGCAGCAAGCAAAATTTTTACCATCACAGCAGAAGTGCAAGGGGCCAGGGTGAAGACATTTTTCTTGCTTTTCTTGCGCTAAAAGTGCCTGAAAATGGATGACTAATTCATATTCATTTAAATTAATTAAATTAATTAAAAATACAAATATAATACAACAACTATATATATAAATTTTTTTTTCTTTTTAAAAACCATCATTTTTGGTTTTGGGTAAGTGCAGCCTGAATTTTCGGTACCAATACTTCCATTCATAGCACCTCTAATTTAACGGTTTCCCAAAGCAGTAATATTTAAGACATGCTGTGAATAATAGCTGTCACAGCTGCTTGAGCCCTCAACTCAAATGTCAATCCATTAAATGTGAGTGTCATAACCGATCACATGTGCAGCAGCATGGCGACTGAAAATCAAACCAAGACTATGATGGCAGCTTCCTTGGCTGTAGGACAGAGGAGGTTTAGCTTCCACTTTGAATGAGGAATCCTTTCTTTTCGTCCCCTCTTATAGAAAAATAATATAGGTTTTATTATTTTTAAATAAAACATTTTATTAATGCAGATTTTTAACAGTGAAATAAATAAGTTTCCGCTTGTTATGTCAAATGTCAGGTAGGGACCTTAGAATCTAGCAAGCCAGGGAAAATCCTCTGGTCAATCTGGCACCATGAGAACCATCTCAGTGTCCTCCAGTCTCCTAATTACAAGGACATCAGCTGATTACCAGGACATTCCAGGATGGGCTGGACACAAGTATTGCCATCAATATACATCAGATATAGGAGAGTAGAAGGGGTAACTAATCCCCGTAATTTGGAATTGATTCATGGCCCGTAGGGAGCGGGTGTTGGCTTTGCCCCTTCTGAAGGACAATTTTCAGGATTTGCAAGGTACACTGGGATGGACAGGCGTTTGGTATCCAGAGGTCATTTCTTTTAGAGGGAATGGGGTGGAGTGAATTACCAATGACCCTTTAAAGTGGACATACAAGGACAGAAATATTTGAGCTGTCATCGGTCACTTGATTTGTAAAGCAGCAGCTGATCCCGACTTCAATACTGGCTAAATAAATGACTTGGAACAAGCATGCAGAATGGTAGTTCGGGTTTTACTGGCTGCATGCTCCTTTGGGGTCAGTGACTTCAAGCTAGTGAAGGCAAAATGCATGTGCTCCAATATCCAATTAGCTCTCATGCAGGGAAATCTAAATGTCATGTCATTTATCCATCCATCTCACCACGTACCTGTCAAAATGAAAGGCCCTAGAGCAGGGGTCTTCAAACTATGGCCCTCCAACTGTTCAGGAACTACAAATTCCCATCATGCCTAGTCATGTCTGTAAATGTCAGTGTTTTGCAATGCCTCATGGGATGTGTAGTTCTGCAACAGCTGGAGGGCCATAGTTTGAGGATCCCTGCCCTAGAACATTGTTTTTTTTTTTATATATTTCTTAAAGCTGAACTCTGGGGAAACAGAGTCCTCCATTTCTGTTGAGCTGCAGCTGCACTGCTAGGGGGTCCAGGTACAGCAGTTTTACTTCCCTGAACCTCCATGCTGCTAGACCGGTCGCCGAAGCCTCTTCTTCCCTGCAATCCGGTGGTTTAAAGTCCTCTGACATCATGGAGACCAGTGACAGTCCAAGGGACAGTCTACTGTGAAGCGCTATCTGCCGGGGTAGTGGAGAATGAGTCAAGTAAAAGTAATTCTCCCATACCCTCAAAAGAAACAAACAATTAAACCTTGCAGTTCGGGCCTAGCCTTACTGTAAAATAAGTACTTTCAGTTTTACTGGAGTATTGTATTACACAATATATTATATTTATATATGTGGATCACAGGAGTGTGCTTACTTTTGCTCTCCTATGACCCAGAGTCAGCTGATAGCAGGTTATTACCCACTAGCAGAGCTGCTCCTGGCTCTAGAAGGATCCCAACAATATTGTCATTATCCACCCAACTGCCTGATTGACAGCTGGCTCCACCTCTCAGCTGAGAGCCGGAGCCAGCTGCGCCTACTCCCTCCCCTGCCTGGCCCTCCAGTGAGTGCTGGAGGAGCAGAGACTGACAGTCACTCCTCTCCTCTCTGAGCAGACCGAGAGCGGAGCGATCAGTGGTTATGTAATCGCTGAGTTCTCGGTTTTAGAGTCAATGTTGGACAGCTGGAGCACAAAGGGGAGTATTTTTTTTTTTTTTAAACTTCCCCTTTAATTCATCACAGTCAAAGGCTGGTATAGAACAGGGCTCTCCAAACAAAAATGGTTAGTTTATGGTTCTTCAGACATTAGGAGGGCTGGATCATGGCCACTGACTATTGGGAGTAGAAAATATCCTGACATCAATGGGAGTAAACAATGCCCCAATGTGTCCTAAACTGAATTCAAGGTCAAGGTCACAAGAAGAAGGGACGCTGAGGATTTTTGGCACTAATGATCGTCACAGTTCTCATTGGCAGGAACTGTGCCCCACCTTTGGTGTCATGGGGAGGGGGGGGGGGGAGAACTGTGCCCCATTTTTAGTGTCAGTGAGAGGAACTGTGCCCCATCATTGGTTTCATGGGGGGGGGGGATGTGCCCCATCTTTGGGGTCATAAGGGGGTTGGGAACTGTGCCCCATCTTTGGGAAAAGGGGGGTTGGGAACTGTGCTTCATCTTTGGGAAAAGGGGGGTTGGGAACTGTGCTCCATCTTTGGGGTCATTGGGAGGAATTGTGCCCCATCATTGGTGTCAGTGGATGAAAGTATCCCAAGGGCTGGATAAAAGCAAGCAACAGGCCGCATCTGGCCCCTGGTCAACATTTTGGACCCCACTGGTATAGAGCGCACCTGTTGTAAATCACCATCAACAGGGGTCCCCACACTAAACAAAGAGCCAGTTTATGGTCCTTCAGACATTAAGTGGGCCCGACCGTGTCTATCAGGAGTAGAAAATGTCCTGGCATCAATGGCAGTAAACAATGCCCCAATGTGTCCTAAACTGAATTTAAGGTCACAAGACGAAGAGACGCTGAGGATTTATGGCACCAACAATGGGGCACAGTTACTCCCAAAGGTGTCTCATTGGCAGGAACTGTGCCCCACCATTGGTGTCTCATTGGGAGGAACTGTGCCCCACCATTGGTGTCACATTGGGAGGAACTGTGCCCCACCATTGGTGTCTCATTGGGAGGAACTGTGCCCCACCATTGGTGTCACATTGGGAGGAACTGTGCCCCACCATTGGGGTCACTGGGGGGGGGGCTGTGTCCCATCTTTGGTGTCATGGGGGGACTGTGCCCCACCTTTGGTGTCATTCGGAGGGGGGGGGGAACTGTGCCCCACCTTTGGTGTCATAGCAAGGACTTTGCCCCATCTTTAGGATCATTGGGGGAACTGTGCCCCATTGTTGGTGTCAGTGGATTAAAGTACCCCAAGGGCTGGATAAAAGCAAGCAAATGGTCCGCATTTGTCCCCTAGGCCACAGTTTGGAGACCACTGGCATAGAGCGCCTGTGTCATGGTTCACCATATTAAAGAATGTCAGTACTGAGGCGCAGAGGCCCATAAATGTCAATGGCAGCGCACCAAAATGCATAAAACATGATGTGTTGGCAACAGATATTAACAAGCATTGGTCAAGGGCTGTTAACCCTATCCACTCCAAATTCTAAATTTAAATGAAGGAAACTCCTGTTGGTGCATGTCAACGTGCCTGTCTATCGTTACAGAGGGGGACGCACCCCTACACACACTCATAGATCTAAATGTGTCCTAAACTGAATTCAAGGTCACAAGAAGAAGGGATGCTGAGGACTTATATGAGCACAGCTATTCCCACAGGCCTCGCCATTCTACAAATAGCACTATTGATCTCCCATCCCCCCATGCCCTGACTGTATCAATATCTATAGATTTATGACTCGTGATAAATCAACCTAGAGATATAGATTTGTTAACTAATAAAAAATTGCATACTATTTAACAATTCTACAGACCTCTGCATGAATGGAACTGATACAAAATAAAAATGATACATTTGTATCAGTATGGAAGAAGAGGACCTGTATACACAGTGCCAGCATCACTGCAGAACTGGCAGACAAACAACTCCATCCGCAGCCATGACTGCAGTGCTGACCAGACCCATACATCTCCTCTCTGCAGGGAAATATGGATCAGCACCAGATCTGGGTCAGATCTCATGCTATGACCTCTTGGACTGATGACAGCTGTTGTGTGATAGATAGGGGGTGCCCAGCATACATGGTTATTGATGTTCTCCACCTCCCTCATACAAATAAACAGATCCAAGGACACGATGGTCTGTAGGTGGATCCTCTGGTATGAGAAGTGGAGGGGATGCTGTAATGATTCAGCTAAGATGGATGATGGGTGTCACTGAGCATGCATTGTACCTACCCCCCTCCCCCATGATCACTTACCTTGGGGTCCTTCTCGTAGTAGTACTGCTGGGTCCTGATCCATCTGCCCACCAGGTGGTCCCGCACGGTGTGTGCCAGGGCAAAGTAATAGTCTCTGGGGGTGGACACGTTCCGATCCTTCACTAAGGTGAAGTGCAGATGTCTATTAAAGCTTTTCCTGACCTCAGACACATCGCCCAGCCCGGCGATGCCCCGCACACTGATCTGCTTCCTCTTGTCGGAGTCTGACAGGGGGGCGGCCATGGTTTGTCTATGGGGGGTGAGCGATCTGCTGGCAGCCGCTTGTCAAGATAGAATGCTGCTAGATGCTGGATCCGGAGAGCTACAGGACTCCGTCTGACGTCATGGTCATGTGACCTCCCCTGGGTGGGCGGAGGCAGGGCGGAGGATGGAGGAGGGGGTGCTCTCCGCTGTCCTGAGCTTGTTGTGCCAGGTGGTGGTGGGGGCCTGCCTCAGCTCCATGGAGGGCAAGGGAGTAATGGAATGTGATCACTGAAAGGGGACACGAAAATCTAGAAAGGTTAAAGCCTATATAGAGAAATGGAGGGTTATAACCCCCTGCTCTTTACAATCTGTGTCCTATTGGAGAGATTTCCCTTCACTTCCTGTCCCATAACCAAAACAGGAAGTGAGGGAATGCATGGGTGTCATAGGTGTGCACAACCTATTGCATTAGGGTGTGCGCCTCAAAACTCACTATACAGTAAACCCCCCTCCATTGCGGGGGTTACGTTCCGGACCCAGCCGCGAAAAGTGAAAATCCGCAAAATAGAAAAACCCTATTAAAATGCATTGTAGGCACGTTTTATTACTGTCACTGTACGTGTAAAAGCATTTTAAGGTCTTTAAACACACTTTTAAAACAATAGACACTCATTTAAACACATAAAAGATACTGACAGACATAGCAAGAGCTATGGAAAACACAAAAATATTTCATTTTTAATGATTTATATAGTAAAATAACATTACAAAAAAAACCTCAATATACCGGGACCGCAAAAACTGAACCGCGATGGAGCGGGGGTTTACTGTATATATATATATAATATACACATACATACATACACACACACACATTATATATATATATATATATATATATATATACACACATATATATATACACACACACACATTATATATATATATATACACACACATATATATATATATACACACACACACATATATATATATACATACACACACACACAATATACATATATATATATATATATATATATATATATATATATATATACACACACACACACACATACACAGTATCTCACAAAAGTGAGTACACCTCTCACATTTTTGTAAATATTTTATTATACCTTTTCATGTGACAACACTGAATAAATGACACTTTGCTACAATGTAAAGTAGTGAGTGTACAGCTTGTAGAACAGTGTAAATTTGCTGTCTCCTCAAAATAACTCAACACACAGCCATTATTGTCTAAACTGCTGGCAACAAAAGTGAGTACACCCCCAAGTGAAAATGTCAAAACTGGGCCCAATTAGCCATTTTTCCTACCCAGTGTCATGTGACTGGTTAGTTTTACAAGGTCTCAGTGTAAATGGGGGGCAGGTGTGTTAAATTTGGTGTTATCGCTCTCACTCTCTCATACTGGTCACTGGAAGTTCAACATGGCACCTCATGGCAAAGAACTCTCTAAAGATCTAAAAAAGAATTGTTGCTCTTCATAAAGATGGCCTAGGCTATAAGATTGCCAAGACCCTGGAAACTGAGCTACAGCACGGTGGCCAAGATCATACAGCAGTTTAACAGGACAGCTCGCGCCATGGTCAACCATAGAAGTTAAGTACATGTGCTCAGCGTCATATCCAGAGGTTGTCTTTGGGAAATAGACGTATGATGCGGCCGGCATTGCTGTAGAGGTTGAAGGGGTGGGGGTCAGCCTGTCCGTGCTCAGACCATACGTCACACACTGCATCTAATTGGTCTGCGTGGCTGTCATCCCAGAAGGAAGCCTCTTCTAAAGATGATGCACAAGAAAGTCTGCTAACAGTTTGCTGAAGACAAGCAGACTAAGGACACGGATTACTGGAACCATGTCCTGTGGTCTGATGAGACCAAAAAACGTATTTGGTTCAGATGGTGTCAAGCGTGTGTGGCGGCAACCAGGTGAGGAGTACAAAGACAAGTGTGTCTTGTCTACAGTCAAGCCTTGTGATGGGAGTGTCATGGTCTGGGGCTGCATGAGTGCTGAATGCACTGGGGAGCTACAGTTCACTGAGGGATCCATGAATGCCAACATGTACTGTGACATACTGAAGCAGAGCATGATCCCTTCCCGTCGGAGACTGGGCCGCAGGGCAATATTCCAACATGATAACGACCCCAAACACACCTCCAAGACAACCACTGCCTTGCTAAAGAAACTGAGGGTAAAGGTGATGGACTGGCCAAGCAAATCTCCAGACCTAAACCCTATTAAGCATCTGTGGGGCATTCTCAAATGGAAGGTGGAGAAACGCAAGGTCTCTAACATACTCCAGCTCTGTGATGTCGTCATGGAGGAGTGGAAGAGGATTCCAGTGGCAACCTGTGAAGCTCTGATGAACTCCATGCCCAAGAGGGGTAAGGCAGTGTTGGAAAATAATGCTGGCCACACAGAATATTGACACTTTGGGCCCAATTTGGACATTTTGACTTAGGGGTGTACTCACTTTTGTTGCCCGTGGTTTAGACATTATTGGCTGTGTGTTGAGTTATTTTCAGGGGACATTACATTTACACTGCTATACAAGCTGTACACTCACTACTTTACATTGTAGCAAAGTGTCATTTCTTCAGTGTTGTCACATGAAAAGATAATGAGAGAGAGAAATGTGTGATGTTTTTCCATGTCACACCCTGGTACCCCAATATTCCTCCATGTCATGCTGTGATACCCACTGACCCCAATGTTCCTCCATGTCACACCCAGGGACCCCGTGCTCCTCCATGTCATGCTGTCATACCCAGTGACCACAATGTTCCTCTTTGTCAAACCCTGATGTTCCTCCATGTCACACCTGGGGACCCTGGTGTTTATCCATGTCACACCTAGTGACCCTAATGTTTCTCTGTGTCACATCTGGGGACCCAATTCCTCATGGCTCACCTGGTGACCCCGAACCCCTGTTACACCCGGTGACTCCTATCCCCAATGTCACACCTGGTGACTCCGATTCCCCATGGCACACCTGGTGACCCCAATTCCCTTTCATACCAGGGATGCTCCATGTATCACCCAGGGACCCTGATCCCCTGTTCTGGGCACACTCACTGGGCAGTATGAAGAGAGTGGCCCACACTCTGCCCACCTTCACTGTGATCCTGCTTATTCCTTCTCCCAGGACGCTCCTCTCCTGGACCACAGTGCTCACCACAGCTCCAACTGGCTCCTGGTAGAGGGAAAAGCAGCAGTCAGAGAGCTCCACACTTATTTCATCGCCAACCTCCTCAGACCCTTCCGGTGCCTCGTCACTTATGCTCAAGTAAAGGTTCGGCCCTCCAGTGCCGAGCTCTGGCTCAGGTTCAGCTCTCCTCAGCTCCCTGCTTAATACCGACCCAGGGAAATGAACGGCTGCTGATCAGCTCAGTACAGAGAGTCACTTCCTGCCCGGGGTTAAGGCCGCTCAGCTCCAGTCGAAGCGGATCATCATTCAGGCAGCACGCTGGTGGACTCACTTCCTGCCTCTTTGGGCCCCCTAACAGTGGTGGAAAGCCAGGGCCTGGTAGTTCCGCACTGCCTAAGACACCTGACATCTTCCACTGCCCCTTCTTCCTCCCCCATGGCCGCCCCTGCCCTCAGCTCACAAGGATCATTCATGATGGAGAAAGAGTGCGGACTCATGGCTACGCCCCTAGGTGCCAATGCGCCCTAGGCGGCTGCCTAGTTTGCCTAGTGGAAGCACCGGCCCTGTCCCCCCTCAATTTGATGACACCCTCCTGCTTCCGTGACCCCTCCTTGTGCATTTTACTCCATCCTGATCTGGCTCCCTTATGTAGAAGACCATGGTCGGACACTCTGGGACCCCTCTATTTTTTTCCTGCCCTCTCCCCCTCCATCTTCCTTCTACTCTTTTCTATCTCTTTTGCTCCTTCACTTTGCCTAACAAAGATTCTGGTCAAGAGATATTCTAATGAGATTTTTTGAGACACTTAAAGTGGTTGTAAAGGTTCAAATTTTTTTAAAATAAAATTCACAAACATGTTATACTTACCTGCTTTGTGCAAGGGTTTTGCACAAAGCAGTCCTGATCCTCTTTTGGGGTGCCCCATCAGGGCTCCTGGCTCCTCTTAATCGGGTGCCCCCAGGGAAAGACACTTTCCCTGGGGGCACCCGTGCGGGCGTGCTCCTGAGTCCTGTTGCTGTGACCATTGACACAGCCAGTAGGACTTGGCCCCACCCCAGTGCCATTGGGTTTGATTGACAGCAGCGGGAGCCAATGGCTTCTGCTGCCATCAATCTGTCCAATGAGATGAGAGCAAGCGGCTGGGGCAGCTGGGCTTGTGCATGTCGCTGGATTGAATGGGCTCAGTTAAGAAAAAGAGGGGGGTCTGGGGGATGGGGGGGCTGCAGCAAAGAGGGTTTTTCACCTTAATGCATGGAAGGCATTAGGGTGAAAAACTGAGACTTTACAATCCTTTTAAATACAGGGTGTAAGCCACACCTACTTTACCTCTAGAAGGCACCACGGCGTGCGATTGGTTCCTGGATCTCTCAGCCTACTAGTGTAGAGTACCAGGAGACCTCCAGGCACCTCCCTAGAGGCCTAAGCAATGGGATCCTTAACCTTAGGCTGGTTACATTTTGCCTTGTTTTGTAGACACCCCTAACTTTATTCCGTTTGCATTTTTGATTTTTTTTCGCCGTGCATTTGTATATTATTCACACGTCTCGTTGGTTTACTAACCTGTTTGTTGTCATTTTGACACATTGACAGCCCATTCAGACTGGCGCGATCCGACTTTGTGGGGCGACCTGTGAAGTCGCGGTGCAGGGTGCACCGCGACTTCGGTGCGACTTGCACGGACTTCATATAATTTAAGTCAATGCAGGTCGCTTCAGGTCGCCCCAAAGTAGTACAGGACCCTTTTTCTAAGTCGGGCGACTTGTGTCGCTCCTATTAGAACGGGTCCTGTGCTAATCAATGGCGAGGGACCGCGACTTGTCAGGCTGACAAGTTGCGCTAATCTGAATGAACCCTTATATTAATAAACAATTTGAGCAAGAAAAAATATATACAAAATATACAAATACTAGGGTGTTCTATTACAACAGTTTCAGGCTATAGTCGTTCACACCCTTCCTCAGGTAGGAACATAGCCCGAAACTGTTGCACTGGAACACCCTGGTACTTGTATATATTTTTCATATTTTTTTAAAAAAAAATTGAAGTGCAGATCCCCCACAGCGCTGACGGCTACCCCCCACCCCCCCCTCCCCTATCCTGCTGGCTGCTGCAGCTAACCTGTCAGGATGCCCGGAAAGGGGCTGATAGTAAATGTGTCAATAGAGTCAGTGATCCGTACCAATCACTGACACTGTTCATTCATAACTGAGGCATAGTAAACTGTGTATACTATGCCTCAGTTTATGAAGGAAAGGGATGCTCTGTACAGAGCTATTCCTGTGCATATGCGACTGTAGAGAAGGAGGAGATTAAGGGCTGTGTTCCTAATCTCTTTTTTCGGTCTCAAAGGTTAAAACATCAAAGGTCTGTTTAGACCCCTGGTATCCTCACCAAAGCCCCCCAAAATGAGCCTCCTAAAAAAAAAAACCCGAAAAAGATAAAATTGTAAAATAAAATAAAAAAATCATAAAAAATAAAAAAAACACTGACACCAGGGGTGGAACCACCAGGGTCGCAAAGGTCAGTCTGGCAAACAGGCCCTGGCATTTTGACACCATAAGGGGTTAAATGGTCCTTCATGGTTTCTTGCACCATGGCCCTAAAGGTTCTAGTTACACCTCTACCTCAGATGCAGATGCCTGTACCAGGGACAGTTTCCCCAGCTGATTCCCAAACAAGGGCTTGGACCCTTGTGCCCCAGCTCATCAATGGTTGTCACTAAAATGAGTGCCCCCATTGGAACATTTTTCCCCTGTTCCTGTTCTGGTGGCAATTGGGATTTTTGTGATATCTGTCACCAGGACAAATAAAGAGAGGGAATCCCCCTAATAGGGGGGAATCACAAACTATTACACCATTGAAAAAAAAAAAACAAAAAAAAAGTCTTGCCTTGAGTTATACTTTAGGGCAGAAGGCATCTATAAAAGCCTCTCTGAACACCAGAACTCCTGGCAGGAGAAATGTTGCTTTAAAAGAAAAAAAAAAAAAAAAGCCATGTATGGCGCACACATTTTGGGCACATGAAGTGTTAGAGCATTAATCGATTTCACTGGCCATAATGTTAATTTATTCTGCTCACTGGAATGCAATAATGCTCAAACACTTCATGCATCTAGCGTTTAGGCGCATTCAGCATTTTTTCTGCTCTTCAGCTCCTGTCCTGTTTTTTTTTTTAGCCTTTAAAATGTTCCTTTCAATTACATGTACATGGACACATAGGCTAAAACAGAGGTGCAATTAGAGGCTGGAAAAAAAAGTTTGTAAAGCAGCATTTTTAAGCTCTGTGTATGAGGCCAATAGCTGAATGCCAGGCAAACTTCTGATTACACAGATGAGATACACAACTTGCAAAGGATTTGTATTTCTGTCCATCCTGTCCTGAGATTTACTCTGTCTAGCAGGACAAAAGACAAATTTTTCACTAAAAAGAGCCCTATTCCAGGCTAAAGCGACTTTTTGTCCAAGAAGTCAAAGTTACTTACCTAAATCCCCTCTCCAGGTCCCTCACTACCAGGGCTGCATAGGGAATTCAATTCAGCCCTGGAAATAATTTCATACCAGCCCCATAGCATTATAATACAAACCCAACAGCATAACATTTTTTTTTCCATAAAAAGGGAAACCATGCATTTTAAAGCACATTTGAAGAGTGTATTATATATAATTATATAACAGATATGAAAGCACATAGGGCTTTTTATATAGAAAAGCAAAGTCTGGTTAAAAGTGCCGACATGGTACATGAGGTGGTCTTCGGCTGTGTGGACATGGTACAGGAGAGGGCAGGGGCTGTGCGGGCATGGTACAGGAGATGGCAGAGGCCCTGGGCATGGTACAGGAGATGGCAGAGGCCGCGGGCATGGTACAGGAGATGGCAGAGGCCGCGGAGGGGGTCTTACATTTAAAAATTGTGCCGCCTGGCAGCATCATATCACTGCGCATTTGCCGTCTACACGAGAATGGCCTGAGCGTGTACGGGGTTTCCCGGAGAGTGAATGCGCAGTTGGCCGGCTGAAACCATTTTTTTTTTTAAACTCGTGCCACTGCCCTTCAAGCAGCCCCAGGGCAGGGGGACTTGCCGGCCTACCAGGAAGTTTCTCGATAGGCCAGTCCGGCCCTGCTCACCACCACTGAATCCAGTGCTGCGATGGAGCTCAAAATCGCTAGTCCCCAGTGGCCCACATGTGTTTTTTTGCCTTTTGCCTCGTACACATGTGCAGATTGTCGGCCGAAAATGTTCGGCCGCCGAACGATCGGCTGATTTTCGGCTTGTTAGTATGATGCTTCCGACAGCTGACAGCGCACTTTCGGCCGAAAAGAATCTGTCGTGCAAGCATTAAAATTTTTGTATGCCGACACCAGAGCGGCCGATTGTTCGCCAGTCAATACAGAATTCGGCCGACAGACAGCAGATTTGCAAGACTGGGCATGCTCAGAAAAGAAAAAACACAAGGAAAGTTAACCATCACATGACATCACTTCTGCGGTCGGCTGTAGTCAGCGGACAAAATTCTTGTGCAGTCTTTTGCACTTTTCAACAGACACGACAGTCCTGGACAAAAGACGGCCGATCGTTCGGCCAACGATCTGAACGTGTGTACGGGGCATAATTGTGGTATTTAAATACAGAATTTTGGCCGCTAAATGGTGCTTGCAATAGAAAATATTTATTTTACACATAATGGGCAGTTGCATTGCAGTGTGACTATCGGACACACACACACCTTCATTCAGTGTCCAAACAGTAGCAGTGGGCATAAGCTAACTGAATGATTATTTCTACTGGATACACATTTAGATCTGTATGGTATGTATTTTCCTTATAGATTTGTATGGTATTTATTTTCCTTAGATACATTGTAGTTACATGGTTTTAATGATTTGTTTTTAGAGCGCTGGACGTACGTTGGGTGATATGTATCATCCCCGATCGTAACCATTGCACTTTCTTGGGTAGTTTTAGCGCAGCAGTTTGGAATTATTTGCTATATATTTGTATTCTTTATTTTATACATTTGATTGGGTCCCAGCATAAAGGGGGGGGGGGGTTGGCTTTTTTAAAAATTAAACCAGTTGTATAATAAAAATTAACTCCTAATTACTTGTGAGCCTCTTTTGTAAGCTGGTTAGCCTTTCTAATGGCGCATGACAAGTCGTTCTCCATGTTTTCCAATGATAACCATTCATATATGTGCGACTTGGTTGCAGCAACTTCATGCACTACTTTGGTCTGATTTTCATGCTACGTGAGGGCCAAATAACTTCAATGTTAATACTCCAGAGCGACAATCCAAAGCCACACTCCAGAGCCACACGAGTGAATGGAGCTTTAGCCCCCGTCCACATTGGAGTGATGCGTCATGCAATTTGACAGGTCAATTCACATGACAAGTCCCAACCTATTGCTGGCAATGGCACCACTCAAAACAGTGCGATGCCGACTTTACGGCGCTACACTGACTGGCAAAAGTAGTTCCTGCAATACTTTTTCCGATTTCGGGTGCAACTTCAATAGACATCTGTGCATTAAGCCGCACAGATGCCTTTCAAGTTGAACCCGAAGTCGCATTGACATGCGGCTTTGAAATTGTTCAATTTCAGATGACGTTGCATGATTTCAAAGCCATATTAATGTGAATGAGGGCTAAATGTTAAAGCTTAGCTGAATGCATTTTATCAAAAATTGCAAGCAGGCAGAATATTTGGCCCCAGTTGACACTGAATGCGGCTTTGAAATCGCTCTACTTCAGCTCAATTTCAAAGCCGTCAGCCAGTGTGATTTCGTGTGCAGTTTGCAAACATCTGTGCAGGTCGCCACGCATGAAATAGCCAAAAATAGTTAAAAACCGGTGCGGTCAGTTGCACCTATTTGAACGGTTCCATTGGTACAAAGTGTGCAACTTGTCATGAGATTTTAAACTGTAAAATCGCATGCCAGGTCGCACCAAAGTGAACTGGGGCTTACTGAAAAAGACATTAATGTCTCTTCTACACTAAAATACACCTACCTGCTGGCAATTTTGGCAATTTTTTTGTGTAATGTAAACTGCGCTGCGCATGTGCATCTGCAGGAGTAATGTCATCCTGTGCTGGCCAATGAAAATGCCTGTAGACCAGCAACCAGGGAGAAGATATATAATGTAATGTGACTGTTTACTTGTATGTTTATTGTAACATTTAATAAAAACTATCAGGCATGAGTGTATTTGTTTGAAGATGTATAATGAAACAGGCCAGTTTGTGTTTGGTATCGTATAAAGCGATCAGTGATTGCACTCACAGCACCTTCTCAAATGGAGGAAGATTACATTAAGGAGCAAATGGATTTATCTCCTATCTCTTATCACTCTCTTCTTGAAGAGGAGGAGGTTGTAGGTTACTTTGTGGTTCCAGGACCAATAACCTTTGGAATGTGGTGAGAATATCTTGACCCTGGATACTCATTAGGCCAAAGGCTTGTGTCTAGGTCACCTTGTAAGTGATTTGGTATTGCCCTCAAGTGAGCTTTTTAACTGGGCACAGCATCAAGCCTTTTAGGATTGCCTTTAACCACTTTACCACCGGAGGATTTTGCTGTCTTACGTCCAGGCCACTTTTTGCGATTCGACACTGTGCGAATTTAACTGACAATTGCGCGGTCGTGCGACGCCATACCCAAACGAAATTTACATCCTTTTTTTTCCCCACAAACAGAGCTTTCTTTTGGTGATATTTGATCACCTGTGTGATTTTTACTTTTTGCGCTATAAAACGAAAAAAGTGCGTAAATTTTGAAAACATAATATTTTTCAAATTTTTTTATATGAAATTCCCCCCAAAAAAATGTAAAAATCAACATTTTTTAAAATTTTTGGCCAATTTGTTTTCTGCTACCTATGTTTGGTAAAAAAAAAAAAATCACAATAAGCGTATTTTGATTGGTTTGCGCAAAAGTTATTGCGTTTACTAAGGGAAAGATTTCTGTCATTTTTGGTGTTTTTTTTTTTTAACGAGTAATGGCGGTGATCTGCGATTTTTTTTGCGGGACTGCGACATTGTGGCGGACAGATCGGACCCTTGACTGACTTTTCTGACACTTTTGGGGGTACCAGTGACATTACTACAGTAATCAGTGCTATACATATGCACTGTTACTGTAAAAATGACACTGGCAGGGAAAGGGTTAATTTTATTGGAGAGGGAGGGGTTAATGTATGCCTGGTGCTTACTGACGTATGTGGGGGGAGGTGACTGAGTGACACAGGGACAGATCGCAGATTCAGTTATGCTGAATCCTGCAATCTGTCACTGTTTGTCACTTAGGACATGCGCCCGCTTTGTTTACACAAGCGGGCGGATCTCCAGACTCTATTCCCCGACGATCGGGGAAGAGCGGAGGTGATGACCGCCGCTCCTCCCCTGGCCCGACTCCCGCTGTGACTGAAAACAGCGGGAGCGAGCGCCGCCCACAAGGGGAGGAGTCCAGCGACGTAGGTCTACGGGAAGGAGCAACTTTGCCGCGGTACAGTCCCAGTGACTGGTCAGCAAGTGGTTAAAGCAGTATTAAACCCAAAAGCAAACATGTATTACATTGCAGCTTACCAACTCTTAAGTGGGGTACACAGCAAATCGGAAACCGATGAACAAAAATTCGTACGAAAGTTCTTAGGACAAAGGCTTTTTTTTGGTGGTTTAGGGTTTCTGATTATGCGCAGTCTCTTTTCTCATTTTTCTTGTACAAAAATCGTACGAAAACAGCCCATTAAACGAAAATCGTTTGTTTTGTTCCCATACGAGAAAAAATTTGGAGTTTGTCCCTTTGAGAATTTTCATCCGAAAATTCAGAATCGACTGTCGAATGTTGTGTACACACTATACGCAAATCATATGAAAATTCTTCAGATGAAAATGTTCGCCCAAATTTCTTATAGTGCCTAGTATAGCCTTTAGGCCAGCCATACACAGGTCAAATCTTGACCGGTTTAGCAGGAACCGGCCAAGATTCGAACCGTTAACAGGCAGGCTGAAAGTACCAAGTTGACCCATTAGCTTGGGTACAACCAGTCTATCTGATTATTTTACGCTCATCAAAGTCTTCTCCTGTAGAGACAGCTTCCCAACCCTTGGGGCGGCTACCAACCCATAGTTGCGTGAAATTTGCACCATGTATGGTCGGTCTTAGATGTGATGTCTGTATTAGTTTCCTTTTTTAGGCTTCTAATTTCATCTGGTGATCTGGCCAGTCTTTTTTAAAAAAGCTCTTCCAGGTGTGTTACAGGTATGAGACAACCCATTTACCACTAATGGGTGCTTACAATGATCAGCTTTTATGTAAAACCGGTCCCCAGTCCCCCACCAGCTCCAGCCCGCACTGTCCCCTGGTCCCCCACCAGCTCCAGCCAGAACTCCCCCCCCCCCCCCGGTCGCCAGCTCACTCTCTGGGCAGGCAGCAG
This sequence comes from Pelophylax lessonae, assembly GCF_965119305.1. Lineage (NCBI taxonomy): Eukaryota > Metazoa > Chordata > Amphibia > Anura > Ranidae > Pelophylax > Pelophylax lessonae. The sequence continues at coordinate 544,566,647 of NC_138770.1, read as the reverse complement.
CGGCGGCTTCCCCCTCAGTCTCCTCCTCCTCCTCCACTCCTTGGCCAATAGCATGGCTTTTCCTTTCAGCCAATTGGGAAATGGGTCTCAGGACCCGCTTCCTGATTGGCCAGGAGGAGAGTCAGTTTGGCAATAGCGAATATTCATTTGCTATTGCCGCATAACTGGGTGGGCTCAGGGCGCAGTGCTCTGCGCCCCGAGCCCACCCTTTTTTGAAGTCTATTAGAGCCTCTGGCTCTAATCACATGCTTAAGAAAAAACACCATTGGAATCAATGCATCGGGTGCCCTGCATGTAGATTAGGAGGCCAGATGCATGGATAGGGGATGTGGTGCCCCTGCGCCCCCAATGCACCAGCCACCACTGGTCCTAAGGTTCATTTGGTATTGGAGAATTGGGTTGAGGCATAAAGAACTTTCAAGGTATGGCAAAAGACTTACAACAAAAATGTTTATATAAAAAGAGGTTTATTGATTTATACACAAAAAACACAAAACCGCCCATAAAAGAAAGGAAGGAATACACATAATGTAATAACACATTCATCCACTGGGGGCAAATGAGCCCTCATAGAAGGACTAAACCATTACACTAAGAAAAACAAATTCTTCTTCAGGAGTATTGTTCAGGAGGAATTAACAATAGCTGAATAAAAAGTTAGTCAATGAGCGACAGTGGGGACGAATTAAATTTGAGCCGTAAACGACTGGGTATTCTATTGTGTTTCCAGGATGACTCCAGGTATAACATCCAGCGCGTAGTGTATATATAGGTTGAAACTATAATAGATGCCAGACAAATTAAGAATTCCTAAATGGATATTTATGGTGACCTCAAAACCTTGTGCATAGAGAGGAATCAAGGCAGTTCATCATAAGGTGGGAAAAGCCCCGCATTCAAGGCCAGTAATATATAAATAAATATAAATTGAAGTCTAGGTTCATAATTCATATCGCTCCACCTATGTTGGAAGTATTTTGCCGTACCATGAAATTTCTTTATGCCTCAACCCAATTCTCCAATACACTTTGTTTTCCTGTCCACAAATTGTAATATTCGGTACAGGTATAGGGGAGCATGTGTCCCCCTCTGTTGCCATTTTCAGGCCCCCAGTAAGAGCAGTAAGAGTCCAAAGCTCTGTGTAAGCTCTGACTTGAGCTTACACAGAGCTTTTTCACCTTGCTTCAATAGGCTAAAAAAGTGGTGAAGCAGGGGCGTAACTACAGGGGTCCCATGCTCCAGGGGGCCTGTGCAGCTCCCCTGTACACCTGGATAGGAGGGGCGGTAGGGGCAGCATGTAGAGAAATCGCTGTCCTTTTTCCTTCTGAAGCTGCAGGAGGAAAATAGAGGAGATTGGTTCCTCTGTATGCTGCCCCCGCCGCCACTCCTATTCAGTTCACTTGTGTTCTGCTGTCTCTGGGCCCCTGTGTGGGCCCCTGGTCCACCCCCCCCCCCCCCACTGTGCTCCCTTCCCTCTCCTGCCGGCCGCCTCTTCTTCGGCTATTGTAAAAAAAAAAAAAAAAGTCCACGGCCGGCATGACATGCACACTGCGCATGCGCCGCCGCTCGGGAAAGCCTGCAAACGTTCGGCTATTTCCAGAAATAGCCGAACAATGTGCAAGTTTTCCCGAGCAGCGGCGGCGGCGCATGCGCAGTGTGCATGTCAGGCCGGCCGCGGCTAGAACAGCCCGAAGGAGGCCACTGTCATGTTTAGGCATTTTGACCTCTATGAGTCATCATGCCGCCTCTGCTGTCATCTGCCCCGGGGACATCTGGCCAAACACCACCTGCTACCACCTGTACAGGGCTGGGTGAGCCTGAGACTGAGCTTCCAGAATGTTTCCACATACCAACCATGATGAGCAATAAGAACTACAGCATGTACAGTGTCCATTTCACAACCCACATGTGTTACCAGTGTCTGAAGGAGGGCCGGCACCACAGCCAAGAAGTCAAGGCTCTGGGGTCCATGCAGAAGTTGCAAAAGGTGAGGGGGGGGGGGGGAGGCAGAGGCATAGGCAAGCTCCACAAGGTGGGATGCACAAGGGCGGGGGGGGGGGGGCACAAGGTGGGGATGGAGGTGTAGCTGCACAAGATCAGGGAAAGGGGGAGGTACAAAACTTTGGGGGAGAAGCTGCACAAGGTGAGAGTGGGTAGAGAAGGACACCGTGAGGGGGGTGCACACCGGGGGGGGGGGATTAAGAAGCTGTACAAGATAAAGATGAAGGGGGGAGAGTAGGATAAGGTAGGGGGTATCAGGGGGTGCACAAAATGAGGGGGAGAGGAGGACAAGGTGGGGTGTATTAGGGAGTGCACAAGATGAGGTGCAGAGGAGGACACGGTGGGGAATAATAGGGGTGCACAAGATTAGAGGAAGAGGAGGACAAGGTGGGGGGTATCAGGGGGTTCTCAAGATGAGGGGGAGAGGAGGACAAGGTTTGGAGGTATCAGGGAGTGCACAAGATGATGGGGAGAGGAGGTCAAGGTGGGTGGATATCAGGGGGTGCACAAGATGAGGGGGAGAGGAGGAAAAGGTGGGGGGTATCAGGGGGTGCACAAAATGAGCATTCTCTTGTACCATGCCCGCAGCCCCGCATTCTCCTGCACCATGCCCGCAGCCCTGCATTCTCATGCACCATGCCCACAGCCCTGCATTGATTCTCCTGTACCATGCCCGCAGCCCCGCATTCTCCTGCACCATGCCCACAGCCCTGCATTCTCATGCACCATGCCCACAGCCCTGCATTAATTCTCCTGTACCATGGCCGCAGCCCCGCATTCTCCTGTACCATGGCCGCAGCCCCGCATTCTCCTGTACCATGCCCGCAGCCCTGCATTCTCCTGTACCATGCCCGCAGCCCTGCATTCTCCTGTACCATGCCCGCAGCCCTGCATTCTCCTGTACCATGCCCGCAGCCCTGCATTCTCCTGTACCATGCCCACAGCCCTGCATTCTCCTGCACCATGCCCACAGCCCTGCATTCTCCTGCACCATGCCCGCAGCCCCGCATTCTCCTGCACCATGGCCGCAGCCCCGCATTCTCCTGTACCATGGCCGCAGCCCTGCATTCTCCTGTACCATGGCCGCAGCCCCGCATTCTCCTGTACCACGGCCGCAGCCCCGCATTCTCCTGTACCATGGCCGCAGCCCTGCATTCTCCTGTACCATGCCTGCAGCCCCGCATTCTCCTGTACCATGCCCGCAGCCCTGCATATTCTCCTGTACCATGCCTACAGCCCCGCATTCTTCTGTACCATGTCCGCAGCCCTACATTCTCCTGTACCATGCCCACAGCCCCGCATTCTCCTGTACTATGCCTACAGCCCTGCATTCTTCTGTACCATGCCCGCAGCCCTGCAGGGCACTGTCGCACTATAGACAGTAGAAAGCCTGGTGCGCTCATCTGCCCAGTGTCTACTGCTCTGTCCTGCTCCTGCTGTCACTCCGTACACACTCACACCCCTCTGACTGCTTTCATAGTCCTATAGAATGTGGGGGCCTCTTGGAGGGCGTAAATTTTTTTTTTGGGGGGGGGTCGCACAGCATTTCATTCTCGGACCCAGGCAGCACAATGTCTTGGGCCAGCCCTGGCTGCAGGGGACGTGTCACAAGAGAGAACTGGGGGCCCTTCATGGTTTCTTGCACTGGGGCCCTGAAGGTTCTAGTTACGCCTCTGTGGTAAAGGAAGTCCAAGCAGAGGTTCACTTTAAACTGACCACAGACAATGAGATTTTCAGCCATGTCAGCAAAAATGAACAACTCACTACAGTAGCGTGAGCCCATCCAAACTACTCACATAATGCAATGCCTTTGTCTTTCCAACACAAAAAAAAGTCACATGATTGGTTTGCTAAATTTCAGAACTTATTTCCATAAAGAGCTAATTTACAGAATCCCGTCAGTTGAAACATGAATCTTGAATTGCTTTCACACTGATGCGTTTTTGCTGCATTTTTGCAGTGCTCAAAAGCCAGTAAAAAACACAATCTCTTTAAATCCTACAGGACTCTTCACACCAATGTGCTGCAGGTGCAGTGAGTTTTGAAAAGTCCTGCATGCTGCATTTTTGGTGCAGTTTTCAAAACCGCACCAAAAATGGAGGTCCCAATTGAAATGACTAGATATTGCTGCAAAAGCATCAAAAATGCACCTGCGTTGCATGTATGGTGCATATTTGAGTCACATGTCCAAGTTTCACAGGTGCATACAGGGTAATAGGCACCCAGAAACCACACTGGAAATGCGGCAAAAACACACATGCATTTTTACCATGTTTTTTCAACAGAGCAGTGTAAAAAGTAGCCTGAAGCCTAGTATACACAATGAGAATATCAGACGAACGATCCTCCATTTTTTTTTGCATGTTAGTTTTCTAGAAAATTTTAGAGAAAAATTTTCGTGCTTGTCCCTTTGGATATTGTTGCATGAACGGTCGTGATCGGCTGATGAAAGCTGTGTACCAACGATCAGATTATTGGAAGATCGCTCAGGATGCTGTTTATAGCCCGATATTCTCATGGTGTATATGGGATAGAGTGTTTGGGGTGAATTAGCTTTAGGCTCAGTTCACACTGCCACAATTTGAGAGTTCAAAGTCGCACCCCCATTAACTGCAATAGAACGGTTCTAATTGGTCCTGCACTACTTTGGGGTGACTTCATCACAACTTACATTGACTTCTGTTAATGAAGGCGCAAGCAAGTTGCAATAAAGTCATCAAGTTCCAGTCGCAGCAGCATGAACCGAGGTGTAGCGCTTACCAGCAAGTCCACGCTAATTCTGCCATTTATGGGCTTGTTGGCCCACTTTTACAAAAAAAAACAAAAAAGGGTCTATCCAGGATTTCCACACAGGGGTTGCAACTTTACACAGCAACAATGTTAACAAAAAATACCAAGCCACCTGGCTCTCTAGTCAGCATCGTTGCTCAGGCTTTGTGTCACAGTCCTCTTGACCATGTCAGTGCCCCTGTTCCCGGACACACGTTGTACCTCTTCTGGCACTTTTTCTTTCACAGCTTCCTTGCTGCTCCAGCCCATAGGCTTGGGCTCTCTATCTGCATAATGCAGCCCTCTGGCTTCTCCCATGCACAGCTTGACTCCTTAGGACGGTGGCGCCCAGAACCCTGACTCTTAAAAAAAAGCCCAGAACCCACCTGAACAATCAATCTCCTGGCTATTCCGAAAACCTGGTCCCAGGATTGAAAATATCCTCCCACCCTGTGGTTGGGTTCACACTATAGCAAATTTGATGCGGGTTTCCCCGCTAGGCCATCTCACCCCTTTAAACCACACATTAATTACACAGGTTCTGTGGCTGATTAGGGTGGTAATTAAAGCGGAGTTCCACCCAAAAGTGGAACTTCCGCTTTAGGGAGTCCTGACCCCCTGACATGCCACATTTGGCATGTCATTTGTTTGGGGGGGAGCGGGTACCTAGTTTTGACAGGTACCCGCTCCCACTTCCGCTCGGAGCGCCGCGGCGCCCTGAACGGAAGTTCTCCTCTCCCCCTCCCTCCCTGCAATCCTCTGGGACACGTCAGAGGTCCCAGAAGATTGCCGGCCAATCACGGCGCACAGCGCGACTCGCGCATGCGCAGTGGGTACCCGGCTGTGAAGCCGCAAACTGTAACAGCCGGGGTGCCCACAGCAGTGATGCCGGCGCTGAGGGAGAGGATCGAGGCTTCGGGCGGCCGCATCGCTGGACCGTTGGACAGGTGAGTGAATGGCTGGAACTCCGCTTTAAACTCACTTAGTGCCTGATGTGCATTATATTAGCCTCAGAACCTGTGTAATTATTATGTCCTGGAATAACCACTTTTGGATCGGAAGATATTCCCCCATAACCAGTTCTGGACCGGAAGATATTCCCCCATAACCAGTTCTGGACTGGAAGGATTTGCCCCCTTAATGACCTGGCCATTTTTTTGCGATTCGGTACTGCGTTACTTTAAAGCTGGATACACACTATACAACTTTTGTTATTAGATTTCCTTTAGATTTAAGCCTCGTACACACGCACCGATTGTTGGCCGTGAATTTGCGGCCAACATCCGATCGGTCGATTGTCGGCTTGTTAGTATGATGCTTCCGACAACCGACTGCGACTTTTCGGGCCGAAAAAAATCTGGTGTGCATGCTATAAAATTTTTGTTGGCCGTCACCAGAACGGCCGATTGTTCCTCAGTCAGTACAGATTTCGGCAAAAATGTGATGAGCAAGACTGGGCTTGCTCAGAGAAGAAAAAACACACGAAAAGTAAACCAGAACATGACATCACTTCTGAAGTTGGTTGTTGTTGGCCGACAAAATTCCTGTGCAGTCTAGAGCACATTTCAACCAACACAACAACACTGGACAAAAGACGGCCGATTGGTCGGCCAACAATCGGTGCGTGTGTACGAGGCTTTACCTTCAACTATGTAGTGCAAGGGCCTGCCTGACTGCATACAAATTGAAAGTCTTTAGGTTTGACCTCATATTATATGGTTTTGGTAAATCTAAAGGAAAAAAATCGAAAGACAATTGTATAGTGTGTATCCAGCTTAACTGACAATTGCACGGTCATGCAACGCTGTACCCAAATAAAATTTATGTCCTTTTTTTTCCCACATAGAGCTTTCTTTTGGTGGTATTTGATCACCTGTGCAAACTTTATTTTTTGCGCTATAAACAAAAAAAGAGCGACAATTCTGGAAAAAAAAACAAAAAAATAAAAACAATATTTTTACCCTTCTGCTATATAACATTCCCAATAAAAAAAATTAAAAATCAAAAATTGTCATCATTTTAGGCCAATATGTATTCTGCTACATACTTTTGGTAAAAAAAAAAAAATCCTAATAAGCGTATTTTGATTGGTTTGCGCAAAAGTTATCGTGTCTACAAACTAGGGGAAAGATTTATGTCATTTTTATTTATTTATTTATTTTACTTGAAATGGCGGCAATCAGCGATTTTTAGCGGGATTGCGACATTGCAGGGGACAGATCGGACACCTAACTGACATTTTTGACACTTTTGGGGGGACCAGTGACATTGCTACAGTACTAAAGTGCTACAGTGCTAAAAATATGCACTGTTACTGTACTAATGACACTGGCAGGGAAAGGGTTAACCCAGTGGCGATAAAAGGATTTAATGTATGCCTAGGGGGTGTTTTCGAACTGTGAGGGGGATGGCCTAAATAGGAGGAACACAGGAACACTGTGATGATTGGTGAGAGAACAATGTTCCGCTGTGTTTACAACAGCAGTCTGCTGTTCTCTCTCCATGGGGAGTGACCGCCGGCCCCTCGGATCAGCTCCCCCGCTGGTGAATGGGCACACGCGCCCCCCCCCGCAATCGTTCCGCGAAGTGCCGTACAGGGACAGTGCTTCGCGGGAACCTGCCGCCGTATATCTGCGGTGGCTGGTCGGCAAGTGGTTAAAGGGATTAGGTGGCAACCCTATTCCCCGCATACAATTCTCATGTCAGGAGATTGTGATCGGCTTTGTATGGAGCCGGTTCACATATCTCCTGAGTGGCACTGATGTGAATTGGTCCATTTCAAGTCTGAATCCAGCCAAAAATTCTGACTGAAATCGGACCTTAACCACTTCCCGCCGCCCTATAACAGATTGACGGCGGGAATGTGGTTGTATTATCCTATCAGTGCCACATATCAGTGCCGCCTATCAGTGCCGCCTATCAGTGCCGCCTATCAGTGCCACCCCATCAGTGCCACCCCATCAGTGCCTCCTCATCAGTGCCTGTCAGTGCAGTCTCATCAGTGCTCATCAGTGCAGGAAAAAACTTATTTATTTACAAAATTGTATAACATAAACAAAAAACTTTTTTTTTTTTTTTCAAACTTTTCGGTCTTTTTTTATTTGTTTAGCAAAAAGGAAAAAACCCAGAGATGATCAAATACCACCAAAAGAAAGCTCTATTTGTGGGGGGAAATGACATAAATTTGGTGTAGGTACAGTGTTGCATGACCGCGCAATTGTCATTCAAAATGCAACAGCGCTAAAAGCTGAAAATTGGCCTGGGCAGGAAAGGAGGAAAGTGCCCGGTATTGAAGTGGTTAAATGGTGAACAGGGACGCACCGGACTCCTGCTGTGTGCCGCTCCATGCGGCAGTGTAAACTCAGCCTGATCACTATGAAATCTCCAGGCTCCAGGTCCCCAACTGGATTTTATCAACCACAGAGGCAACTAACAAAACAGATTCCTACAAATTAAACAACTCTAGTTAAAATCCCTGGGCAACATAGACCATCACAGCTAACTGCACTGTCACAGGGCCTTTAGATCACTTTTTCAGTTTTGCTCCACTCTTTAGAAATCAGTCTCTGTATTGATCCATGACTCCCGTGACACTCAGGATCTACTTTGTAAGATATGGACTTGTTAGATTATCTTCCAAACGATTTCCTCTTGCCTAGACATAATGTCAACCACATCACAGCATCTTATATGATAGTTGTCCAATTCTGTCTACTCTTGTACAGCAATGCCCTTCTGGACTGGGCATTATCTTTACCTTTCTCCTGCTTCTTACCCCCACTTCTTTTCTCTTTTTTTCCTTTTTGCGCACCTGTCCTATGATCTTTTACCCAAAATATGCCTGAATTATCATACCAAGGGCATCACTTGATGTTTTAGGCCTCATTCAGATGAAATGAGATCACCTATCTATGTACACCCATACGAAGGGCTGTCTTTGATCAAAAAAGCAAGGGGATTTCCAGTCAATACTTACCAACCAGCCAGCGACCAACGGAATTAACCTGTCTAAAGCCTCGTACACACGCCACGAATTTCCGCCGACCAGTCGTCCGTCTTTTGTCCAGAGTGCGTGTCTGTTGGTTGGAATGTGCTCTAGACTGCACACGAATTTTCCCGTATGACAGAATTCTACTTCAGAAGTGATGTCATGTGTTGGATTGCTTTGTATGTGTGCGCATTTTTGTTTGTAATGCTGTAGCAGCCTCCTTAATTTTTTCCAGTTCTGAGCAACATTGCAAAGCCTCAACAGTCATCCTGGCTATTGTGCAACTAGGAATAACATGACCTGTTAATAAAAAATAATATATTAAGTACATGCCAAGCAACTAGATGAGGTCATAATATCTAATCATTTGGGGTCAAGTTCATCATAAACTAATTAAGAGTTAGTACCTACCCTGTGCATTGTTGTGTGTAACCAGCTTGCCCTTATGACACCTATACTACTATGAAAGTACACAGTGCAAACATTATGTTCTCTTTACACTGGTGTCTGTGGCTCATTAACGATTCCACCTGTTGACACAAACAGCTCACTACCTACACCTCTTCCTCCCCCATGGTAATGCACTTTATAATATGTACATTAGCACTGTATGGTTTCACACCTTGCTAATGTAGCAAACAGTGATGTTGTGTGAAAAAAGTGTGCATGAACAATAAGAAAAGCTGCAAACTTGGAAAATATATGTTATGTAGAAAATGTGAATCAGGTGCGCAAAACTTATAAATAATGTGTCAAATATATAATCATATAGTGACAAATCAACAAAAATTGTGAAATTTTTTGTTGATTTGTAACTATATGATTATATATTTGACACATTATTTATAAGTTTAGCGCACCTGATTCACATAATGTAGCAAACAGGTAGTTCCTTTGAAGCATTACATCAAATACACCAAACGAGAAATACACTAGAAACAACATTAGAATAATACTTACTTGGGCACAAAACTGGCTCCCCAACACTTGTTTCTTTTTCCTGATTTTTCGGAGACGCACTCGGAATGATGGCAGGGGATCTTGTATCAAAAACATCAGATCCGGCTGGAGGTGACATCGCTCAAATGAGGGAACCTCTGGAATGTCCATTTTGTCTGAAATACAACAATAGAAGGTTAAACAATCATCCCAAAAACACATATTTTTCGTCTCCCATTTAAAAACATTATGTGCCTACCAACCTTGATGTTGCTGTGGTGGTATGCTTATTTGCTGCACACTTGACTCCACCATGCTGCACTCTGGACTACTTTCCATTTCCTCCCTAGTAGTCACAGTGGTTTTTCTTGGTTCTTTTTCTACATAATAAAAATGTTGCATGTCAGAAAATTCACAGGAGGGAAATTTGCTATGACATGGTGCACTGCTTGACAGCTATTTTCACATAAAATATTCAGACATGTACATGGTTACCTCCTAAAAAGTAGGGACATTAATGATTGACACAGCATAGGAAACAATTACCTTTTTGGGAATGTGTCACAGCATCTGGGCCCATGTCCTCTGTTTCTTCATCCAATGTGCATGGAGCAGCCACTGTAGATTCCCTTCTCCTCATCTTTTGTCTTTCTTTTATTTTTATTTTTCGTTTTGGCCCTATTTAAAGGTTAAAAAAAGAATATGGAACAAATATGAGTTTGTAAAGAAAATTCTTGGCAATAAAGAAAATTCTTTGCAATAAAATGCATATATAGTTTACTGTGGATTCCTGTCTTTTAATGTAATATACAAATAAATCATCAATATATCAATAAAATCAATACATGACCAATAAAAATATAAAAAGTCAAGTTTTCATATACATTAGTATCTATACATTTCTAAACAACATACACCAAATATACCCAATATATATTGCTTGAAAAACAACTTTTGCTTACTTTTTTCAGAATATGATGGATGTGACCTAGCTCCCGATATTTCAGATCTGACCATCTTTTTCTTATTTGGTCCTTTGATCAATCCACAGCATAAATCTTCTTTAAAGATGATATCACCTTATTCAGAATTCTGTCTTTTCTGGAGTTGGGCCTTTCATAATTTTCCAGCTTGCCATCATAATTGTTATTTTCTAGTATGGCCACCATCTCCACCATCTCACCCTTGCTCATAGGTGTGGCTTTTGTTTTTTTCTGAGCCCAACCACTGCGGTCTTCACTGGAACTCCGCGATTCCGCCATCTCCTCCATGAATCTTCCGCGACTCACGTGTATGTGTGTCTCATGCAGCTTACTATTCGGCACGTACACGCCCCTGCGTCAGCCCGCCACTGGAGGCGGAGTGGACGCATGCGCTGTATTTAAAGGATGCCAGATCGTTTGCTCGTCGATTCGCCATCGGACAGATCGTTTCTAGGAGCACGAACGATCGGCGAACCACGATTCTTCCGCACAAACAAAGGTAAGACTTTTGATTCAAAAGCAGGTGTTTTGGGCCCTATACAGCTTATATTGGGCCTATCTTTATTATGTGACAAAATACATGATCTTTGACTATGTTTTGTGTTGTGTTGTGTCTTGCAGGCATATATACATCATAATGGTAGACAAATTTACCTCTCCGGAATTTTTGCCACAATTCATTGATGAATACCGCAAATTGCCATGTTTGTGGAAGGTAAAGAGCTGGGAATATTCCAATAAGCAATTAAAAAGTGAGGCCTACCAAAAATTGGCCGAGTTATGCAAACCTATTTGCCCTAATGCTGACATCAGTTATGTCAAGGGCAAAATCGGAAACCTCCGCAGCACCTATAAAAAGGGAGCTAAACAAGATCAAAAAGTCAGAGAAGTCAGGAGCTGGGACCGAGGAAATCTACATACCAAGGCTCTGGTATTTCGAGAGCCTGCGGTTCCTGACGGAACAAGCCGAATCCAGGCCATCCCTGTCGACGCTCCCTTCCACTTCGGCAGAGGGCTCATGTGGTGCAAGCCAGGAGGAAGAATTCCTGGAGCCAAGCTTGACACAGGTATAGCATTTAACAATATATTGTCTGCAATAAAGATAATGATGCAATAAATATATTATCAAGCCAATAATTCACCCTTAATGTAAAGTCTGCTATTTGGTTGAAATAATCCAACGAACATGACTTTTTATATACACTATAACATTATAATAATTTGTTAATTTCATCAACAGGAAAGTGTCAATGTGGAGGAGGCAAGTGCAAGCCTGGAGTCTGTGGAGCAGTTGGTAACCACCCAACCTCCACAAAAACGGAGAATGAAGACTAAAAATTTTGAGGACGCCACTGCTGCATTTCTGAGCCAGGCCTCTATGGCCCTATAGAGGAAGCCTGGCATTTGGCATGCTCACAGCAAACGAATTGCGCCAAATGAGTGTGCAGCAGTGGCAAAGAGCAGAGCTCCTCATCCTCCAGGTGCTCAATAGAGGGGTCTTGGAAGAAATCCATGCGCACACCCACCTCTCCGATTATCAACCACCCCCTCCACCTCCACCACAGCCACCACCTCCACCACAGCCACAACTGCCACATGGCAGTCAGTGGCAATATGCCCCTGATCCCCACCTATCCCAATGGTCACATGACTACAGTTATTCCCAATTATAAATGAAAAGAATTTATAACATGTTTTTTCTGTTACCCCTTTTTATTTATTTATACGTTATATGAGGAGGAAATGCCCTTTTTTATGTTACATTTTGAATACGGAGAGTATATTTATATTTATGTTGGAATTTCTTTATTTATAAAATAAAGATAATGATAAAAAAAAACTACTTGCCTAGCTTTATTTTTTACTATTGAGCATATTGGGAGTAAGCAGCAATATATGTTTTATACATTAATGAAAAAATGAATAAAGGGACACATCAATAGTTAGATATTTTCCAGTCATAAACCAAAGAGAATGGTGAAGAGTTTTAACAATTATTTGTAAAAAATACATGCACCATATAGAATAGCCAAATCATTATCATCATCATAACAGAACACACGCCTCTTTAATTGTAAAGTATAGAATTATGAGCAGCAGCTTCCTTCTTCTCACATTAACCAAGATGAGCATGTGCACCGCATTTAATATATTTTTTTGACTGCCGCGAGACGAAAGTTCTTTCTTGATACAATGGCTAGTTTTCTTGAGAAAATTCTTCCGGGTCGTTATTTGCTTCCGATCATGCGTGTTCCGATTAGTAGATTTTTGTCTGACGAAATCTGTACTGACTGAAGGAAAATCGGACACACCAGAATTTTTTCAGCTGAAAAGTCGGAGTCGGTTGTCGGAAGCATCATACTAACAAGCTGAAAATCGGCGGATTGGTCGTCGGGCGAAAATTCCCAGCCGAATTTCAACGCGTGTGTATGAGGTTTTAGATACAATTTCGATTTCAGACATCCCCTGCAACAAAAATGTAATTTTTGTGAGATACTCCCAATAGGAACACGTCTAAAGGGATGCAGGCCCAGCAGCTTTCCTCATGAGTGCTCTGTAGCTGCCACAGCTGATAGATAATTATGAAACCACTCCCATTAGTCCCACTCAGCACAGAGGAACAAACAATGATTTCTTCAGAATAACAAAAGGTAGGAATCTGCAACAAAGTTTGTTAGAATCCCTGCAATGTACAGAGATCACCCAGAGGGGAATGTTTTTTTTTCCAACAAAAGTGGAGTTACGCTTTGAGGTTGAATAAAGACAAACGCCCATCCAGTTCAACCCGTGTAGGTGTGTGTGTGTCAGTGACGATAATAATTTCCCATATCCCTGTATATTATGTTCTTTGAGATGTCTCCCTTTATTCTGTAAAGTGTTGCACAAACTGTGGCGTTTAATTTTCATAGGCTGTGTACTTGTTCTGGGTCAGTAACACAATAAATATTCATAAGATCATCATGAAAGCCAGTCATTTAGCAATCTTAGAAGGTGGTCAGCGGCCCCTTTATCTCGCTTCTGACAGGTTATCTTTAAGCCTACGTGCATGGTATAAACAAGTGGTGACAGCTGCCTTTCTTCAGTTGTCAGTGTCAGCTGTTTGCAGTGTCATATGGATAGAAACAAATGCTATGGGGAAATGTTAGTTTTTAAGGTGTCTGGGAAGGGCAAAGAAGGTCTAGCGGTGAAGTTAAAAATGGACTGTGGCCTTCTGTGTGCCACAAGAATGTTTGTGGCCTAAAATAATGTTCCTGCTGAAATCAATAAGACCATTACTGGGAAGATAGCACCGGTGGGAAGAAAATTGCTGTACGTGCAATTATTTCTCAATTATATAAGCATAAAGCAGTATTAAAACAAAAATGTAATATTAAATTACTGCTTACTAATTTTTAGAAGTGGAGGCTGTATTATCATTTTTTGTTTGGCTTTTTTTTTTTTTTTAAAGCAGAACTTTACCCCTAAAGGGAAGCTACGCTTTTCTGCCTCTCCTCCTCCCCCCTCCTCTTTAACTTTTGGACATTTTTTTTTGGGAGGGGACTGGTACCTGGTTTTGACAGGTACAAGCTTCCACTTCTGCCCGAATCTCCTAGGAAATCCAAGCAGAAGTTTGGCACCAACCCCCTCTGCCCGCAGCTTCTTGGTACATGTCCCAGGAGGCTACTGGACCATTCACAGGGTGCAGTGAGGCTCACACGTGTGCAGAGGGGAACTGGCTTTCCAGAGTTAGCATGGTGGAGCTGGGAACGTGTTTTTGTAGGCGTTTTTTCAAGCGTTTTTCTCTGGCGTTTGTTGGGCGTTTTATGAGTGTTTTTAAGACGTTTTATGAGCGTTTTTAGCAGGAGTTAGGGTGTGGGTGGTGTTAAAAGGGGTGGAGACCACCTGTGTGTTTGAAAAACACCCGTGAAATGCCCGTGAAATGCCCGTGAAACGCCGATAACGGCACTTTAATGCATTCCTATGGGACCAGAACAGCTCTTGATCAGCCCAAAAAGAAGCTCCTGTACTTTTTTGAGCTACAGGCGTTTTGCTTCAGGGGACAAAATGCTCAGATGTGAACAGGGGCCATTGAAATAAATGGGATTTTGATTGTTGGGCGTTTTGGATTTTCACAGATGAGTGTTTTATGGGCTGAAAAACGCTCAGGTGTGAACAGGGCCTAAGACTGGCAAAGAACCTTCAAGGTTCCAAGTCTTCATCCAAGAACCTGGATGAAGACAGCGCTGGATCTCTGGACAACAAACGCCAGAGAAACGCCCAAAAAACGCTTGAAAAAACGCCTACAAAATGCCCAAAAAACGCCTGAAAATGATACTATAATAATATTAAAAGTTAGCAGCTACAGTATTTGTAGCTGCTGACTTTTTTTTGGGTGGGGTGGGACTGAAGAACCTCTTTAATTTCCACTTTGTGAGCTGACCAATATGTCTGTTTGTTTTCTACTTCCTTTCCAAGCTGTCCAACAAAGTTGCCAATAGAGGGTTGAGACAAACCATCCGACACTAACAAGGGTGCTTACAATGGTCAACTTTTATTCGTTTATATAAAGGTTTTATCCCAAAAGGAAAAAAAAAGAGTTGCTGTAACTGCTTAAAAAGCATTAGCTAGAATTTGACTTTGTTAGCCATGTCCATCCAAATCTGCTAGTGCACCTAATATAACACTCTTACCAAATTTGGACTGCTGTCTAAAGGTGCCTCTGCTGCTCCTTCTTTCAAAGTTGAAACACCCTAAGACATGAAGTGTGTTATTGGGTAGGTCATCAGGTGAAAGCAGGTAGGAAAGACAGCCTAAAGAAAGAAAACAAATGCAGCCACCACATCTAAGGATTGGTAAACTGCCATGTATAACATTTGCGTTTTTGGGTTTCATTCTTCTTTCAAGTGTAGCACCCTCCTAGGTAGGTGCTAGGAAAAGTATATGGGTGGCCCTGTCTGCTTATCTGTGGGGCCTTGATTGTTTAGCTAGGCTGTCATGTGTTCCCAGGTGTGCCTGTTGAGTTTGGGGAGTCTCCCCACTGTGTCCAATGGGGGCTCTCATTGGACAGTGGAGGAAACCTGACCAATAGCACACCAGGGCTTGTATCTATCCCAGAGGGCAGAATATGCCACAATGCATCCTGGGATGGGGTATAAGATTGAGGGGAGCACATGAGAGAGCGTCTTTGGTGGGAAGCAGAGTCCCAGGAGGAGGGTGACCGGTGTCTCTCCTCCTGTCAGCATCAGGAAAGGTATCCTTAGCGGTCAGCCTAGAGGACAGAAGTTTGAGCTGAGCCGCAGAGAGGGATCCAGTGTGCTGTGGACCAAGTGGAGCTGCTGGGGCAGAAGTTTCCAGGAAAGCAGTGACGTGAGTACTGTAAACTGCCCAGGGGTCTGCCTAGGATAGGGGACCACTCCAGAAGGTCAGAGGGATCCAGGAGCCAGCTAACCAGGAGGAAGCTTAGGAAGGGGGTGCCTGAGTCTAAGCCCTGAAGAGCAGTGTGTGTGTGTAAAGGGGGCACCAGTGCTGGCCCTGAAGTGTTAAGCGTTGCAGCAGATGTACAAGTAGCTACCTCACAGGAAAGTGTTAAGGACCTTCTACAAGGACTTTGTGCCACAGGAAAGTGACAGGAGTCAGTTCAGTGCTAGCAGACTGCAAGTCAGCGTTCATTAGCGCCAACCGGCGTTGACTGGCATTCAGCCAGCGTCAAGTCAGCGTCAGCAGGCATTTTTTCAGTTGTCCCCCTAATATTGTGCATAGTTGAGCCAGAAGAGTATCCCACTCATCCCTTCTCCCATCCAAGTTCTCAATAAACCTAAAAACCCAAAGATACTGGACTGATTCTTGCCTCAGTGCTCACACTTGGAAAATATGCCTAACTGTGCTGCTGTTGCTAGCGGTAACCCTGGCGGACCCATATCCAGCAAAACGGTGGGGAATTTTGCTACACAAGTATAATAAAAAGTGAAGGGGAATTAGAGCACACAAAGAAAGGAGGGGCCACAAATGCTGAGACGCTGGCTGAACTCAGCCCCTAAAACATATGAAAACCAAAAAATGTATTTCATATTGGAGTTGAAATCAAGCATTTAAGCTTTGTATGTGTCATGATACAAAAGCATAGTATACATATACAGTAAGTATCTGTGGACTCCAATATATTGTGCAGAACTCCTGTTAGGGTGCTGGTGGCCTGACGGCAGAGATAGGCCCCGATGTTCGCTAGAGGGCGGAGCTTGGATGGGAACCCCCAAGGTAAGTGACACAGGCTTGCCTGAGGTGTGGAATCTAAGTATCCACCGGTTTTCGCCAGAGCCTCTGGTGGTGAGGATGAACTTCGCTGCGTGTGGATACCAGGTCGCGGTCCTCAGGGTTGCCCCACCAAGGGAGAACCGGTCAAGGTCCGAAGGCAGGTAAGCAGACAAGGGAGATCCGAGAGAATGGTCAAACAAGCCGGGGTCAGGACGGGCAGCAGACAAGCGGAGTCAAGAACAAGCCAAAAGGTCAACAGGAAATCAGCAGGAAACAGGTCACAGGTTCAAGAACAACGGCAGGAGCTGAAGACAAGACAGCAAAGTGCCAATGCATCAGCTGCCTTTAAATAGGCCTTCTTTGGCGCCAAAACGTATGGGTCAGTGCGTGCAAATGTGAGAACGCATGACGTGCGCATTGGCTAATTCGCGATTGCTAACGGGAGCTAATTCGCGCATGCGTATTAGCCAATTAGCAATTTCTAACAAACGGTTTCTAACAACTCCTTTTTCTCTTAGACAGTCAGGAGAGATGAACAGATGTCTCCCCAAGGACAACAGAAGGGGAAATATCTGCTTTTTATCTGTAGCTCCTGCTGCCACTTCTTTAGTGACTTCATCAGCAGAATGAAGATGTCAGAAAATAGCCAAGGACTATCTGCAGCGCTTGCTAGTAGCCTAATA
Source organism: Pelophylax lessonae (assembly GCF_965119305.1). Classification (NCBI taxonomy): domain Eukaryota; kingdom Metazoa; phylum Chordata; class Amphibia; order Anura; family Ranidae; genus Pelophylax; species Pelophylax lessonae. The sequence continues at coordinate 544,549,053 of NC_138770.1, read as the reverse complement.
CAACGTATCCGTGTATAATTGTTTGAATAAATATGAATAATAATAGTTAAAGATAGATTAAAATTCAGTGAATTCAAAATGCATATATGATGAATAATAAATAATAAATAAATGGTGGCAAATATTTAAGTATATGACAAATAGTGCAAATATTAGTGCAAATTATAATCCAACAAAGTGACAAATAAACAGTCTTTGCCAGGATCTAAATCAAAGTGCAGGTGCTTCGTGCTCAGTATTCCAAAAGTTTGTGACTTTCGTGGCGTGGGTTCCTTTTTCCAGTGGCGTATGGTAAAAAGTGGATCACTTACCAGAGGTAGTGGGTCTTATGTGCTGTATAGCACTAAGACCAGACACGCTTGAAGGCCTTCCAGGTCAATAATAGGGATTCCCTGTGCCGCTCCTATTAGGGTGCAGGTTAGATTCCTCCTCACCTGGTTTCACTCCTTGGGGTTTGGGGCCAGGGTTATGCAAAAAATAATATGCCCGAATGGTGTAATACCTTTTTAAAGTTTTATTTCCCACAAGGGGTAAGCATTCAATAAAAAACGGCTCCAAAATTCCAAACAACCGCTGATATGCAGAGTGGCGAGCGGAGTGTTCCAGCTTGCGTTCCACTGCGCAGTTGCGTCTTGCCGTGCGTTCCAAGAGCTGACGCGTTTCGTCACTTCCTGTGACATTATCAAAGGTAGAATGAAGATGAAGATAGTTTTTTAAATCAGAAAAAATGTTTATTGTGCCACTTCTACATTGCAGAAGATATGAAGAGTACGGTACAAAAGAAACATTGCAGAAGAGTCAGTAGACTTAGTTCAAGAAAATCAAGCAGTTTAAGCACTTGAGCTCCAGAAGGTCTACTCCCCTTCTTGACCAGGCCATTTTTTGTGATACGGCACTGCGTTACTTTAACTGACAATTGTGTGGTCGTGCGATGCTGTCCCCAAATAACATTTATGTCATTTTTTCCCCACAAATAGAGCTTTCTTTTAGTGGTATTTGATCACCTCTGCAGTTTTTATTTTTTGCGCTTTTACGTCAATTCTAAAAAAAAAAAAAAAAAAAACAATATTTCTTACTTTCTGCTATAATTTATTAGTCTGAACCATCTTTTCTCAACTTTGCCTAAAAATGTGGGAACCCCACAGTGCAGTTAGTGACCATTCAGATAGAATGTACCTAAGCTCATAGGAGCCTTACACCTGTAGCAGCCTATGTGTGATAAGTTCAGGGGGGGGGGGGGGGTCAAGCCCTGGGGTGTCTAACCATGCCTGCCAAATAGAAGAGAATTTATGAATGGCATTTCTGTTTTGATAAGTCAATTTTTCACTTATAAGAAAAAAATGAACCTGATCAATCCAGTGTTTCTTAGTTGGTGTGCGCATAGACAACCAAAAATGGGCAATTTGCTTGCGGGCAATGTAAAAAAGCCTGAGTAATGCTATGTTATTCGGGGAATAGGTCTAAGGGAACTGTAATCATATATACTGCCAAGCTAGTGTCTGTCACAGCCTTCCAATAGAATTTTGGGCAACACCATAGCAGGTGAATGAGATCGCCTTCCTCTCTGCAACATTTAGGACAGATAGGTGATTCCCTTCTTCCCCATCGGTAGAGCTGCACTGGGATGTGATAGGCTCTATGTAGTAGAAACAACTGTGACAATTTGTATGAAGGCAAGACTGAGATGGAAAGTTCTCCAAAATCCTGTTCCCATCTATGTCTACAAGGCAATTTAGCCACATCTTGTGTGGTCACAACTAAGGTAAAGTAAATGTATAAGATCATGCCTTTCTTATTTTGTTCACGTAGAACAGGGGTGGGGAACCTATGTCCCGGGGGCCGTATGCGGCCCTCGAAGTCATTTGGTCTGGCCCCCCATGCAGCTGAGTCTGTGTCTCTCAGCTGATATGTCAGAATGGAGCCAATGCTTCCTGTATAGTTCCAGCTCCGTTGTGACAGTCTGAGTGAGTCACAGGCGGAGTAATATCAAATGCACTCCGCCTGTGACCAATACAGGAAACAGCCTCTTCCATCAGCGCGGCACCGCTGCTAGCCAGCATTTCCCGCCAGCAGCACACACAGCAGTACCAGCCAGAGCCAGCAGTACTCACAGCAGTACCAGCCAGAGCCAGCCGTACTCACAGCAGTATAAGCCAGACCCAGCAGTACCAGCCAGAGTCAGCAGTACCCACAGCAGTACCAGCCAGAACCAGTAGTACTCACAGCAGCACCAGTCAGAGTCAGCAGTACCCACAACAGTACCTACAGCACAGTACCAGCCAGCAGTACCCACAGCAATACCAGCCTGAGCCAGCAGTACCAGCCAGTAGTACCAGCCTGAGCCAGCAGTACCCACAGCACAGTACCAGCCAGCAGTACCTACAGCACAGTACCAGCTTGAATCAGCAATACCCACAGCAGTACCAGCCTGAGCCAGCAGTATCCACAGCACAGTACAAGCCAGCAGTACCAGCCTGAGCCAGCAGTACCACCCAGCTATGCCCACCAGCATTACTTGCCAGCAGTTCTTTTCAAAACTTACCACCACAAAGTCGACTGCTCTCCAGACTGACCGACGTAAACCTGCAAAACCAGTTCCGAGTAGCAACATCATCAATACCAGCTAACATCACACACCTCAAAGAGAAGTAGTTGCAGCCATCACATTAGGGGTGAGTTAATTAAATGTTTGACCAAATATAACAGGCACATTAAGTTGATAATTTTGTACGGCCCCTGAATGATTTTAAAAATCCCCAATGGCCCTTGGCAGAAAAAAGGTTCCCCGCCCCTGACGTAGAATGTCTCGCAATAATGGGTGGTCAGTAAGCACCAGTTTGGTATGACGAGCTTGGGCTTGCAGGGCATGTTGTAGTTGAAGGTATTTATAAAATTGTTGCCTAGGCCAGCCTTTTTCAACAAGGATGCCTTCAGGTTTCCTCACGGGTGCCTTGGCAAAAGGACTAGAAATTGCCCAAAACTTGTATACAAGCCAGTGGGTAGATCAAGCATACCCTTTTGTTACACAATACCACAGGCTTTCATTGTGCACCATTACAACCTTCTAGCTGTCAGCATCCTAACAACCAATGATGTCACTGGTACATAAGGAGGACGTTGGGCACCTACACGGCATCCTGGTTTGACCCTCCTCTTCTCCCTCCCCATCAGATCTGGGGGTCACATTAGCTGAGTGAGTTAAAGAAACTGAGGAAGAAGAGAAACATTGGAATACTAGTCAGTACCAGTGTGCAAAGGCATATTTGCTTTGGAAGAATAAATCACCTCTAATGTTGGGTGTCCTACGTGTGTGGATGTTGCTGCGTTATGCCGTTATGTAAAACTTTTTTGACATATTAGAATGGGGTTCCTCAAGATTGTGGATACCTTTAAAAGGTGCCGTGGCTGAAAAAAGGTTGAGAAACACTGGCCTAGGCCAAGCAACTTCCCTTTGTGGATCAGAAAAGAATTTCAATAGTTTGGCTGTATAATTGAGAGATATAATGGATACCTGCAGTCTCCCAAGTCTTAAACCCCTCCAGTTTATGTAGTTCAGTATACTTGGGATTGTGCCATAGAGGCGTTTCCTGCAGGAAAACCAACAGTCTCAAGCTAATTTTGGGTACAGCCTCTTTAAGGCTCGTTTCACACGAACTAGTTTTTAATGCTTTTTGCAGGAATGCATTTCATTTTTTTTACATGGGTTCCTATGGAACACATTCACTTCAATGCATTTTTGTGCAGTTTTGCATGTAATAGATTTCAATGGACCTGCATCCAAACTGCAAGTACTGCCATTTTGCCACGATTTGCATTTTGTGTGTTTATTTTTTTTTGCTTTACATTTACTGTTTATAGCTGGTTGCTAAGAAGCTGGCTGCCGGGTCTTTAACAACTGATGAGTAATCAGCTGTCAGCAGGTCCCTGCTGACAGCTGAATGTAAAAAAAAAAAGAATTGCCGGCAAAAAAAAAAGAAAATTTGGGGAAAAAAAATGGCGTGGAGTCTTCCCCCAGGTCCATACCAGGCCCTTTGGGACTTGTATGCATTTGGAGGGTACACCCCCCGCCAAAATGTAACCCCTACCCATTCAACAAAAAAAATAGTGTGACAAAAGACAAAAGATAATAGACAGTTCTGACAAGTCCTTTTTTAAAAATGTCTTCTTCTTCCATCGCTCTTTTTCTTCTTCCTCCTGTCTTCTTCTTCTTCCCCCACTTCATTCTCCGGTCTTCTTCTTTCTCCGGCCGTCTTCTTCCTTCTCCCGTCTTCTTCTTCCTCCGCCGCCGCTCTCGCCGCTCAAAATAAAAAACACCCTTCTTCGATGTTGCGCCCCGTCAGTCTGTCTGCATCGATGTCACCCATTTCATATGTAACTATGGGGCGTAGCCAGCAGATTGCGTCATCCAGAGACCCCGCAGCGTCGGTGGAGGTTAGTTTTTTGATTTTCGGCTGCGGGAGTGGCGGTGGAGGAAGAATAACACCGGAGAAAGAAGAAGACTGGAGGAAAAAGCGGGGGAAGAGGAAGACAGAGGAAGAAGTGGGGGAAAAAGAATAAGATGGAGGAAGAAGAGCGGAGGAAGAAGAAGAAGAGCAGAGGAAGAAGAAGACATTTTTAATAAAGGACTTGTCAAAAACTGTCTATTGTCTTTTGTCACACTACACTACATTTTTGGTGAATGGGTAGGGGTACAATTCCCATGGGGGGAGCCAGTATCTGGGGGCCCCCTTGTTAAAGGGGGCTTCCAGATTCCGATAAGCCCACTGCCCAAAGACCCCAGCCAGGGTTGTTGGGAAAAGGCCCTTGTCCATATCAACATGGGGACAAGGTGTTTTGGGGTGGGGGGGGGCATATTTGCATTTCAAAACTTTTTTTTAATAACATAAATAGTAGTAGCGTGTTATTTGTTCCTCTTTTTCTTTCATGTGCAGGTGGGTTAAAATAGATCTGCGTAAGCTGCGACTTGGGTGACGTTCATTTCATCAGTTCAGTCACGTTTTTTTTCAGTCAACATCCGTTTTTCATCCTTTGTCATGAGTTTTTCATCAGTTTTTCATCCTTTCTCATGAGTTTTTCATTCTTTGTCATGAGTTTTTGATCCGTTGTCATGAGTTTTTTATCCGTTGTCATGTTTTTCATCTGTTGTCATTCGTTATTTATCCTTTGTCATCAGTTTTTCATCCATTGTCATCCGTTTTTCATCAGTTGTCATCTGTTTTTCATCCATTTTTCACCCGTTTTCATCTGTTTTTTATCCGTTTTTCATCCGTTGCCATCCATTGTCATACGTTTTTCATTTGTTTTCATCTGTTTTTCATCAGTTTTTCATCCGATCCGTTTTTTCAACGGATGAAAAATAGGGCTTTCATCCGTTCAAAAAAACGGATGTTGATGGAAGCAGATGAAAACAGATGTAAATGAACGATCATTCATTTACATCCGTTTTTCCATAGGAATGCATTGATGTACGTTGTTCATCCATCAACGGATGGATTCAAAATGGACAAATGGACAGCATGTGTGAAAGGGGCCTAAGCAATGTGCATGTTCAGTTTAAAGTGTAGGTAAACCCATAGGCCCCTTTCACACTGTCTGCTCCGTCGGCGGACTCCGTTTTTCTCAGCGGGGGATCAATCTGCCGATCCCCTGCTGAGCAGGCGGATGGCAACTTCGTCTCTGCTATGTGTGCGGAGACAGAGCTGTCAGGTCCCTGCTGTCCTCTATGGGGGAATCGGATGAGAACGGACCACCTGTCTGTTCTCATCTGATCCCATCCACCAGACGGATGAAAAGTAGGGTTTCCCTCCGTCTGCATTTGACGGACAGGATCGGATCGGATGGCAGCAGGTGTCAGCGGACATATCTCCGCTGACATCCGCTGCCCCATCGAGATGCATGGGACATCGGTTTAGATCCGCCTAAAAAACTGACAGGCGGATCTGAACGGTCCGCATGTGTGAAAGGGGCCTTACCCTCCACACCTTCCAGTGGTGTAATTCTTTTCCCTTTCATTTTTTTCCCTCGCCTTTTTCTACTTGGTGATCCTGCCAGCTCAGATCAAAATCTATTTTTTCTAGTTTTGGATAGAGTAGGGAAGGATTAGAACTTTTAGCTCTTTTGAAAGTACCCAAAACTAGGAAAAAAAGTTTGAGCATACAGTTAAACTTCCTGTCCTAGAGTGACAACGCTCCCTGAGCTGCTCTCTAAGCAGCAGCATTGTCACCCTTGGACAGTGATGGCTTTGTGGACTACAAGCTGTTTGGTATAATGCACAGCCAGCACATACAAGCCTAATTGCTTCCTTACAGCTTCAGGATCACCCAAGACCCAGGTGATTGACAGCAGCTCCTGAGAGTCTATTGGCTGCAGCACACTTGCCATGTCATTAAATAGGAATTTCACTCCCCCCCTTTTTATTTCCCCTCTTATCTTGACAGCTGAGCTATTCTTGAAAAACATGCTCACTAGCCCAGCAAATCCAGCATTGTCTGATGTAAGCAACCACTAAACTCTCAGCACTCCTGGTCCTGCACAATCATTTTTCTTCTGACATCATTAGGAGACCATCTATCTTTTCTGGGTTCTTAGAACCAGCCCCCTGATGATGCACAGTAGCACATGTGCAGTGCAAGAGACAGTGCCCAGTAAATGCGCAATGTGGTGGCAGTTGACCAGAAGCCTCCCAAAAACATACATCCCCAATGAATCTATTAAAAACAAATGCAACTGCCAAATGCAATGAGGTTCCAAGAAGAAATGTACAGTGCATCAGGAAAGTATTCACAGCGCTTTACTTTTTCCACATTTTGTTATGTTACAGCTCTATTCCAAAATAGATTAAATTCATTATTTTCCTCCAAAATTCTACAAACAATACCCCATAATGACAACATGAAAGAAGTTTGTTTAAAATCTTTGCAAATCTTTTAAAAATCACATGTACATAAGTATTCACAGCCTTTGCCACAATACTCAAAATTGAGCTCAGGTGCATCCTTTTTACACTGATCATCCTTGAGATGTTTCTACAACTTGATTGGAGTCCACCTGTGGTAAATTCAGTTGATTGGACAGGATTTGGAAGGCCACACACTTGTCTATATAAGGTCCCCCAGTTAACAGTGCATGTCAGAGCAAAAACCAAGCCATGAAGTCCAAGAATTTGTCTGTAGACCTCCGAGACAGGATTGTATTGAGGCACAGATCTGGGGAAGGGTACAGAAAAATGTCTGCAGCATTGAAAGTACCAAAGAGCACAGTGGCCTCCATTATCCATAAATTGAAGAAGAAGTTTGGAACCACCAATATTCTTCCTAGAGCGGGCCTCCCAGCCAAACTGAGCAATCAGGGGAGAAGAGCCTTAAGGCCCGTACACACGATAAGAAAATCTGAAGGGAAATTTTGTCCGACGACCGATCTGCCGATTTTCGGATTGTTAGTATGGTGCTTTCGACAGCCGACTCCGACTTTTCGGCCGAAAAAATCCTGATGTGCAGGCTATAAAATGTTTATCGTCCGTCAACACAACGTCCGATTTTCGTTTCATTAGTACAGATTTCGACTGAAAAAAATCTTGAGAGCAAGACTAGGCATGCTCAGAGACGAAAGAACACATACAAAACAATCAACACATGACATCACTTCTGAAGTAGAATTCTGTCGTACGGGAAAATTCGTATGAAAATAAACTCTTCACTTTCCACATGAGACTAGTATGCAACAAAAAACGGACGACAGATCGTTCGATAATCTGTGTACGGGGCTTTAGTCAGGGAGGTAACCAAGAACCCGATGGCCACTTTGACAGAGCTCCAGCATTTCTCTGTGGAGAGAGGAGAACCTTAATGAAGAACAACTATCTCTGCAGCACGCCACCAATCAGGCCTGTATGGTAGAGTGGCCAGACAGAAGCCACTCCTCGGGTAAAAGGCGCATGACAGCCAACCTGAAGCTTGCCAAAAGACACCTAAGGACTCTCAGACCATGAGAAACAAAATTCTCTGGTCTGATGAAACAAAGATTGAACTCTTTGGCCTGAATGGCAAGTGTCATGTCTGGAGGAAACCAGGCACTGCTCTTCACCTGTCCAATACCATCCTACAGTGAAGCATGGTGGTGGTAGCATCTTATAACGATGATGTGGGCATGTTTTTCAGTGGCAGGGACTGGGAGACTAGTCAGGAACGAGGGAAAGATAAATGAAGTAATGTACAGAGCTCTAGAGCGCTCTGGACCTCAGACTGGAGCAAAGGTTTATCTTCCAACAGGGCAATGACCCTAAGCACACAGCCAAGATATCAAGGAAGTGGCTATGGAGAACAACTCTGTGAATGTCTGAATGTCATTGAGTGGCCCAGCCAGAGCCCATACTTGAACCAGGTATAACATCTCTGGAGAGATCTGAAAATGGCTGTATATCGATGCTCTCCATCCAACCTGATGGAGCTTGAGAGGTCCTGCAAAGAAGAATTGGATTAACTGCCCAAAAATAGATGTGCCACGCTTGTAGCATTATACTCAAAAAGACTTGAGGCTGTAATTGGTGCCAAAGGTGCTTTAACAAAGTATTGAGCAAAGGCTGTGAATACTTATGTACGTGGGATTTTTTTTGTTTTTTTATTTTTAATAAATTTGCAAAGATTTCAAACAAACTTTTTCATGTTGTCATTATAGGGTATTGTTTGTAGAATTTTGAAGAAGATAATGAATGTATTCCATTTTGGAATAAGGCTGTAACATAACAAAATGTGGAAAAACTGCTAAAGAATGACAATTTATTCAGACCCCAACAGTAGGTTACATCACCCCAGGAGCCTCAGGACAGTGGGAGAAGAGTCCCCTCCCGCTGCTTGTAAAAGCAATCCAGATAGATAGGGATGCACCGATTCAACTTTTTTGGACCCGATACCGATACCGATATCTGGCGTTGTGAAATCGCCGATACCGGAACCAATCCGGAGCTACACACAAAGCAAGCGGCTGCAGTGCAGAGCAAAGCCGCTGCTTCATATGTACGGCTCCTCCATTCACAGGCGGAGTGCATCTGATATCACTCGGCCTGTGAGCCGGACCTATACAGGAAGTAGCGGCTCCTATCCCATACATACTACTACTGCACCAAGTAAGGGATGGCTGAGCCGTTACTCAGCAAAAAACGGATCGGCCAGTGGATTGGTCAATGTTACCGATCCCCCGATCCATCTAAAATGGCCATATCGGCGCCAATATCCGATCCGAATATCGGATTGGTGCATCCCTAGTGGATAGTGAGCTGCTAGGATTACCAGAAACAATCATGGGCTCTATAAAACAGTTCCAGGATGATGCCTGCAGCTGCTGGTACGTCGATTCGCGGCAAAGGGAACTTTTGTCAGAAAAGTAAGACCTGCTAGATCTCTTAAGTCTCCCCCCTTTTGCTGGTATAGCTATGTAAAGTGCCTATATTGTTTAACTAGTCCTGAACCGGAAGGTATTACCCTTAATGACCAGGCCTTTTTTTGCCAAATGGCACTGCATTATTTTAATGTACAATTGCGTGGTCGTGCGACGCTGTACCCAAATATCCTAATAGTTTCCTGTGAAAGGACAATGTGTATACTTGCCTACTCCCCAGGTGCTTCAATCTTGTCAGATGATTGGCTCCCAGCAGTTGAAAGGAGGGACAGCTGACAACGGACATCCCATAGTAAGCCTACGGGTGACGTCACTGCACAGCCATTTTAGCCGTTGTCTGTGATCACTTCTCTTCACTGAATCCGGCCACTGGGGAGATCACATGGTTGGACGGGAGCGCTCTGAGAATAGGGAAGTATACACACCTTCCTTCAACAGGGTAGATAGAATATGAGTTAGAAAAGGGGTGGGTGTGGATTTAAACTTAAGGCCCGTACACACGTGCAGATTGTCGGCTGAAAAGATTCGGCCGACGACCGATCAGCCGATTTTCGGCTTGTTAGTATGAAGCTTCCGACAGCCGACAGCGCACTTTCGGCCGAACAGAATCTGTTGTGCAAGCATTAAAATTTTTGTATGCCGACACCAGAACGGCCGATTGTTCGCCAGTCAGTACAGAATTCGGCCGACAGACAGCAGATTTGCAAGACTGGGCATGCTCAGAAAAGACAAAACACACGGAAAGTTAACCATCACATGACATCACTTCTGCAGTCGGCTGCTGTTGGCCGACAAAATTCATGTGCAGTCTTTTGCAGTTTTCAACAGACACGACAGCCCTGGACAAAAGACGGCCGACGATCGGTACGTGTGTACGGGGCTTTAGTTAGAAAAAGCCTGGACTTCCATTGTAAGAAGAGAAGTGCACATAATGATCAGGGACACTATAACCGGTGGGGGGTGATCAGGGAAACTTTAACCAGTGAGGTGGCTATCAGGAACACTGTAACTGGTGAGGCCGTGATCAGTGACACTGTAACTGGTGTGGCGGTAATCAATGACACTGTAACTGGTGTGGCGGAGCTGCAGAGATCAGGGACACTGTAACTGGTGTGTCAATGGTTAGGGACAATATGACCGGTATGGGGGTAATCAGGGATATCGTAACTGGTGTGGAGGTGATCGGGGACACTATAACTGGTATGGTGGTGATTAGGAACAATATGACTGGTGTGGCGGTGATCAGGGACACTCTAACTGGTATGGCGGCGATTAAGGACAATGGGTTCCATTTACAAAATGGTATCTACCACTTTAAGAAATGCAGTAAAATACCACTCAGCGGTTTTCCAAAAAAATGTTGGCATTCACAAAAAAACTATACTAAAATACCGCATGTGCTATTTTATGAAATGATGCGGTATTTCAGTAGTAAAAGCTTACAGTAATTGTCAAGGTTGTTAAGAAGCGAGCAGCCTCCATGTCCTTAACAACCGTTGAGATTATATCATCAGCTCTCAGTGGGATTTCCCGCTGACAGCCAAATGTAAAGAAAAGATTTGCCGGCATTAAAAAATCATGGTAAAAAACAGCTTCGGGTCCGCCAAAATTGTAAAAAAAAGTTAGTGGTTGTTAAGGACAACATCCATCGCCTGCTCCTTAACCACCAGTTAAAATCATACACATTCCTTAAAAAGTGCATGCCTGGACCACTACCTAACCACTTGCCGACCACGCTATAGCCAAATGACAGCTACAGTGAGGATGGCTAGTTCTGGGATGGAGTCATAAGACAGCCTCCCGTGATTGTGCCTGCCGCGTGCCCGCCGTGGCTGGCGTGCTCTGTAATAACAGCGTCCCGAGGACACAGCTTGATCACAGATTGAGGTAAAGAGCAAATCAGCGGCTCTTTACCATGTGATCAGCTGTGTCCAATCACAGCTGATCACGGATGTAAATAGAAGTCGGTGATCTACACTCCTTTCCTCATGACAGCATGAGGAGAGGAGAATAGAGCCGATAATCGGCTTCTCTAAAAGGGACATGTACACTGATAATCAGGGCACTGATTATCAAGGTCCTGATTATCAGTGCAATCCAAACAGTGCCCACCAGTGCTGCCAATCAGCGCCCATCAGTGTCACTTTATCGGTGCCCATTAGTGCTGCCTATCAGTGCAGCCTCATCGGTGTTCATCAGTGTCTCCTCATCAGTGTCACTTTATCGGTGCCCATTAGTGCTGCCTATCAGTGCAGCCTCATCGGTGTTCATCAGTGTCTCCTCATCAGTGTCACTTTATCGGTGCCCATTAGTGCCGCCTATCAATGCAGCCTCATCAATGCCCACCAGTGCCTTCTCATCAGTGCCCACCAGTGCCTCCTCGTCAGTGCCCACCAGTGCCTTCTCATCAGTGCAGCCTATCAGGACCCATCAGTGCCGCCTCATCAGTGTCCATCAGTACAGCGTTTCAGTGCCCATTAGTGCAGCCTCATCAGCGTTCATCAGTAAAGAAGAAAATTACTAAAGTTTTATAACAAAGTTTTGTTTTAAAATTTTTTTTTCGGTCATTATTTGTTTATTTAGCAAAAAATTAAAAAAAACCTAGTGGTGATTAACCACTTAAGCCCCGGAAGATTTTACCCCCTTCCTGACCAGGGCCTATTTTGCGATTCGGCACTGCGTGACTTTAATGGACAATTGCGCAGTCGTGCGACGCTGTACCTAAACAAATTTGGTGTCCTTTTTTTCCCACAAACAGAGCTTTCTTTTGGTGGTATTTGATCACCTGTGCGATTTTTTGATCATGCGCTATAAACAGAAAAAGAGCGGCAATTTTGCAAAAATAACAATATTTTTCACATTTTTTTATATGAAATTCCCCAAAAAAAATGTAAAAATCAAAATTTTTTAACATTTTAGGCCAATTTTTTTTTTTACCATGTTTGGTAAAAAAAAATCGCAAAAAGCGTATTTTGATTGGTTTGCGCAAAAGTTTTTGCGTTTATTAACAAAGGGAAAGATTTTTGTAATTTTTGTTGTTTTTTTTTAACGCGTAATGGCGGCGATCTGCGATTTTTTTTGCGGGACTTGCGACATTGCGGCGGACAGATCGGACCCTTGACTGACATTTTTGACACTTTTGGGGTTACCAGTGACATTACTAAAGTAATCAGTGCTATATATATGCACTGTTACTGTAAAAATTACACTGGCAGTGAAGGAGTTAACTGTATTGGAGAGGGAGGGGTTAAGTGTGTCCTAGGGGCATGCTTCTAACTGTGATTGGCTGTGGCTGTGTGTGTAAGAACAGTGATCAACGGTCCAACATAGTAGAACCGTTTGATCATCATTCTTACACAGGGAGAACTGACAGGCGGCTTGTTTACATTAGCCGCCTGCCTTTCTCCTGCTGTCACGGACGATCGCGAGTGCCCAGCGGACATCGGGTCCGCCGGGCACACGCGCGGGGGGGGTCCGTGACCGCGCGAGACTCGCTCCCCACACCCTTACAGGCTAGCGACGTAGCCCTATGTCGTTCTGTCTGTGAGGGGCTGACTGCCGACGTAAATAGTCGTGCGGCAGTCGGCAAGTGGTTAAATACCACCAAAAGAAAGCTCTATTTGTGTGAACACAATGATACAAATTTTGTTTGGGTACAGTGTAGCATGACCACGCAATTGTCATTCAAAATGCGACAGAGCTGAAAATTGGCCTGGGCAGGAAGGGGGTAAAAGTGCCCAGTAGGCAATTGGATAATTACCGCATGCATTTAATTATTTCCTTCTGTGAGGCTGGGTTTACACTAGTGTGAATTGGATGCGGATTTTGCTGCATCCAATTGGCATGACAGGAGTGTGCCTGGCTCTCAATGCCATCACACATCTTTGGGGCGGCTGCGGAGCGGAATGCACAGGGGTCCTGTGCGTCTTTAGCTCTGTTCCAGGTCCGAATTCAGGCAAGGATCGGGGCCTGATTCTTCATTTTAGGGAAGCACTGGACCCCTGCTGTGAGCCGCATCTGTATTAATGTGAACCCAGCCTTAATTAAGTTTAATGCCTGTTCATGCGGTGTTTGCCGAGCCTTTTCAGCGTTTTGTGGTAAATAATGCAAAACACTATAGTGAATTGACAGTTTCAGGATTGCGTGCAATTTTTTGGGAAAATATGTCTGGACACATACAGTATATAGATGCAATATTCTTTTGTGAATGGAGCCCATTATGACTGGTGTTACAGTGAAGTGCACATTTATTAGGTGGGTGCTGGAGGGAGCAAGGCAGGGGGGCACGGTACATGACATTTAGAAGTTGGAAAGCTACAGCTGAAGCTGAACTCCAGGCAAACAGTTAAAGTGGAGTTCCACCCCAAAATTATACTTACCTCCATCTTCTCGCTCCGGGTCACCTGAAAAACAAATGGATAATCGCAATTTTTTTTTCTTTTACTTACCTCGTATAGAAGAAAATATACTTACCTTACTTCCTCTTCCTCCCCTCGGCGGCCACGGGGATTCATCACTTCCTGGATTTGCAGTGATTCCTGGGAGCTGAACGTCATCGCTCCCAGGAATCAATGCGCCTGCACCGGCCCCGACGTCAGTTCCGGCGCGCGCGTGTCATTCCCTTCTAAACAGCTTCTGGGCATGCCCCGGAAGTTACGGTGGGGCCGGTGCAGTGCATCGTGGGACCGAAGAAGACGGAAGAGGACACAGAAGAGGATCGCGCTGGCTTCAAGCTGCCCACACCTGAGATGGCAGTGCTGGAGAATACATTTTCAAGGTAAGTATTTCTCCTAAAAGGTAAGTGCAACCCGGGACAGATCAGAGGCTAGCCATTGTGGAATGTACGAGCCCTGACTGTCCCGGGGGTATTTTTATTAAAAAAAGTATTCCCAGGGTGGAACTCCGCTTTAAATACACAGATGATATAGTTATGTGGGAGCTGTTTTACCTCTCATTTGCATTTTTGTCCATCCAGTTCTGAAATTTACATAGCTCTGTCGCATCACACAGCCCCTGCACTGTGGCCCAACTGATTGGCTCCCTGTGCTGCCTTCTCCCTCCCCAGTCTGAGCTCTGTTGTACAGGGATCTGCAAAAGGTCCAAGTGAAATGCAGGTACTTACCCTGCTTACATTTAACTGCTTGCCCACCAGCCACCGTAGTTTTACTGTGGCAGGTCGGCTCTGTCCCGCGAAACGATGTACCTGTATGTCGATTCGTGGGACTGCTAGTAGAGGCGAGCGCTGGCCACAGGGGGAGCCAATCAGCGGGTCCTGCGGGCGCGATTGCCGCCGGGCACCCGCAATCACTCCCCGTGGAGACAGAAACACGGCAGACCGCTGTTCTGTCAGTAATGAACACAGGGATCCTGTGCTCCTGTTATTTAGGAACACAGGTCTCAGTGTTCATGCAGCAAGCCCACCCTCCCCCAGTTAGAAAGTACCCCCTAAGGACACATTTAACCCTTTGATTTTCCCTGCCAGTGTCATTATTACAGTAACAGTGCCTATTTTTAGCACTGATTACTGTAGTAATGTCACTGGTCCCCCCCCCCCCCAAAAGTGTAAAAAATGTCAGTTGGGGTCCGATCTGTCCGCCGCAATGTCGCAGTCCGGCTAAAAATCGCAGATCGGCGCCATTACTAGTTAAAAAATAAATAAAAATGACATAAATCTTTCCCCTGGTTTGTAGACGCGATAACTTTTGCGCAAAACCAATAATATACACTTATTTTTTTTTTTACCAAAAATATGTGGCAGAATACAAATTGGCCTAAAATGATGAAAAAAATGTGATTTCAATTTTTTTTTTTTTATTGGGACTGGACTGTCTTAAAGCAGAAAGTAAAAAAATAATGTTTTTTTTTTTTTCTTTTAAAAATTGTCGCTTTTTTAGTTTATAGTGCAAAAAATAAAAATAGCACAGGCGATCAAATACCGCCAAAAGAAAGCTCTATTTGTGGGGAAAAAAGATATGAATTTTATTTGGGTACAGCGTCGCACGACCCCGCAATTGTCAGTTAAAGTAACACAGGGCCGTATCGCAAAAAAGGGGTAAAATCTTCCGGTCCAGAAGTGGTTAAACACAAGCATATAATGATGTACCAATGAATACAAAGCTGCTGTCATTTGGCCTTTTTTTTAATATCTACCTGGAGCGCGGCTTTAAAAAATTGTGACGAACCAAACAGGGGTCACAGGTTATATAAAGATGTATTTTGGGGGAGGATTCATTTTATACATGACAGTCACAAAATGTGATCTGCAGCACCCCGCCCCTCCCCTCTAATACTCTATGATCAGCAGAGAAATGGTAAGGCACCTGCCAGGCCAGCGCTGCGATGAACTGCAGTGACGTCATCAGCTCCCTATTAAATAGGCCAAAAGGAGGCGGGGCATGCGGCGGCTGAGGGTCAGGCTGCATTGTGCTGGCTGTGTGGGGTCCCGTCTATGCAGGTATTCGGTGTTGGTGTACAATGTTGTCACCTGCGGCTCTCACCCATTGGACCCCTTTTTTTCCTCTCTTTAATCCCTCTGATAATACGTTCATCGGGGCTGCAGGCAACAATCATTCCTAACCCTTTTTATGGAAATTGTATATAAGGTGTCACTGCCCTCTGCTGGTCGGAGACGGGTAGCGCAGCGGCACAGAGAATGATGGTAGTCAACCACTTTGCATAAAGCTGCTCCTTACTCCTTCCCTCACACACCTCTACCCATGTAATCTATCTATCTTTTCTTATCTATCTATCTTATCTATCCATCTAATCTATCTATCTTATCTATCCATCTAATCTATATATCTTATCTATCCATCTAATCTATCTATCTTATCTATCTATCTATCTGTATTGGCAGTCTTCTATATATTCTATGTGTGTGTTTTGTAAATTCCTTTTTTGTTTTGATGTAACAGGCCGTCACTGTTGTATTTCTCACCTAGGCGTGTCGCAGCCTCCTGAGGTACTCCTGTCACCCATCCCAGGAGGCAATCTACGGTATGTGGGCCTCGGCGCGTCATCAGGGGCCCGGCTGCCATAACCAGGAAGAGGCAGCCGGCTTCTGATGATGTAAGGAAGGCAGAACAACGCAGGATTCTCCATTCTCCGGGCGTGCATGTTTATGTAGGATGGGGCCCCTTCACACGCGCATTCAGACGGATCCAGACTGGATCACAACATATGTCTATGGGCGAATGTACTTGGATGATCATCCGTTTATATCCGCCTACATCCTTTTGGGTTTATTCATTTTAATCAGAACAAGACTGCATCCTTTTCCATGTAGATGGCTGTGAACAGATGCCGTCTGTTTACATCCATTCTGTTTGTCTGTTTTTTTATCCACTTCAGCCCTGGAAAGTTTTGCCCCCTTACCCACTTTCCCACCGGAGGATTTTCCTGCTTTACGTCCAGGCCACTTTTTGCGATTCGGCACTGTGCGACTTTAACTGACACTTGCGCAGTCATGCAACGTCGTACATAAACAAAATTTTCGTCCTTTTTTTCCCACAAACAGAGCTTTCTTTTGGTGGTATTTGATCACCTCTGCGCTTTTCATTTTTTGCGATATTAATAAAAAAAGCGACAATTTTGAAAAAATAACAATATTTTTCTACTTTGACAGTTAAAAAATATCCAATATATTGAATTCTTGTCATATATTTAGGCCAAAATGTATTTAGCTACATGTCTTTGACGAAAATATTCTCAATGAGCTTATTTTTAACCGCTTTAAGACCAGAAGATTTTACCCCATTCCTGACCAGGCCATATTTAGCGATTTGGCACTGCGTTACTTTAATGGGCAATTGTGCGGTCGTGCGATGCTGTACCCAAATTAAATTGATGTCCCCTTTTCCCCCCACAAACAGTGCTTTCTTTTGGTGGTATTTGATCACCTGTGTGATTTTTACTTTTTGCGCTATAAACAAAAAAGAGCGACAATTTTGAAAAAATAACAATATTTTTCACATTTTTTTTTTATGAAATTCCCCCCAAAAAAATGCAAAAATCAAAATTTTTTTAACATTTTAGGCCAATTTGTTTTCTGCTACATATTTTTGGTAAAAAAAATTCCAATAAGCGTATTTTGATTGGTTTGCGCAAAAGTTATCGCAGCTACTAACTACGGGAAATTTGTCATTTTTTTTTTTTTTTTAACTAGTAATGGCGGCAATCTGCGATTTTTTTTTTTTTTTTTTTTTTTTTTTTTCTTTTCGTGACTGCGACATTGCGGCGGACAGATCGGACCCTTGACTGACATTTCATACACTTTTGGGGGTACCAATGACATTACTACAGTAATCAGTGCTATAAATATGCACTGTTACTATAAAAATGACACTGGCAGGGAAGGGGTTAACTTTTATTGGTGATCAAGCGGTTAATGTATGCCTGGTGCTTACTGACGTGTGTGGGGGGAGGGGACTGTGTGACACAGGCACAGATCGCAGGTTCAGCTATGCTGAATCCTGCAATCTGACCCTGCCTGTCACTTAGGAGATCCGCCCGCTTTGTTTACACAAGCTGGCGGATCTCCACACTCGATCCCCCCGACGATCGGGGAAGAGCAGCGGTGATCACCGCCGTTCCTCCCCTGGCCCGACTCCCGCTGTGACTGAATACAGCGGGCACGAGCCTGGCGGCACGCGCGCCGCCAGCAAGGGGATGAGTCCAGCGACGTAGGTCTACGTCGCTGGACGATAACGAACCACTTTGCCGCAGTAGGCTCAACGTGAGCGGTCGGCAAGTGGTTAATGACCCGACCGTTTTTGGCGATTCGGCACTGCGTTAATTTAACCGACAATTGCGCAGTCATGCAATGCTCTACCCTAAAAAAAACTGATGTCCTTTTTTTCCCCAAAAATAGAGCTTTCTTTTGGTGGTATTTGATCACCTGTGCGATTTATATTGCGCTATAAACAAAAAAAAAAAAAGCGACCATTCTGAATCTGAAAAAAAAAAAAAAAAAAAATTATATATATATATATAAATTATTTTTTTCACTTTCTGCTATATAAGATTCCCAAACAAAAATTTAAAAAATTTAATTTTTTCATAATTTTAGGCCAGATTGTATTCTGCAAAAAAAAAAATCCCAATAAGCATATTTTGTTTGGTTTGTGCAAAATCTTAAGATTTGTCATTTTTATTTTATTTATTTACTTGTAATGGGGCAAACTGCGATTTTTAGCGGGATTGCGGCGGACAGATTGGACCCCTAACTGACATTTTTGACACTTTTGGGGGTACCAGTGATATTACTACAGTAATCAGTGATAAAAATATGCACTGTTACGGTACTAATGACACTGGCAGGGAAGGGGTTGGGCGATCAAAGGGTTAAGTGTGAGCCTAGGGGGTGTTTACTAACTGTGAGGGAGATGGGCTTGTGGAATCAACACAGAGACCTGTGTTCTAAATAGGAGGATCACAGGTGCTCTGTGCTCATTCCAGAGAGAGAACAATGGTCTGCTGTATTTACAACAGCAGACCGTCGTTCTCTCTCCACAGGAAGCAATTGCAGGTGCCCGGCGGCAATCGCAGCTGGCGGTCCCGTGGATCGGCCTCCCCGCTGCCTAAAGGGGGCGCGAGCGCCCCCCCCCGAACCGCCATACAAATACGCCGGTTCGCGCAACCGAGCCAGCCAGTATATCTGCAGTGGGCGGTCGGCAAGTAGTTAAAAACGACTTAATTTAGGTTTTACCCCCTTCATGACCAAGCTATTTTTTGCCATTCAGCACTGCTCTACTTTAACTGGTAATTATGTGGTCATGCAACATTGTACCCAAGCAAAATGTATATCCTTTTTTTTCACACAAAGCTTTCTTTTTATGGTAATTTATCACCACAGAGTTTATTATTTTTTTGCGGTATTAATGAAAAAAGGCGAAACATTTTGAAGACAAAAAAAATACTTTCTGCCGTAAAACATATCCAATAAAATCTGATTTCTTTATAAATTTTGGCCAAAATGTATTCTGCTACATACCTTCGATAAAAAAAGATTCCAATAAGTCCCCTTTCACACTTGTATGACTTGAAAGTCGTGCCACTTGAAGCTATGCCTGTGTAATCTTGATCGATGCAGCAACTACTTTGAAGTCACACTACTATGCAGGTGCAGGGACTACTCTGAAGTCACACAGATATGAATGGTACTCATTGGAAATCATGGGGTAGGACTTGTCATGCAACTTTGCAGTCCCAAGTCTCAGGATAAGTCACACAAGTGTAAAAGAGGCCTAAGTGTTTGGTTTGCCTTAAAGTTTTATAGCGCCTACAAACTATGGTGTGTATACATATAGGATTTTTTTATATTCCTAATGGCGGCAATCAATGACTTCTAACAGGACTACGATACTGCGACAATCAATCTGACATGTACTGACACTGGGGAACTATCTAACTGCCACTGACAATACAGTGATTGGTGATACTATACACTGTCACTTTACTAAGGACACAGGCTGAGAAGGGGTTAACATCTAGGGCAATCAAGGGGTTTAAAGTGTGCCTAACTGTGTGTAATGCGTGTACAGGGTGCTGCTTTTCACTAAGGATCTTAGCTTTGCAGGGATGAGAAACTGACAGATTGCTCCCTCAGTACAGAGTTCTGTGTTTTATACCAACACAGAGCTCTGGGCAGAGATTCCACACAACCAATCAGCAGGTCCCAGCCATGAATCATTGGCTGGGACTTGCTGACATGCTCTCGCTGTGTAAGATCACAGCGGGAGCCAGGTGGGGGATGCTGGGAGAAGACAGTGATTATTGCTAGCGGCAAGAGAATTTGGCAGGCTGGTTGTATCCATGTTGATCCATCGATCAACTTGGTACATTCCACCTGCCCATCAACAGTTCAAACCAGCAGGAACTGGCCAAGGTTTGAACCGTGTATGGGCTGGCCTTGTGCTTCATATATACCATACTTGTGTTAACTAGTTTCCTGTGCAGGCTGGTGTGTGTTCTGTACGGGCAGTGCAGATAATGGTGCCTTGCGTTACAACACCAGGCATTTATTGAAAGGTAGCAAAGTTTTTTTTTTTTTTTTTTTTTTGCTATCGTTCATTGACGGAAGCAGTCTCTGATCTTCAGATCAGTAGGGTTATACTGCCTCCTACAGGAGTAGGACACTAGGAAGAGAAAAGTTCTGGCTACGCCTATGGGCAGTTCCAGGGGGTATACCCTCTCTCCCTGCTATAGGATGTCAGTTTTAATCTGCCTAGTCAGGAGTGAGGACCTAGTTTCTTGCTGGGATCTCTGTCCTAATTGGCTTTTCTCAGGATTTTTTTCCCTGTGAGATTCTACTAGCAAATATGCCGGATCTGGGAGAAGGGCTGGATATATAGATCCAATGGTCACCCCAGCCGGCCAGCGAGCGCGCGCAGACCCCAGCTCCGCGCTAGGTTGGTCGTGACATAGTCATAGTCCCACCGGACGGGGACTGGCCCTGCAAGTTAAACGTCTCGCCAGGTCGCATACGACCGGGTCTAGACCCGAGTCGCAGCATTCCTATTTGCCGACAGCCCCCTACTTTGGCTGAGAGGGGTCCTGTCAGGAGATGGCGCCCGCCTGTTCCTGGTATGGTGAGTAAATGTTCCCCCCTCTCCCCTCTTCCCCTAGCAGATTTTGGGGTGGACGCAGGCCCCTCCCTAGGACGGTCAGATCCTCACAACCCCGGGTTCCCCTCTGTCCTGTCACACACCCCCCCACCTACCCCCCCTCACTACTGGGGCTGTGGGACGGTTGTAACTAATCCCAGGGGCTGGCACTGAGCGTCAGGCCGGAGGGGGGGGCGCCGCCGGCGACGGGACGAATGATCGTGTGGGGGTTGGGTTTTTACCGGTCATTCCCAGGGCCCCCTTCCTATCGATCCTGTCCAGGAGGCTGGGGGGTCCCCACGAGGGTCTTCAGTAGCTCTGCAGGCTGTGGGGCCCCAATTTCCTTGTAGCTCATGTGCTCTGCAAGATTCAGCAGCCATTTTGCTACACCCGGTGGCCATTTTGCGGTGGATTTCTAATAAGAATCACTGGCGGCAATGTTTTGGGAGTTCCTGGAGGTGTTTTTTCTGGTGGTGGAGCCCCTCCCTATACCCTAGTGCTGATCCTCAGGTCTTTCTTTCTGGATCGAGATCACTGCAGACATGTGCTGTGCATCTTTGGTGTAGGGTGGTGAGTCTGGGGGGGTCTCTCTCTGCTGGGGGTCTTCAGTGCGCTCTTCCTGACCCCATGGGGGTGCTGTAGCGCGGTGGGACGTTTAAAAACATTTTTTCTCAACTTTTTGCTGACGGGTTCCCCTGGTGTAACAATGACCCTGCAGAACATGTCCCCACCTGGCCCCCCTCAAGGAGGCCACAGGGCCCTCCGGATCCCAGCTGTTCATAGATGCACTTTCGGTGGTCCTGGAATCCTTTGTGTCCTGGGTGGAGGTGGCCTTTAAAGGGCAAGGTGCCAAAAAACACCCTTCGTCTACCCCTGCCTCATCTGATGCGTCAGATTTTGAGACTGATTCAGCCGCCGCAGACGCGGGTCTTCCTGCTGGGTCTACTGCCTCGCGCCTTGTCTCTGACAGTGAGGATGACATCTCTACCTTCGCCATTGCGCAAGAAAAGGTGCTGGTTGACGCACTGGTTGTATCTGTGCGTGAGCCCCTAAAAATGGGGGACGCGACTGCGACTCACAAGCCATTCAGAGCGACAAAGGTTTTTCCCTTTCTCTTATTTTGACAGCATGCTCAAACAAGAATGGGACCTCCCAAATCGTTCCCCTGGGGTGCTTAAGCGGATTGCTAGACGCTACCCTTTTGAGGCGTCCCTTAAAAAGATGTAGACTGTGCCACCTACGGCTGACCCTCCGGTCTCAAGACTGAATAAAGTTCCTACTCTGCTTAAAGCGAGGAAAGCGACTTCTAGGAAGATCCATCATCGTACATGGAAGTTGTGCATTATGTGGTGAGTCTCTTGGGGTTCCCCCTTGCTCTTATTCGGTTGCTCGGATATTGGCCTTCCTTCAACGGGGAGTTGATCAAAACTTAGCCTTGAGTACTATCAAGGGTCAGGTTTCGGCCTTGGCAATTTTCTTCCAAAGGCAACTTGGCTGCCCATTTCCTGGTGCGTAGCTTTATCCAGGGGGTGGGACACTTGGCACCTCCGGTGCGACCTCCGTTGCCACGTTGGGACCTTCATTTAGTGCTGTCGGTTCTCCAGAAACCTCCCTTTGAAAGTATTCGGGAGATTCCTCTGCTTACCCTATCCCAGATGGTGGCCTTCTTGGTGGCTATTACTTCTGCGCTCAGGGTGTCGGAACTGGCAGCATGGTCCTGTCCTATTTGGTGGTTCACAGGGATAAAGTGGTACTTCATCCGAATCCGTCCTTCCTTCCGAAGATGGTTTCCAGTTTTCACTTAAATGAGGACATCGTGTTACCCTCTGTGTTCTAAGACTAAACATCCTAAGGAAATTGCATTAAATACTTTGGATGTGGTTCAGCACTCAGGGCGACTATGGAGACTTTTTGAAAATCAGATTCGCTCTTTGTACTCATGGATGGCCCTAAGAAAGGGCTGCCTGCGTCTGTTGCGACTATTTCCAAGTGGATCAGACAGACAGTTGTGCAGGCTTATTCAATTAAGGGTCAGGTTCCCCCTTTCCCTGTTAAGGTGCATCCTCCCCGGCGCTTAGTGCTTCCTGGACCTTTCGCCATCGGGCATCTGTGCTTCAGGTTTGCAAGGCGGCTACCTGGTCGTCTGTTCATACTTTCACAAAATTTTACAAAGGTGGATGTGCTGGCATCTGCAAATTCCTCTTTTGGCCGCAAAGTTTTGCAGGCTGCTGTTTAAAGCCCCGTACACACGTACCGATCGTCGGCCGAACGATCGGCCGTCTTTTGTCCGAGGGCTGTCTTGTCTGTTGAAAACTGCAAAAGACTGCACACGAATTTTGTCGGCCAACAGCCGACTGCAGAAGTGATGTCATGTGATGGTTAACTTTCCGTGTGTTTTGTCTTTTCTGGGCATGCCCAGTCTTGCAAATCTGCTGTTTGTCGGCCGAATTCTGTACTGACTGGCGAACAATCGGCCGTTCTGGTGTCGGCATACAAAAATTTTAATGCTTGCACGACAGATTCTGTTCGGCCGAAAGTGCGCTGTCGGAAGCATACTAACAAGCCGAAAATCGGCCGATCGTTTGGCGGCCGAACATTTTCGGCCGACAATCTGTACGTGTGTACGGGCCTTAAGGGTGTTTTAGTCTCCCCTGAGGGTGTTTAATGTTTTTTCAGGTGGGTCTCATCTTGTTGTTCCTATGTTGCCTGGTTGGCTATTATTTTTCTGCTGTTCCCACCCTATATATATGTGTGTGTATATATGGAAAAGGGCTCATATAGTGTAGTACCATTAAAAAGCATATAGAAGTTTATTGGTTGTGTACTAGCATAAGAAGATGAATAACAGGCAGTAGAATAATGCATATACAAGTGCGGTAGATGCGGCGGAGCTCTTCCGGAATGGGATGCGTTCCAAGCGAACCAAAAGAGCGTTCCACTGGGACAGGAAGTGATACTCTACGCGTTTCGTCTAATTGACATCAGGAGTTTTTGGTTCCCCTGTATGTATGCCCCTGATTATTCCCCTTGATAGCGTTCCCTTCCATGTCTGTTCCAGTGACAGTACCGGCACAGTCATCCAGCACCCAGTGTGAGGATGCAGAATTGCACCCCCCTCCCCCACTAATACATGCTGTAGAATGGGTGTACCAACCTGCGTCCATTTTTTTGTCCCTTTGCTTTACTGCGCCCAGGGCAACTTCTCCCTTCTGCAAAACCCCTTATTCCGGCCCTGCAGTGACTGCTCGAAATGTTGGATTCTCCTTTACTTTAAATCCTGGTGTCAGTGGCATTCAGGAAAAATGGGAGTGTGATTTTCCCATTGGGGATGTAAATAGCAATACAAATCTGATGAAAGTTCTTACCTTTTGCCTACTCTATCCAGTAAACAATGGCTTCAGATGCACTTTAAGATCGCATAGGCCCAAATTAATTTTTTTTTTTTTTTGGAGTGAAAACACCTTTAGTGTTAGTCCATGTGTTTGATGCATTTTGCAGGTGTTCCAAGTGTTGTCTGAAGTTTTCAAAATGCCTTGTTAGTTTCCATAGGAAATGCAAAGCAAAATCTCCCTGAACACCTTTGTTACAGGCGTGTTTGGGGTGTGCATTTGTTGACTTGTGAGTTATGCAAGCTGTCGATTTAAAATCCTGTAAAAGCAAAACAGCGCAAACATATTTTATGTTTTCTGTTACATTACAGGCATTGGATTTGGGAAGCTCTAATAACGCAAAAAAAATAAAAATGGATTTTTGGCTGTGTGAATGGGGCCTGAAAGGTTGGATACAGAACATTTTTCATTGCAATCTTTCTGGTGGATTATGGTGGTAGGGTTTAATACCTGCCAAAATAGCTAAGTACATAATCCATTTGCCACCAAATTTGGTACATGTATGTGATAGACTGGGGCTATGGCTGCAGCTGTCAGCCCCAACCCCAGTATCAAAATGTTTAGCTGCCGATGCTCTAACATGTAAAAGC
This sequence comes from Pelophylax lessonae, assembly GCF_965119305.1. NCBI lineage: Eukaryota > Metazoa > Chordata > Amphibia > Anura > Ranidae > Pelophylax > Pelophylax lessonae. Next base: position 544,524,078 of record NC_138770.1, on the reverse strand, counting down.
AATCCTAGTGGCTAATAGGCTACTGGATTGCTTTTAAAGGCGGAGAAAGGGGTCTAATTCTTATAGATCCCAGATGTCTCCATAAAGAGGACCTGCCTTGCTTATTTCTATCACAAGGGATGTTTACATTTCATATGATAGGAATAAAAGTGAGCAAATAAATGACACAATGTAAATTTAAAACATTTTTAATACTATAATTTTTTTTTTAAGAGCTCCCATCCGCCAGTGTTCACATACATAGATCGCGCATGCATATGTACCGCACCACATGTACAATATTGCCGTGAACATTATAGCGGCAGAAATAATTCTAGTGCTATACCTCCTTTGTAACTCTAAACTGGTAACCTGTAATAATTTTTAAAGTGTTGCCTATGGGGATTTTTAAGTATTGTAGTTTGTCGCCATTCCACGAGTGTGTGCAATTTACAGCATGACATGTTGGGTATCTATTTACTCTATGGAACATCACCTTTTATATTTTACCCCCCCAAAAAAAGGGTTAAATATTGTTTTTTTTTTTTTTTGCATTAAAATGTATTAACCTCTTCATGCCTAAGCCTTTTTCTAACATTTGTTGCTAGTTAAAATCAGTATTTTTTGCTAGAATTAACCCCCGAAAATATATTTAGCAGAGACCCCAGAGAATAAAATGGCGACCATTGCATTATTTTGTCACGCGGTATTTGCACAGCGGTCTTTCAAATGCAATTTTCTGGGAGGAAATACACTTTCATGAATTAAAAATAAAAAACAGTGAAGTTAGCCAAATTGTTTTGTTTTACTTGAATAATTTTACATAGAGTAAATAGATGCCAAACATGTTATGCTTTAAAATTTGCACACCCTTGTGGAATGGTGACAAACTCCTGCAAAAAAAAAACTCCATAGGCTACGGTTTAAACATTTTTAAAGGTTACCTGTTTAGAGTTAAAGGAGGTCTTGTGCTAGAATTATTGCACTCACTCAAATGATCGCATCGATACCTCACTTGTATGGTTTGAACACCGTTTACGTATGCGGGCATGACTTAAAAAAAATGCGGTAGCTTCTGCGCATGAGCTCGGAGGGACCGGGCACTCTAAATTATTTTTACTGTCCTTTAACTACTTCAGCTCCGGTTTTACCCCCTTAATGACCAGGCCATTTTGTTGCGATATGCAACTGCATTGCTTTAACTGACAATTGTGCAGTCATGCGACGCTGTACCCAAAGAAAATTGATGTGTGTGTTTCCCCACAAATAGAGCTTTCTTTTGGTGGTATTTGATCACCTCTGCGGTTCTTTTATTTTTTTGCGCTATAAACAAAAAGACAATTTTGAAAAAACTATTTTTTTTCACTTTCTGCTATAAAACATTTCCAATAAAAAAAATTTGAAAAATCATTTTTTCTCAGATCGCCTTTCAGGACAGCACCTGGAGAGAGCGCAGCTCCACCCAATCCACAGGAAACACTGCAAATAAAAACTCCTCCTCTTCCACCATGCCTCAGTCATTTGTGTTTCCTCCGCCATGGTGGAAGCATTGCAGGAGCTATGTGGAAGGGCTGCACTCTCTCCAGGGGGAGAGAAGGATTTGTTGCCCAGTTTTTGTTTGCTGTTTCAGCATGGAGACCATCCCAGCTCCCCTCCCTGGAGTGTCAAAGGGGGTATGCTCCGGAGCCTCTCACCTCGTTCGCTCAGGGGAGCTGAAACCCATCGGAGGATCCGGTCCGGGCGTCAGAGGTCCGCGCTTCGGCCGGTCGGCGGGCGGGGAGCCGCTTTTGGCATTCGAATCTCCCGCACTTTCGGACTCTGATCCCGGGGACGCGCGGCGTCACTTCCGGTGGACGGGACTTCCGGTGGGGGCGTGGCGGCGTTTGCTCCAACCGCAATACACGCAGGGGTCAGAGGCAGGTCACGAGGTCGGCGCTTCCGGTCCACAGAGGAGGACGCGGGAAGCGGTATTTAAATGGAGAGATCTGCCAGCAAGCTGCGCTTTTCAACAACATGGAGGAAAAGTCTGCAGCGACGGTGGAAGCAGGCACCGCCAGCGCCGGCCAAGCTCAGGTAGGAGAGGTGCAGTGGTGCCTCTTTTTTCTTTACTGTGTGAGCTTTTATTGTGGGGTTTCTTCCTTCCTCCTTTGGAGCCTGCCCTGTAGACTGAGTAACTGTTCCCAGTCTAACAGGATATATATGCATCTGGGAGTCTTTTCTTCTGATCCTTTTTGGTGTGGGTCACGATTTTCTCCCTTGCAAGAAATCACTAGGTGGTGGTTTTCTTTTATAGTGGTTATTGGGCTTTCATGGTGGCTTTTTCTTTACTAGGTTAAAGCCACAGTGAAGACAAGAGCCCCAGCATCAAGGAAATGCCCTTCATGCAAGAATCCACTCAGAGATTCCTGGGTGAAGCCACTTTGTAAAGCATGTATTGCTGACCTTGTGAAGGAAGAGTCTAGTCAGCAGAATAATGAATTCATATCTTCATTTAAAGAACTCACAGACACCCTGTCCTCAGTTCGTTCCCTGTTATCCAGGACGCCACAAGTTCTATCAGATTCCCAACAAACGGGTGGTACATCTTCCCAGCCGTCTACTTCTAAGTCTGCAGTGTCAAGCGATTCAGAAGATGAGGGGGAGAGTGCTCTCTGTTCCATCAGGGATTCAGAGGAGGAAGAGAAGGAAGAGGTGGCTAGTTCTTCCAGATACAAATTATCCTTGGAAGAGGTTGATGAGTTGCTGAAAGCGATTTACACCACGTTGGAAATCGCAGAAGAAAAGGTGCAAGTTTCACTTCATGACAAAATGTACCAGGGCCTTGAACAGACAAAGCGCAGGGTTTTTCCTGTTCATAAAGTCCTTACGGAATCTATTGAAAAAGAGTGGAAGGACCCAGAGAGGGCCCCTTTTTTCTCTAAATCCCTAAGAAGGAGATTTCCGTTTGAAGAGGATACGGCGCACCTATGGAACAAGAAGCCCAGAGTGGATGCTGCTTTTTCTCAGGTGTCTCGCCGCACGGATTTGGCGTTCGAGGACATGGGTGTTCTGAAAGACACCATGGATAAAAGGGCAGATTCTCTCCTTAAAAAGGCTTGGGATTCCTCTACGTCCAGCCTTAAGCCGGCCATGGCCTCCACGGTGGTAGCCAGAAATCTTGAGTGCTGGCTCGAACAACTTAAAGGGCATGTGGAGGCGGGAACAGCAAGGAAAGATCTCCTGGATTCATTTCCGCTGCTCCTAAAGGCAGTAAAATATATGGCCGATGCTTCTGCTGAGTCTATCAAAATGTCTGCCAGGTCAGCAGCCCTCGTCAACTCTGCCAGGAGGGCGGTCTGGTTGAAAACCTGGACAGGTGATTCAGCTTCTAAGGTGAAACTCTGTGGTTTACCTTTTGCCGGTGACTTGCTTTTCGGGCCTGAATTGGAAGCAATTCTTGACAGAACGGCGGATAAGAAGAAGGCCTTTCCGTCAAAAAAGAAATCGCCTCCTAAGAAGAGATTTCGTTCTGTTCAACAAACCAACAGAGGTCGTGAACAAGATCAGAGATCAAGATGGACCTCCCATAAAGGCAAAGGGAAAGGTGGAGTCCTCTTTAGACCACCTGACCAGGCCAATAAAAGCAAGTGACAACAGTCTTCCAGTGGGAGGAAGGCTGTTATGGTTCCTCCCACGTTGGGAAGAGGTATCCGCAAGCCCCTTTGTAAAGAATATAGTGGCTCAAGGATACAAACTGGAGTTTTCGGAGACACCTCCAAGCAGATTCCATGTTACTCCCCTTCCAAGGGATCCGGAAGAGGCTTCCTCAATGATGTCTCTTTTACAAGAGCTGATTCAACAGGAAGTGATTATCCAAGTCCCCGAGGGGCAACAAGGCCGTGGGTTTTATTCTCAGATCTTTCTAGTGAAAAAACCCTCAGGCAAGTACCGAATGATCCTAAATTTGAAAATCCTAAACAGATCAATTCGGTACAAGCACTTCAGGATGGACACCATTTATTCAGTGACCAAACTGTTGTCCCCAAACTGTTTCATGGCATCCTTGGATCTGAGGGACGCTTACCTGCACATCCCAATAAATCAGGAGTGCCAGAAATTCCTAAGGCTGGCGGTCAATCTCGGGGAATCGGTCTGGCATCTGCAGTTCAGAGCCCTCCCCTTTGGCCTCTCATCTTCTCCAAGGGTGTTTACCAAGGTAATGGCGGATGCCCTAGAGCCATTAAGGCTGAGGGGTATTTCAATTGTCCCTTACCTGGACGATCTGCTAATTTTTGCAGAGTCCAAGAGCCAGGCGTTGGTACACCTTCAGGAGACTCAGGACCACCTAGAGAGTCTGGGGTGGCTCATGAATTTGGAGAAATCCAGCTTGATTCCATCTCAGCAGATAAAATTTCTGGGATACAGAATAGATTCGGTCCTCCAGAAGGTGTTTCTACCTCAAGAAAAGATCGAGAAGACTCAGAACGCAGTTGCTCGATTACAAACCAATCATCAGGTTACTGTCAGGTCGGCCATGGCAGCTTTGGGCTTGCTCACAGCCGCTATCCCTGCAGTACAGTGGGCAAGACTGCATTCCCGTCTTCTCCAGAGAGACATTCTGCAGAGTTGGTCATACCCGGAACATCTGGAGAAATCCATCAGAATCTCCACGAAAGCAAAGAGATCTCTGTGGTGGTGGAGGAATTCCAGAAATCTGGAAGGTCTGCAATGGACTTTCCAGACGAACAAACGTCTGACGACGGATGCCAGTTCGTGGGGTTGGGGAGCCCACCTGGAAGGCCGGATGATGCAAGGGACATGGTCCAAAGCAGAGTCCAGGAAATCATCCAACTGGCGGGAGTTGAAAGCCATCCTTTTGGGTCTTTGGTCCTTTCAACAGACAGTCAGGGGCCATCATGTGCAAGTTCTGTCGGACAACATGACAGCAGTGGCCTACGTGTCAAAGCAAGGAGGCACAAGAAGCAGACAGCTATCAGATCTGGCAATACAGCTACTCTCCTGGGCGGAGAAAAATCTAGCCTCTCTGACAGCGGTGCATCTGAAGGGGTCACAAAACCTTCTAGCAGATCTGCTGAGCAGGAAAAAGGTGTTGGAATCAGAATGGAGTCTGAATCAAGAAGTATTCATGCAGATCGTGGAAGTCTGGGGTCTTCCCCAAATAGATTTGTTCGCTTGTCAACAGAACACCAAAGTCCAAAGATTCTTTTCCCTACACAGAGAGGATCAGGACTGGGGCTTGGATGCCCTAGCCCATCCATGGGACTTCCGTTTGTCTTACGCTTTCCCTCCATTCCAACTGATTCCGTTGGTTCTCAAAAAGTTCAGGGAAGAAAAGACCAACTTGATTCTGATTACACCTTACTGGCCAAAGAGACCTTGGTTCGCCCTCCTACTGAATCTTGCCTCAGAACCTCCCTGGAAACTTCCATACAGGAGAGATCTGTTGACACAGGGGAACCTAGTGTACCCAGAACTGGACCGCTTACAACTGACAGCGTGGTTACTGAAGAAGACATCTTGAGAGCCAGAGGCCTGTCAGAAAAAGTTATCTCCACCCTTCTCTCCAGCAGGAAGAAGGTGACTAGGGATATTTACTTGAAAGTCTGGAGAAAATACAACTTTTGGTGTTCCAGCAAAAATTTTGAATTAAAAAATTTAATTTCAGTGCTTGAGTTCCTCCATGAGGGAATGGAGAAAGGACTAGCAGCAAGTACTTTAAAGACGCAAGTAGCGGCACTTTCAGTTTTTTTCGAAAAGACTTTGTCCCAGGAGACTCTAATCATTCGTTTTTTCAAGGCATTAGCCCGCAACAGGCCAATAGCCCTTAAAGTATTTCCCAAATGGGATTTGACCATTGTGTTACAAGGTTTGACTAAGTTTCCTTTTGAACCTTTAAAAGAGGCTTCCCTGAAGAATTTAATTTTGAAGACTATCTTTTTGATAGCAATAACCTCGGCCAGGAGGATCAGTGAGATCCAGGCCCTCTCAATTTCAGACCCTTTTTTGACAATTTTTGCAGATCGAGTAGTCCTAAGAACGGACCCAGCCTTTCTTCCAAAGATTGCTTCATTTTTTCATAGATCACAAGAAATTGTCTTACCAACTTTCTCCTCAACTCCTAGTAATACTCGGGAAGAATCCTTTCATACCTTGGATGTGAGGAGATGCTTACTTCAGTTCCTCCTGGTAACTAAGGAATTTAGAAAGACAAATGCATTATTTGTCATCTTCTCAGGGTCCCGTATAGGAGAAAAAGCATCAAAGAGCACTTTAGGCAAATGGCTCAGATGGGCAATTGAACAGGCTTATGTAGCTCAAGGAGAAGAACCTCCAGAAGGCATCTTGGCGCATTCTACAAGGTCTGTGGCAACCTCATGGGCTGAAAGGGCCGGTGCTTCGCCTGATCAAATCTGCAAGGCAGCTACATGGTCCAGCTATTCAACCTTTATTAGACATTACAGGTTGGACTTGTCAGCTCAGGATCAAGCCTTTGGCAGAAAAGTTCTGCAGGCAGTGGTCCCACCCTAAGTGTAAGTTACTCGCTTATCCTCTCCAGGTGCTGTCCTGAAAGGCGATCTGAGAAAACCTTAGTTACTTACCGGTGACGGTATTTCTAAGAGCCTTTCAGGACAGCAGCAGCTACCCCCCCTTGGTTTTGTTTATAATATAATATAATTTGTAAATGTTTAACCTGTGGTAGTTTGTTTTCCAGCATGTCGGAGGCTACTCTGACTGAGGCATGGTGGAAGAGGAGGAGTTTTTATTTGCAGTGTTTCCTGTGGATTGGGTGGAGCTGCGCTCTCTCCAGGTGCTGTCCTGAAAGGCTCTTAGAAATACCGTCACCGGTAAGTAACTAAGGTTTTTTCATCAGTTTAGGCCAATATGTATTCTGCAACATATTTTTGGTAATAAAATCCTACTAAGTGTAATTTGATTGGCTTGCGCAAAAGTTATAGCATCTATAAACTATGGGATAGATTTGTGGACTTTACTATATTTTTACTAATCTTGGCGGCGATCAGCGATTTTTAGCGGGACTGCGACATAGTGTCAGATTTGTCTAGTGTCAGATTTGTCCATCACAAAGTGACACTTTGGGGACCAGTGACACAAATAGTGATCAGTGCTGAAAGAAATGCACTGCTACTGTATAAATGACACTGGCAGGGAAGGGGTTAACACTAGGGGTGATCAAGGGGTTTAGTGTGCTCCTAGGGAATGCTTTCTAACCATGTGGGGAATGGATGTGCTAGAGGAAAAGATCCCTCTCTGAGAACAGGCGTCTACAGGCGTTTACATAGGCAGACTGCCGTTCTGTCATTTCCCTGCACGAAGACGGATGGCTGGCGGCCATCACGGTCGCTGGAACTGCTGATTGGCTCCTGCTGTGTCTGATCACAGCAGGAGTGGCGCTCCAGCGTCGCGAGGGCTCCGAGAAACCCTGCACAAAATCGCATACCTATACATGATTTTGCGCAGCCGGGTCGCCCTGTCGCAGTATATATAGTGGTTAAAAAAAAATTTGATTGCTTTTTTATTTATTTTTTTGCTGTCACAAGGAATGTAAACATCCTTTGTGACAGTAACAGGCAGTGACAGGTACTCCTTTATGGAGGGATCTGGGGTCTATAAGACCCCAGATTTCTCCTCTGAACTTAAAAGCAAGAGGAGTTTGGCTGTTTTGAATACTGTAATTTTTTTAAATCTGGCACCTTTAAGGCTCCAGTAACGAAGTGATGTCATGACATCACTTCCGGGTTTCTACACTGGAGACCCTTTTAATGCCAGATCCGGCTTTGTCCGGGTCTTCAGCCAGCCGGTGGACATGCCGAATGGTCGCTAGGGTCTCACGGTGGGATGGCAAAAGAAACGGGCAAAGAAAAGTGCACAGTATTTGATTAACCGGTTGCCGACCGCCGCAAGTACATATACTGCGGCGGTCAGCCCCGGCCAGGCAAAGTGACGTATACATTACGCGTTAAAAAAAAAACACCAAAAATGACAATCTTTCCCTTAGTTAGTAAACGCAATAACTTTTGCGCAAACCAATCAAAATACGCTTTTTGCGTTTTTTTTTTTTTTTTTTTTTTTTTTTCTTTCCCAAACATATGTAGCCTAAAACAAATTGGCCTAAAATGTTAAAAAATTTTGATTTTTACATTTTTTTTTTTTTTGGGGAATTTCATATAAAAAAAATGTGAAAAATATTGTTGTTTTTGCAAAATTGACGCTATTTTTTTGTTTATAGCGCAAAAAGTAAAAATCGCACAGGTGATCAAATACCACCAAAAGAAAGCTCTGTTTGTGGGAAAAAAGGACGTCAAATTCGTTTAGGTACAATTGTCCATTAAAGTCACGCAGTGCCGAATCGCAAAAAAAACCCTGGTCGGAATGGGGGTTAAATCTTCCGGGGCTTAAGTGGTTAAATGTATCATTGGTAGCAGCACATTCCAATTGGCAGCAAGAGCCTTTGGCCAACATGCTGCTCTGTCCAATCATGGCACAGATAATGTTCTAGATGCCTTTTATAGGGGCATGCCACCCGATGCTTCCATTTTAGATGGATTCTTGTGGACACACTCAGATTTCTTGCATCTCTTGGTAATACTAGTGGTGAGATCTTTGCACCTTAGTTCTCAGCTGTGTTTCTACCCACCTTGAGGTCTTCTCCAGCCAGTGGACTGAACCAGAAGAAAGCTTTGTGGGGCCCACAATGGAATGATTGGCATTACCCCCCCCCCCCGTACATTTATTTTAGTAAGTTCTACATTCTGTATGAAAAAGTGAGCATTTCTGCTAGTTGAGTGTGATTCCTGTGATTTGTTAATGACCACCTACGTAATCCTGATCTTGCCAAATCCTCCCATGCAATTTCTAAATCTGAAATATTGCTTTGCCAAAGTAGCCAACTACTCAGTCCTTACTGCTTGTTATTTCTACAGCAAAGATGTCGCACACTTCCCAGAAGCATCGGGACTTTGTGTCTGAGCCTATGGGCGATAAACCAGTCACCGCACTGTCCGGGATTGGAGAAGTTCTTGGAGGCAAATTGGAAGAACAAGGATTTGATAAGGTATTTTGCATATGAATATTTCATCATTCTCTTTGGTTTACCATGTAACTATGTACTTTTTCAGAGTCAGACTTGCATATCTATTAGAGCTGCACGATTCTGGACAAAATGAAAACCACAATTTTTTTGCTTGGAATAAAGATCACGATTCTCGGCATAACATCATCTTTTACATTATACAAAAAAATTGGGCTAACTTTTTTAAATTCATTAAAGTGTATTTTTTTCCAAAAAACTGCATTTGAAAGACTTCTGCGCAAAAAAAATACAATGATCCCCATTTTATTCTCTAGGGTCTCTGCTAATATCTGTAATGTTTGGGGGTTCTAAGTAATTTTCTAGCAAAAAAAATACAGATTTTAACTTGTAAGCAACAAGTGTGTCAGAAAAAGGCTTAGGCACCCTTCACGGGCGGTTGTTGTGCCGCTGGTAAAAGCATGTTTTGTTATTTTGAAATTCCAACACTCCTGGCACAAAGATTATTCAAATTTGTACATTGCGATTAAGTGACGATTACATGCGTTTACATGCGGCAGTAAATTCTTGCCTTTTGTATAGCAACTGTTTACTTTTTTTTTCTTTGTACTGTGATTACCTGCGTTTATATACAGATAGCTGCGGTACATCGCTCCTGCACGCTGTCAACTTAATTCTTCCTAAATGCACAAAACCGTATGTTATGAAAATGTTGCTAAACGCAGTGTGTGAACAGAGCCATAGGGATACATTGTCTGCATTTAGCTGGAGTAAATAAGTTCCTCTTTCCGCAGCTAAAAGCTGAAATCTAACCGTTCATGTGAAAGGGGCCTTAGTCTTTAAGAGGTTAAACTGCCCTCACTGCTGGAAGTTCATTCATTTGATTTAAAAGAAGGAAATTATACATTGTGTGTTTATAGTTATCTAGCAGCCTTAACAATGTTGATAAACATTTGGAGGCTTTTTTTTTTTTTGACAGCTGTGAGTGAGCAGAGAACAGGTCTGTATGAAACGAAAAAATGACGTTGAGGCTCCATTCACAGCCTGACAAGTCGCGGTCCATGCAGTGCTACAGGACCCGTTCTAATAGGAGTGACACAAGTTGCTCCGACTTAGAAAAAGGGTCCTGTACTACTTCGGGGCGACCTCGGAGCGACTTGCATAGACATTCATTATATGAAGTCCGTGCAAGTCGCGCCGAAGTCGCGGTGCACGCGACTTCACATGGCACCCTAAATGCTGTGCGATGTTGCCGCAATTTCCGCCTGCCGAATCGCGGTAATATCGCGCAAACAGAATCGCAGGATGCATGACGCACAAAAGAAGCTCCTGTCCCTTTTTGGGCGTCATGTGTCCCGCGATTCTGTTTGCACGATGTTACCGCGATTCGGCAGGCGGAAATCGCGGCAACATCGCACAGCGTTTGGGGTGCCATTGAAAATCATGGGACATCGCACAGGCGTCCCGCGATTTGCAATGATTCCAGATCGCAGGAAGAATCGCGATGATTCTGTCCGTGATCCGCTACGCCCACATGTGAACGTAGCCTTAAGATTTTAAGATCGTGGAGGGTGTTTAAAAGATCTTGCAGCTCTAATATCAGTTGTAGATTTATATGCAAAATATATCTTGTGATATGTGAAATTTGTTGTCAGTCATAGTATGATGAATTAGGGGTGGCGAACACTTACAGTAGTAAGAATGGGGGGGGAGCTTTCTGTTGCAAAATACTTCTACCTTTTAATGACTGGCAGGTGCCAATTTCATTTTTAGGCTTACAGTAAAGGTGCAGCCCAAGGTACAGAGCCAAAGAAAAAAAAACAACCTTGTGGTGTGTGTGCGGGGGTCTGAAAACCCAAAACTGAGGCAGAGAAGAGGAGGGGGCCTTTTAAACTCTGATTTGTGTTTCTTGTAGAGGGCAGAGCTGTCCTGGGAGATGGAAGGGGGGAAAAACGCAGTGTATGTACAAAATTCTTTCTCCTTTACAAAGATGATCTCCAGTTTTCATTCTGAAGTTGGATGACCTACTCTGTGCATTCGATAAATCGAGCTTGTGGTGGCTTCTTCTGCCAGGCTCTAACACCCCAGTGGCAGCAAATGACACTGCTAGACTTTTAAAGTCCTCAGATCAACTTTAAGTTTGGAGGAGGACAAGGAGGTTGGACTTGCACCAGGACAAGATGTATCCTGAAAGACATACACCCCCCCCCCTCAAATCCCAGTCTCTTTCCTTGAAAGCCCTATGAGTTGAACTTGGACTGGAATGAGCTAAATAAGATTTATGTGCATAGATCTCTATAAAGATGTCAGTAAGTGCTCAAAGGCTAGCTGTACAGTTATAGATCCTATCAACCTTTTTTATGTCTCATGTAGCATGCAGGGTGAATAAGAAACTGCTTCCTTAGCATGGATGAAGTAATATCAACTGCAGGCTATTGTATTCTGACAGCTTTACATGTCCTCAGATGTCAGATAACCCAAACACTGACTGTATCTGATTGGATAAAGGGGTGAAGAAACCCACATGCCCTGTAGAATTAAGTACCACCCATGTTTATCTGCAATTGTTGAGGATGGTTTTAAATGACAGGAATCACTCATCAGTATATCAACCTGCCTTCTCTTTCAGTGATGTAGATGTGTGGCTAAAGTCTACCCCCCCCCCCCCCCCCACTGTAGTGTCGTCCTCCCTTCTGCCCCCACACGTTAGTGTCCTTTTTCAACCCCCACAGTAGTGCTCTGCCCCCTTCACATTGCCCCCCCCCCACTGTAGTGTCCGCTGCTCCCCTTCATATCAACCCCCCCCCCTTTAGCAGTGTAATCTGCCCCTTCACATCATTTCTCCCCCCCCCCCCCCCAACACACAAGCACACATCGGTGTGTAAAGGTAGCGCACTCTTAGCTCGCCCAGTACTGGATGGAGGGCGGGAACTGCAGGAGTTACTTTTCATATTAACAAGCTGGTGATTGGTTACTAGGACTGCCTGATGTCCTAGCAACCAGTCACCTGCTGGTTAGCTAGAAAAGCTCCCCCTCCTGCCCACCATCCAGTACTATGCTTCCTCCTAATTCTCCACTCTGCAGTGAAGATAAGAGCCGCGGAGGCTGAGGTGGAGGATCAACAAAGCAGAGACGTGTTCCTGATTTACCCATCGACAGCTTGCTGACCCCCAGTGTACATGATGACATACACTGCTATCTACTGTTACATTTTTAGAACTAAAATCTTTAGCTGCATTAGCTACTCCACAAGCCAAGTCCTCAGCAACATAAACATTCCCATTTGTTTTTACCTGCTGAGGACAGTAATGTTCTGCATCAGTTAAATCCCTGTCCCCATTTATTTGTTTAAATGCATGCCCAAAATACTGCTAAATTCCATACTAAGTAGCTCAGATTATACCTTCCTTTATACTTGGAGATGTAGATTTCCATAAGAAAGTGTTATTCTCCTTCTGCTGAAAGTAGGGGGAGTGCTGATAAGTCGTGCCTTTGAAATGAAGACCATAAACTACAGGTTTGAAGCAGATGCTTAATTAAATAGTATCCCAAATTTCCACACAATTCTTACTGTTTTTCTTTTTTTTCTAAATCCCCTAGATAGAATGCTGTAACAACAAAGTGGTTGTCTGCAGAAGAGATGGCTTTGTCAGTGGGGGAAGTGTATTGCAATACACTGCACTGCGAAAAAACGAAGCTTATCTTTTTTTTTTTTTTTAACAAATACGAAAGCAGCATGTTGGTGTAAACTGAACTAAGAGGAGATAAGGTATTTGTCTTGTCTATGAATATGGACTGCATTGCCCAACGCATATGGTGTGAATGGGGCCCATAGCTATTTTTTTAAGTTTAGGAACACGTGGTAGTCTTCAGGTGACTAGGTCAGATTTTTCAGCCCTTCAAACGTATTCTATGTGTTTACAGCTGTGTGTAGGGAGGTCTTTTCCTGAATAAACTGCATTCCCTATGACCGCATCCCTCTACAGTTGGGAATGCTTCTGTCAATGTCTGTGGGTAAGTCATGGAAATCTTATTACTGGAAAAAAAATGTGATTTTTGATTTAACGTAAAATCCATTTCTCTGATGTTCATTGACGGACACAGCTTCTGATCTGCTTAACCATTGGGTTATACAATTAACAAATATGAAGATACCCCTGCCCTAATAGATCATGTGGACACCAATATTGGGTATGCTGCTGATCATCACAATGTGAAAAAATTAATAATTAGTAGACCTTACAACGTAACACCCAAACCCAACAGCAATTAGAAGGTGCTAGAGTGTAAACTGTGATGTAAATAAATAAATGAATATGTATAAATAGTATGTAGGTGAATTAAATGTGTAAAAATATATATAAACTAAAATTATATAAAAATGATATACACCCTAAAAATTCTAGTGTTGAACATACAATGTGGATTCAATAAATAACACACAAGTGGCGAATAAATCTCCTCCAATATATAAGCTTGAATGTGAAAAAATTCATAAAGCAGGTGACCAATGAAGGCCCATAAGTGCTGCAAAAAAATGTATAAAGTGCAAATTCAATCTCTACACACATAAACATGTGACCAGTGAAAGTTCTTGGTAATCCTCCCAAGAAAATACTAAAGGTTCATGCCACAAGTGGTCAATATAGACTCAATGTTGCTGCAAAGCTTTATAAAGTACAACCAGTGAAACTTCAATCCAATAATTCATAAGCATGTGTCCAGTAAAAGTTCCTTAATGATCCTTCACGGGGCTGTAAAAGAGGAAAGGATCCCCAAAAATGCTCATGCAGTTTCCAGTGATCACTCCCCTAAGGCAAATCACACTTACCAGATGCTGTGGACCCCTTAGCTGTATAGCATGTGGGTCTATGGGCTTGGTTGGTAGGTGAGGCCAGGTGCAGGTCCTGAGGGTAATCACCAAGGGCTATGGCTCATAGAAGAGAAGGATCCAAAATTGTGTAATTGCATTCCTTTATTGGTCGCAAATATGATGTCCACATAAGTGCATTTCTATCACCTTTAAATGGTAGAGAAAGCTGTAACACAATAGGCAAGGAAGCAAAACGCCGGGTCCAGGCACGAACTCCGGCCATCATTCATAGTTAAAAAGCCTTCACAGGTTGTGTTGCCCATGGACAATTTTTAGGTACCAAAGTTTGTCTGATTTGACACTTTTGGTGTCTATTTAAAGTGTGCAAAAACTACAAGATTGCTTAGGTAGAACAGTGGTCAGTGTGATGGAAGCCTTGCGTACCAGTAGGAGATGGGGGATCCATTTTAGGAGGAAAACTGACATTTTGCAGATTTTAGCTGCCTGTATCTCTTGGACTGCAGATTGCTTTGAAATGCAATTCATTCTAAAATTAACCTTGCACATTTCTCTTTCGTTTATGACGGACACAGCACTTGATTCTTCTTAACCATTGGGTTATACTGCCCCCTACAGGAGTAGGACACTAGGCAGAAATGTCTGGCTATGCCTATGGGCAGTCCCAGGGGGTATTCTCCCTTTCTCTGCTATAGATACTCAGTTTTGTTACAAGCAGTGTCAGAAGAAAATACAACTCCACAGAGGGGTGGGTGCTGTGTCCCTCAAACATCAGAGAAATAGATTTTATGGCAAGTTAAAAATCCATTTTTTTCTTTCGTTCATTGACGGACACAGCTTCTGATCTTCTTAACCATTGGGATGTCCCAAAGCAGTGTTAAACATGAAGGGTGGGAACAGCTAAATGAAATTCCCAAGAATAAACTATAGCCAACCAGGTAAACGGAAACACAACCAAAACAACTGGATCCCAAATGGAAAAAAAAAACACCCTCAGAGGACCAGGTCCTCTAAACAGCAGCCTGCAAAACTTTGCGGCCAAAGGAAGCATCCGCAGATGCAAACACATCCACTTTTTAGAACTTCGTGAAAGTATGCACCGACAACCAGTTGGCGTCCTTACAAACCTGCGTCACTAACACCTGATGGAAGGCCCAGGAGGCACTGAGCGCTAGGGCTGCGCATCTTCACTTACCTCACGATTCGATGTGATTACGATTATTAGGGTCGCGATGCATCACGATGCATCACGATTACTATGGGGACCCTTCTCTAAAGGCGGATCTATGGGGACCCTTCTCTAAAGGGGGATCTATGGGGACCCTGCTCTAAAGGAGATCTATGGGGAGCCTGGGTCTGTTCTAAAGGGGATCCAGGGTAACTGGGCTCTAAAGGGGGATCTATGGGGACCCTGCTCTAAAGGGGATCCCCCTTTAGAGCAGGCCAGCATCCCCAGAGATCCCCCTTTAGTAGAGCAGGTCCCCCCATAGATCCCTCTTTAGTAGAGCAGGTCCCCCCATAGATCCCCCTTTAGAGCAGGCCACATCAGGTTAGAAGAGTTATCTGAAGCTAATTGTATTACCGTAGGCCCTGGTAAGGAGGAATGCTGGGCTCTGTAGTCCCCCTAGTTGTAGTATAACAGGCTCTGGTAAGGAGGAATGCTTGGCTCTGTAGCCAAGCATTCCTCCTTACCAGAGCCTGTTATACTACAACTAGGGGGGCTACAGAACCCAGCATTCCTCCTTACCAGAGCCTGCTATACTACAACTAGGGGGACTACAGAGCCCAGCATTCCTCCTTACCAGGGCCTACTGTACTACAACTAGGGGGACTACAGAGCCCAGCATTCCTCCTTACCAGGGCCTACTGTACTACAACTAGGGGCACTACAGAGCCCAGCATTCCTCCTTACCAGGGCCTGTTGTACAACAACTAGGGGGACTACAGAGTCTGTAGTAGTCCCCCTAGTTGTAGTATAACAGGCCATGGTAAGGAGGAATGCTGGGCTCTGTAGTGCCCCTAGTTGTATTATAGCAGGCCCTGGTAAGGAGGAATGCTGGGCCCTGTAGTGCCCCGAGAGCTGCAGCCAGTTGTGGGTGAAGTAGCGGTAGGTGTATGGAGTAGGGCTCGGACAGGTCCTGGGTGATGAGCCTCATGTCGGGAATTTGGAGCTCGGACTCGTGCAGTGCACGGTACAGGCGGAAAGCAGGGCCTCCTCGCTCCCCTGCGGTCAACTCAGGCTGTCTGCCGAGAACCGCACCGCTACCAGAAGTGTACCAAGCTGGGAAGGCCACGACTTCGGGCGGCCGGGCTGTCAGAGCGGGCTGTCGGAGCGGGCGGTCGGGCAGCAGCGTGCTAAGTGGGCGTGCCGTGTGTATCCCGGGGCCAGAGAGAGCACTGATAGATCCGCTCTCCTCCTCTCCTCTCCCGCACCGCGAGGAGGAGCCCTGTATCCCACAAGCCCGGCCAGCGCCGCCATGTCACTTCTGTCCCCGCCCCCGGAAGTGACGTCATTAGGTAATCGATTATTCAACCACCCTGAATTGATGCAGAATCGCGAAGGGTCGCATCGCGATGCATCGATTCGGCGATTATATTCAGCAGCCCTACTGAGCGCCCAAGTAGAATGCGTCTTGACAGGGAAAGGAAGAACCTGACCCTTGATGGAATAGACCTGAACCACTGTCTGTCTGATCCATCTGGAAATGGTTGCAGAGAAAGCAGACAACTCTTTCTAAGGTCCATCCGTGAGCACAAATAGTGAGTCTGACTTCCTAAAACACTCCGTAGTTGCCAGGTACACCCTAATTCCCCGAACTACATCCAAGGTATGCAAAGCAATTTCCTTCCGATGTTTTGGCTTGGGACGCAGGAAAGGCAACACAATGTCTTAATTCAAATAAAAATCTGACAACCTGAGGAAGGAACGATGGACGGGCGAAAGAACCACCTTATCTCTGTGAACCACCAAGTAAGGTGAACGACAGGATAACGCCGCCAATTCCGACACCCTGCGCGCAGAGGTGAAAGCCACCAAAAAGGCCACCTTCTGGAACAGTGTAAGCAGGGGAATCTCCCAAAGTTTCTCAAAAGGAGGCTTCTGGAGGACTGAGAGCACCAAATTGAGGCTCCAAGGTGGCAACAGAGACCACACTGAAGGGGTCAACTGCCTAACTCCCTGAAGAAAAGTATGCACCAAGGAGTATGTGGCCAAGGGCCATTGAAAAAAGATTGCTAAGGCCGACACCTGACCCTTGATGGCACTCAAGGCCAGTTTATGCTCAACCCCCTGTTGAAGGAAGGTCAAAATCCAAGCCACCAAAAAAAGAGGATGTACCCCAAGAGAAGCACCATGCAATGTACGTCTTCAACATACGATGGTAGATCTTCCTAGAAGTAGAGTTCCTAGCTTTTAATAGCGCTGGAATCCCCGACTCTGACAAACCTCTGTCCATCAGCACCTGGCATTCAACAGCCAATCTGTCAGACATCGACTGTAAAGCAGGATGGAAGATTGGTTCTTGAGAGGAAGCTTCCAAGGAACGTCAGTGACCAGATCGGCGTACCAAGCCCGGCGAGACCAGTCCGGGGCCACTAAGATGACCGGAATACCCTTTTGCCTCGATCCTGCGTAGAAGTCTTGGCAGAAGCTTGAGAGGAGGGAAGGCGTAAATCAAACGATACTGACCCCACGGGGCCACCAGCGCATCAGTAGTGTCCGCCAGAGGATCCTGTGACCGAGCCACAAACCTGCACCCTTCTGTTGAGCCGGGACACCAACAGATCCACCTCGGGGATGCCCCACCGGAGTCACAACCGATGAAACCACTCCGGATGAAAGGACCACTCCCCTTGGTCCCAACACCTGCCGAATGAGATAATCCGCCTTCCAGTTTTCCACTCGGGAATGTGTACGGCGGAGAGGGCTGGAACGAACTGTTCTGCCCACCTGAGAATGCCAGCTACCTCCAGAGCCCCCTGGTGATTGGCATAAGCCACGGCCGTGACATTGTTTGATTGCGCACTGGACATCCCTGAAGACAATCCGTCCAGTGTTCAGGCACAGTCTGATCACTCGTAGAACCAAGACATTGATAAGTAGTCTGGACTCTTCCAGTGTCTTGACCCCCAGTTTCTAGAGTTTGTCCAGTGGAAGGAGCACTCTGGCTAAGGCTGAGTCCAGAGTCAGACCCAGATAGTCCAGCTTTGAGGACAGAACCACAGCAGACTTCTGAAAATTCAGAATCCAGCCAAACACCCTCCAGCTCGTATGGTGATTTCCAGGTTTTCCACCAGGGCAGTAGGAGACTCCGCTTGCAGAAGGAGGTCTTCCAAGTTGCCCAGTACCGCGATCCCCCAATGGCGTAACAATGCTAGCACCGAGGCCAACTCTTTTGTAAAGACCCGAGGAGTGGAGGCGAGACAAAAGGGTAATGCCACAAACTGATTGTGCTCCTCTCCCACAGAAAATCGGAGGAAGCGCTGGTGACCAGCCCATATTGGAATGTGAAGGGAAGCGTCCTTGATGTCGATGGAGGCAAGAAAATCCCCCTGATGCAGGGAAGCCACCACTGTGCGAACAGACTCCATACTGAACTTCTGCACCCACACAAAACAGTTCAGCGCATTGAGGTCCAGAATTGGACATACCTTGCTTTCCTTCCTGGGGACTGTAAACAGGTTTGAGTAAAAATCCCTGAAAACGGTCCGAAGTTGGAACTGTGACCATCACCCTTTAAAATAAGGTCTTGCACTGCCCCAAAAAGAGCCTGTAAGCGGACCGGGGACGGTGTTGCATGTTGGAAAGAAAAACCTTACCAGAGGGTAAGAACGAAACTAGATCTTGTAGCCAGGTTTAATGATCTCATGGACCACTTGACTTGTACCAGGGGAGTCCACAGGTCCGGGAACCAAACAAAGACATCCCCCCTACCCCAGATACGGATGAGGTTGCACCTTCATGCTGAAGGGGCCTTGTCCGTTGGTCTGGAGAAGCCCGCCCTTGACTTGCCAGACCCAAGTTCGCTTGAATCCTTCAGAGGAGGCCCCGAAGAGCTCTAATACCTTGTCAGTCGACCCTGAGGGACGAAAAAACTTCTTATGAGCCGAGGAGGAGGGTACACATCCACGATGAGGGTCCTTGCCCTTAGCAGCCTGCGGAAGAAAGGTACTCTTCCCTACTATGAGACCTTTAATGATGTCACCCAGTGTAGCACCAAACAGGCGATCTCCTTGAAAGGGAAGATCAGTCAAAGCCTTTCTAGAAGTCTGGTCCGCAGACCAGCATTTTAGCCAAAAGAAACGCAGAAGGACCACTGCCGAAACAGAGCTGAGCCACTAGGGGAGCTGCATTCAAAGAGACATCACAGATAAACTGCAGCCGCTGGACCAGAGGGTCCACCACTGGTGGAACAGTCCACTTCTTAAAGAAGGGACTCCTCATAGGAGTATCGCCAAGCAAATTGCTTAGGGACCCCAAGGGGATGCTTTTGTCTTCCTCACTATTTAGTGACAATTCTGTCAAAATAGGAGGGGAAAGGGAACACTTTTTTTTCTGTTCTGGATTTCTTGTGAATGCCAAAGGGAACCTGCGCTTCCATCGCAGCTGCGTCCTCCCATCTTTAAGGTCTCATGCACAGCTACAATCAATGCATCCACCAGCACCTTTTCGTATGCAGTTGCAGAAGTGGAGGAATCCTCCTCACTATCTGAGGATTCAAGTTGTGTGGTCGCAGACCCAGCAGGGTGACCCATGTCCGTGGTGGCTGAATCAGAAGGGGCAGGGGAAGGCGGGGGGGGATGCTTTTTGCCAGCCGGTTGCCCAAAAGCCACCTGGACACAAAAGGACTCCAGGACCGCTGGCAGTGCATCGATGGATGAATGGGACCCGGAGGGCCCCACAGCCTCAGAGAGGGGATCAGGTGGGGAGATGTGCTCAGCAAATGAAAAGACCCAGGAGTCAGCACCAGGGGGAAAACGCCGCCCAGAGGGCTCCAATGTCACGGACGCCACTATTTTCAATGGCAAACCCCTGAAAAATGGCCACTGGACTACACAAACATGGCCGCTGTACATTGAGCACACATGCTACAAGAAAATGGCCGCACCATAAGGCTCCCAGGAGGGATCCCTATGCCTCATAAAAATGGCACCGGCAGGAAGGGGGGGGTCCTGGGAGTATACCCCCTGGAACTGCCCATAGGCATAGCCAGATTTTTATTCTGCCTAGTGTCCTACTCCTGTAGGGGGCAGTATAACCCAATGGTTAAAGAAGATCAGGAGCAGTGTCCATCAGTGAACGAAGAAGAAATGTATCCAGTACTTGGAGGTGGCATGGATCCAGGAAGATAGAATGACTGTGTGATGGACTCAACCTGGGAGAGAGTTTTTTGGAGGAGACTGCAGGCTAGCCTCTTGCCTACGGACTTTAGGCCCTGGCTTTTAAGGGAACACTACTCTTTGTGAGGTGTATGCTGGGGGGACCCTTGGAGTAATGCTACTTTGGATGCAAGTCCATGTCTCCCCAAAACACACTCTGGGACTTTAGGCCCGGGGTCCCTGTTAGGGCCCAGCTGCCCAATACCAATAGGGACTGCTCCACACAGTCACTCTTAGCAGATGCTAATATCTGCTCACCTGTCTTCCACACCTGAATTGTGTTCATTAACTCACCTATTGTCTAAGGGATGTGTTTACACTTGTAATAATGTGTATTGTATTTCATGAGCTTGATGTCGCCAAGTCTGCTGGAATGAGTGTCCAGGTGGCTAGTTTAATTAGCTCAAGTTAATTAAATCACTGTTGGCTATTAGTTGCTAGTGGGAAAGTAGTCTGTGCTGGCTGTTCCTTAGATATGTTAATTATATTTCTGTATAAAAATTCATCTTCATATGTTAATGTAATCAGGCACCTGACTTGGTGGGGTATATATATTCTGTGAGAGTTTGTTTTTTTTTAAACCGTTCCAGATTTGCAGCTAAAATGAGTTCTGCCTAGTTCTTGGTTGCAATATGTGGCTATAATATCTGATATCTATGTTCAAGATTGGAGGAAGCGGTATACTGATGGAAGCACTCAAGCACAGTGTGGGTCGGTTCTGTCAAATTGATTATTAATGCAGACATTATTGCATTGTGGTTCAAATATTACAGTTGATGGAATGAAGACAATATAGAAAACACAAGGAGTGTCGCCAACTAAGTGTAGATTATAAAGGAATGAATAGGATAAAAAAAATGCACTTGCACAGCCTGCAGCTCTTCCACAGCCTGGTCTGCACATTCTCTCCAGCTGCTTCCAGGCTCAGCGCTGCAGACCCAGCTGCGACCCTGCCGAGTTCTGCAGTTTGCTACAGTGGATTTGAATGCTCTAATTTGTTCAATAAATGTGAGTGCATTTTATTTATCCTATTCTTTCCTTTCTAATCTACACTTGGGGGCGCTCCTTGTGTTTGTTTTCTATATTGCAGACCACAGAGTGATAATCGTAACTCTCTAAGGAAGCTGCAGCCATGACTCTGTGAACTTTCCATGTGAACTTAGTGACCATTATGGATTTTAATTGACCAGGTTTCCTTTTAAGAATATTTATAGACTTAATTTAATAGATTTTTTTTCCTCGTATTTGCTACCCAAGCCACTTCTCTTTTTTTTTTTTTTTTGCATGATTGAATGAAAATGTCTTTGTCCTAACAAGTTTTAGAACCTCAGAAGTAGCCTTGTTCACCTCTATTTAAGTGGCTGTGGTTAAAGTATAGCTAAAGGCAAAACTGTAGAGTTGAATGTAGTGGGGAAGGGATGGAATTACTGTCAGGTTTTTATCGCTGTTCATGTCCCATTGCGAAGATTCACTTTCTCTAACTGTCCTCTAACTGTCCTACTAACAGTTGTCCCTGAGAATGAAAGTGAGGGTATATGCAACATTTTTGAGTTGTCAGCAGAATAGCAATAGAGGTGAAATCTTCTAACCAGGACACTTTTTCCTGTAATGACTGTCTAAAGCCTACTTGGATTGAAATTTGCCCAGATCAGCAGAGACCATACACATTTTGATCCATGTATAGGTACTTTTGCTTGTACAGAAGTCCATCTACTTATCAACCTTCTGTAGAACCACCTTGTTGGATTTTCCCAGCTCGATCAGCGCTGCAACGCTGATCCTTGTATTCTGACAGAGGAATTCTCCCTACTCCCTCCCTACAGAGAGGAAGTCTCCCTACTGTCAGACTACAATAGCGGGGAGGATTCCACACGTTTGTTGTGGATGGGGGGTAATTGGGTCTTTTTTTTTTTTTTTTTTTAACCCACTGATTGAACAAGAAAACAAATTAGGTATTGGGCTCCCTAAGAGAGATATTTTCTCACATTGGAAGGATGTTCTTGTACTTTCTGTTGAGTCTACAGGACAAAAAAAACATAGTGGTTTTTACCTTCCTCCTATTCTATGCAAAATAAAACACAAACTAGGCTTCATATATAAAATATTAATAAATATTTTCAAGGTTTTCCACTTGTTTGGACAATGTACTGTTTTAAACGTGGGTTGTTTATATAGAATCCTGCTGCTTGACAGTCGGTTATAGCTTGCCAATAGGAGGCAAGCAAAAATACACGAATGAGAAAGTTTTAGAAGTGCATGATGGTTCAATGGGTTGACTGTTAAAAATACAGGAACGAAGTACTGGTAAGAAATTCTCCTAAACAAATGGAGCAAATTGGTGTTCTTTCTGGGACGATTTTACTGATTTTCATGTTTTTTGGCAGCTGCCCGGCTTCTCCAAAACTGCTATATTTGTTCAGCTATCACGTTTTTTTGCAGTTTTCTGTTTTCATCAGTTGATTAACACCACCCCCCCGATATTTTTTTTTTTTGATTATGGATGATCAAGCTACCTTTTCATCTACAGAGGTACAGGGTAATTTGCTTTAGAATAACTAGTGTGTGTAAAACATATATATATATATATATATATATATATATATAATATATATTTATATATATATATATATATATATAATATATATATAATATATATTTATTTATTTTATATATTCGAGAGCGAGGATTGGCATTTTAACAATGCTTATTACAATAGAAGTGTGGGATTTTATTTTTTATACTAACCTAGGTGGATGCAGCATTGGTCCCCTGCCAGACTGAGTACTGAGTGATCAGACACCACTGATTGCTTGATTATCATAGATCTGTGAGCAGAGAGCTGGTGACCACAAGTCACCAGCTCTCTGCTCTGCCCCCTGTTCTCACCGGAGCTTTGGAGGGGGCAGGAGCAGCTGGTTCAGGCTCGCTGAACAAGGTGCGGATCCCAACCATATGGTCGTGTTATTTACTGAGCCTGGACCGACTCTGTTATGTAAGCAGAAAAAACTGTGATCCACAGAAGTACAGCCAAACGAGCTTTAGCTATACTTTTTTTTTTTTTTTTTTTTTTTTTTTCTAAACCGTGAATCTGACCAAACCTTCACTACAAGTAATTGATGCACCATCTGTGAATATTTGGTCAAAGGCTTTATAAACATGCATGTATACACAAAACATATTAGGATGTTTCTGTTTGTCCTGGTGATCATCATTGGCAAGACAAAGTCATGGTGAATACAGAATTTTGCAGTTGTCATCACAACAACCAGTGCCATCTCTCGAAGATGGAAAATCCTTTAGCTTTGTAGAGGGGAATCTCTAATACAAAGATTTTGGGTATACCTACGTTTAAAATCTACAGGTAGGTGTGTTCTTGAATAATTGGAAGGTTAATTTTAGTCATTCCTTGCTAAAAGGTTTGTATGTTTTGCAGGCTTATGTGCTTCTGGGACAGTTTCTTGTGTTAAGGAAGGATGCAGACGACCTCTTTAAAGACTGGTTGAAAGATTCCTGTGGAGCAAATTCCCGTCAAGCAGACTTATGTTCATCTTGTCTGAAAGAATGGTGTTCATCCTTCCTCTAAAGTTCCTCACCAACTTTAACGTTCCATATTTATTGACCTTCAGTTTTACATTCTTTGAGCTTATGTTTACTAAATTGTTTGCTAAAGAATAAAAATTTAAAGTAAAGTTATATCTTTGCAGCCTTTACACCGTATTACTAGCTTTCCCAAATATATTGTGAATCGGCCATTGACCAACAGCAAGGTGTGTGTACATTAGGAAAAAAAATAATAATAATAAAAAAAAAATATATATATATATATATATATATATAATATTTATTTATATATTTATTTCTGTTAAAGCAGAAATAGTCCAAAATAAAAAGCAGGATCTCTTTTAATGAGTTGGTAAATTCAGACCATGACTTTGTTCCATTGGATTATAAGCACTTTGTTCTGGCTGCCCCTTCCTCACTCAGTCATTTATGCAAGGCCGAAGTGGGAAAAGCTCCCATTCTATAAGGCAATTTGAGTCTTTTTTGTGTTTCAGAATTGCTTAGCTATTGCTGAGTGAGAAGATTGGTTGCACAAGAGTAAAAATCGAAATTGCTCATAAGAATGGATAGGGCCCCTGCACTATCACGTAGAAGAAAAATTATTCATATGGATAGCTGCAGCTGCATATTCAGCCTTACCTAGGCTGGATTAAATAAAGTGAAGTGAAAAGTGGAGCTGCGCTTATCAAGGCAATAAATTCATTAAAAATGTGCAGTGAATAAATAGGTGGTAAAAACTTGGTATAAATCGATGTGAAAAAAATGCATACAATCCCAAAATTAAAATGTTAGGGCTCTTTTACATGGACGTTCCGTATGTCCTTACATCACCCCATTCGTTTGCGGGTGATATACGAACCTAATGCTTGTCAATGGGATTGCGGATGTCAGCGGATGACCATCCGCTGACATCAAATTTTTGTCCTTTCAGTTCTGTTCTGTTTTTTGGAACGGAACAGAACCCTAATTTTCCTCAGTTAAAGAAACGGAAAGGACGCAAAATCGGATGTCATCGGCTTCATCCGCTGACATCCACAATCCCCATAGACTAACATTATGTCCGGATATCATCCGCAAACGGATGGGATGATATGCAATGACACAAGTGTCATCCATGTCCGTTAAAAAAAAAAAAAAAAAAAAAAAAGCGCTGCAGCGGACAAAAAAAACCCCGGAGCGGCCGTGTGAAAGAGGTCTATGTCTCCATTCACACTGGTACGACTTCAGGCGACTTGATCAGCCTGACAAATCACGCACCGTCGCGTCCCATAGTGTAGTACAGGACCGGTTCTAATAGGAGCGACACAAGTCGCTCCGACTTAGAAAAAGGGTCCTGTACTACTTCGGGGTGACCTGGAGCGACTTGCACGGACTTCATAAAATGAATGTCTATGCAAGTCGCGCCGAAGTCGCGCTGCACGCGACTTCACAGGTCGCCCCGAAGTCGGATCCGACCTAGTGTGAACGGAGTTTAGACTCACTCATAAAAAAAAATAAGAGTAAATAACAAGCAATAAATAACAAGCAATTAACAATATATGTGATAGTGCCACAGTGGTAAATAATCATTTTGCACTTAAGGGTGGTACAAGGTGCTTAGATGAATGTCCTTATTAATATGAAGTGAACAGTGAATGATCAGAAACTGTGATCAGGTGTCCAAATAGACAAGTGACTCTAGCACTGAATAGAAAAATCGTTAAACACTCTTCTGGGTGTACTACAACCTGGAAGTGTGTTTTTGATCTATTCGGTGCTAGAGTCACTTGTCTATTTGGTCACTTGATCAGTTTCTGATCATTCACTGTTTTGATACACGATTCACATGAATGGACTTCATATTAAGGATGTTGATCTAAGCACCTTTACCACCCTTAAGTGCAATATGATTTATTTACCACTGTGTCACTATCAGTTATATTGGTATTGCTTTATTTACTATTTTATTTTTTATTAGAGTGTGTCGTCTAGCATTTTTAACTTTGGGATTGTATGCACATTTTTCACATCGATTTATACCAAGTTTTTACCACCTATTTATTCACTGAACATTTTTAATGAATTTATTGCCTTGATAAGTGCAGCTCTAAATTGCTCATACCTGGGAATGAAAGGCAGAGCATTTCTTTAGCGCTGAACGCTAGGAATTCAGCTACTTTGTAAAATGTGCTGATTAAATGGGGGTTAAATCCAATGAGGTGCATGCTACCTTGTGGGTATCTCTTTAATTTACAGTTTTTTACATTTTATGAGTGCCATGACGTTGCAGCCTCTGAGAACACAGTTGCATGTAGCCGCTGTGCCCGCCTCGCCATCTGTCCAGATGCAGTGTGCTTTGTATTAGGTGAAATCCTTCACAGAATACAAAGGCTTCTGTAAATAAACAGTGGAGGGGGAAGGGCAGACAGATGATTTGTAACAGAAAACCTAGTCAAATCCTTGAGTGTTGTGATAGCTGTGTACAGGAGATGACATGCACTTTGTTGGATTAAACTCATAGTATGTCTGCACATTTTACAAAGTGGCTGAGATCCTGGATTTCAGCTTTAACATAAAGGTGGGAATCTTGTATTTGGATTAATTATTATAGCTTTTAAAAATTGACTCAAACTCACTAAAATTCATATATAATGAATGACACTTGTGGCTGAAGTGCTACTCCAATTTTGTCTTTATAACTAATCTACACTGCTCAAAAAAAAGAAAAAAATTAAAGGAACACTTTGAAAACCCATCAGATCTCAATGGGGAAAAATATCATGCTGGATATAGATCCTGATATGGACCGGGTAAGGTGTTAGGAACGAAAGGATACAACATCGTTTGATAAAAATGATCAACCTACAGAGGACTGAATTCAGACACACCGAAAATCAAAGTGAAAAAATGATGAAGCAGGCTTGTTCATTTTTCTGAAATTTCATTGCAGCAACTCAAAATGGTACTCAATAGTTTCTATTAAGGATCGACCGATTATTGGCAAAGCCGATATGCACTTTTCCCGACCCCAGAGGTTACTGATATTACAGGAAAAGTGCATGTGCCTGCAGCTAGAGGCATCACCCCGGTACCGGTGTCCATAGCTGACGGTCGGCTGTCTTGTAATGTGACTGAGAAGCTGCTCGGCTGTCATTACGTCCCCCCCCCCCCCCCCCTCGGGGAGACCCAGGCAACCAGCCTGTACAGCCGCCGAAGACCTGATCAAAGCTGCATTCAGCTCTGATCAGGTCTCCATGCAAAAACCTGGAAGTGATGTCATGAGTGACATCACTTCCGGGTACTGTCTGGCACTAGATTAAAAAATGACAGCACTCAAAACAGCCAAACTTGGCATTTTGAATGCTTTTAAGTGCAGAGGAGGGGTTTGGGATCTTTTAGACCCCCAGATCCCTCCACAAAAGTACCGGTCATTAAAAAAAAAAAAAAAATTTTTAAATGTATAAAAATATCAGCCGATACCGATATGCATTAGCCAAAATATCGGGAACGAAAAACTGATATCGGTTGATCACTAGTTGCTATGGCCCCCACGTGCTTGTATGCATGTCTGACAACGTCTGGGCATGTTCCTAATGAGACGACTGATGGTGTCCTGGGGTTTTCCCTCCCAGATCTGGACCAGGGCATCACTAAGCTCCTGAACAGATTGAGGTGCAACCTGGTGGCATCTAATGGACCGAAACATACTGTCCTAAATATGTTCTATTGGATTTAGGTCAGGCGAAAGTGGGGGGGCCATTCAATGGTATCAATTACTTCATCCTCCAGGAACTGGCTGCATACTCTCTATACATGAGGCCATGCATTGTTGTGCACGAGGAGGTACCCAGGACCCACTGCACGAGTGTAGGGTCTGACAATGGGTCCAAGGATTTCATCTCAATACCTTATTGCAATCAGGGTGCCATTGTCTAGCCTGTGTGTCCCTTCATGGCTATGCCTCCCCAGACCATCCCTGACCCACCACCAAACCAGTTATGCTGAACGATGTTACAGGCAGCATAACATTCTCCAGACCCTTTCACGTTTCTCATATGTGCTCAGGGTGAACCTGCTCATCTGTGAAAAGCACAGGGTACCAGTGGCAGGCCTGCCAACTCTGGTGTTCAATGGCAAATGCCAAATCTCCATGGTGCTGGGCAGTGAGCACAGGGCCCAGTAGAGGAAGTTGGGCCTTCAGGAAGTCTGTTTGGTCAGACATTCACACCAGTGGCCTACTGGGGGTCATTTTGTAGGGCTGTGTCAGTGCTCATCCTGTTTCTCCTTGCCCAAAGGAGCAGATACCAGTCCTGCTGATGGGTTAAGGACCTTCTATGGGCCCTGTACAGCTCTCCCAGAGTAACTGCCTGTCTCCTGGAATCTCCTCCATGCTCTTGAGACTGTACTGGGAGACTAAATATTTATTTGAGGTCACAGTGGTAAGGTGCAGAGTTTCTTTGCTAGTGTCCTAGGAGGTTGGTTGCCTTTTCCTCAGCTTAAACTAAAGTTTTGCCTGTTTTTTTTCTTCATGAAAAGAATGCTGTACATGTTTTTCCTCAGTCTAGACCAGGGGTATTGAATTACAATTCAGAGGTCCGGTCAGTAAAATTTTCTTCTAGCAGAGGTCCGAACATCAGGTCGGTACCATTGTACATTTTCACGTACATTGGTGCAGCGCAATTTTAAAAAAAGGTAAAGGACTGCTTTCTGTGTTTCTTGCGGGTAGTGCAGCCCATGACGTGTGCACCTAATGCACAGATCTTAAGCCATTCTTAACATCAGCATCCTCAGTCCCCTCCCCCTTCACATCAAGATTCCCTCTTGATAAGTGTCCTAATCTCCCCCTTACATCATCCCTTTCACAGTAGTGTTCTCACACTTTCTTGACATCAACCCCCATTAACAGTAATGTCTTCTGCCCCCATTTACACCATTCCCCCAAATTTCAGTGCTCAGTCCCCTGACATTGATGTCCTTGGCTCTTCCACATTCCAGTCAGTCCCCTATTCTGTCCTTAGCCCTGTTTAACTTCATAGTTACATAGTAGTTGAGGTTGAATAAAGACAATAGTCCATCATCTGTAAGTGTGTGTGGCTGTAATCATCTCTCATACCCCCTTATGTTCTGATCCCTGATCTTGTATGTCCAAGAGTCTTTTGAAAGTAGGCAGAAACTACCTCTTGTGGTAGAGAATTCCACAATCTTGTAGCCCTAACAGTAAAGAACCCCCTGCGTTGCCTGAGGTTAAAACACTTCTCATCTAATTGCATTGTATGTACTCGTGTCCTCATACAATCCCTGCGACTGAATAGCTTTTTTCTATGCTGAGATCACCATTGAGGTATTTGTAAATTGCTATCATGTCCCCTCTCAGGCGTCTCTTCTCCAGGGAGAATAAATTAAGCGATTGTAGACGCTCTTCATAGTTAAGGTCCTCTGATCCCCTTATTAGTTTAGTTGCCCTTCTCTGGACTCCAGCTCCAACACATCCCTCCTGTGACGGGCGACCAGAACTGGACAGAATACTCCAGAAGCGGTGGCGACCAGAGTTTTATCTCTGGAATACATCCCCTTCTTATGCATGCTAATATTCTGCCGGCTTTGGCAACTGCCGCTTGACATTTCATGCTAATGCCTAGTCTACCCTCTACCAAGACTCCCAGAACTTTCTCCATTTTTGATTCTCCCAAAGGTTCCCCCCCCCCTAAAGTGTATTGTGCTTTTATGTTTTTAGTCCCCAAGTGCATAACCTTACACTTCTACATAATTAAACCTCATTTGCCATGTCGTTGCCCACTCTATTTTGTTTAGGTCATTCTGTAAGATATCTGCCTCATGCTGTGCAGTTATTGCCCTGCCTAATTTTGTGTCATCTGCAAAAATTTATATAGAACTACTGATCCCGTTCTCAATGCTGTTTATGAATAAATTGAACAGGGTTGGTCCCAGGACTGAGCCTTGGGGGACCCCACTTGCCACCCCAGACCAGTCTGAGTATGCGCTATTTATTACCACCCTTTGGACACGCCCTTTTAACCAGTTCCGTATCCAAGAGCAAACCTTGTGGTCGATGCCTGCAGACCTTATTTTATAAATTAACCACTTAAGCCCCGGAGGATTTGGCTGCTCAAAGACCAGGGCCTATTTTGCGATTCAGCACTGTGACTTTAACAGAGAATTGCGCGGTCGTGCGACACTGTACCCAAATGAAATTGACATACTTTTTTCCCCACAAACAGCTTTCTTTTGGTGGTATTTGATCAGCTGTGCGATTTTTGTGTATTTTTGGGTATTGACTTCCTCTCCTTAGGAGTAGCTAGGCAAAAGACTTGTTAAAACAAAAGCATTACCATAGACACACCCATGGGGGCTGTCCCACTGGTCCAATACCCCTCCTGCAATAGCCATCCTAACTCAGTTTGTCTTCTGCCTAGTTCAGCAGTAGTCAGGCTTCCCTGTGCTGGGGCTACAGTCTCAGCCTTCTTCTTCTATTTTATGCTTTTATTTTCTGTAAATGTCATTTTTTCTTTGCATTGCTAGCTGTTTATTTTGTCAGCTTTTAGTTAGTCGGATCTTCGGATGAAGATGGGAGTTAGTGGAGCTGGGAATCGGACTGGCTGTCCTGGTTATCCAGGACAGAGGATCAGATGGAATCCCAGCCCGCCATCAAGCGTTTAATAGGCTATGTGTTTGCCCTGGCCTCACAAACGACCCATCCCTGTCCAGGGATGCAGCCTTGTGAGGTGGCTACCTCACTGGACACATGCACGGTTCGTCCGTGCACTCCTGGTGTCCTGCGTTTTTGGCTGGCGGCACTCCCCTGCCATCTGAGGGTGGGCGGTTTTCCGTGTATTATGAGGTACCCCACGCCATCGGGTACAGGTAAGTACACTCTGTGTGGGGCCTCTGTCTGGGGTCAGCAGTCCTCTGTGTCTGTGGTGTCCCCTATGTCTGTGCGTTTTTGGGCTCCCTGATCCTGGTCCCTGCGGGGGTTTTTCTCTCACAGCCTGCGCTGTGTGGGGTTTGGGGGATCCCTCTCCGGTTTCACTAAGGTGCTTGGAGGTACAGACTAGTGTGGCGACCGCTGCGGGGTTAAAAACTGACGGTCCGCCATTTTAGGTGTGGGCAGCATGTCTGGCTTCACTGTGGGCGCTTGTATAGCATTGTATGTAGTGTATTTTGGTGCCTTACGACGCCATCTTGTGTGTGGCAAGGATCGTTCCGAGCATGTCGGCGGCCATTTTTGCCGAAGCCTCCCATTTGCTTTGCATAGGCATCCATGTTTCCCTTAGCCTGTCAGTCTTTGCGTGACATCACTTCCTTCCTTTTTCTCAGGAGCGTCCGTAGGAGCTGGTAACACACTTCTGAGGGCTCTGTCCTGCTGTCCTTTCTTTTTCTCCATTGTGCAATCTTCCTGGCTCGGTTAGTCCCTGCGGGGGATCTGTGTTCCACAGTCATTGTAGCGGTGTGCTGCGGGGTCCGCGGCGCTCTTAAAGGGCCAGTACCTCAAAAAAAAAAAAAAAAAAAAATTTTTTTGTTTGCAATGGAATCCCAGGACAGCAAATTCCCTCCAGCTTTGTTAGGGGATGCAAGTTCTTCTGAATCCTCTACTCTGACTAATTTGGCTGCTGTTGTGGCGACTTTGGTGTCAAAAATGGATGTGCTGATGTCTGAACGTGCTGCTAGAAAAAGGCCTAGGATTTCTTTTTCTTCTGATTCTGAATGTGACATGGTTGCTGTAGGTAGGGTGCCCCTTTCAGGGGCTCGCTCTTCTCAGGACCCGCAAGAGTCTGAGGGGGAGGCGGAGGTTACAGGGGTGGATGATTCCCCCCCCTGGGACGCCAGAGAAAAGCGCGGCTATGGATGCGCTGATTTCTGCCATTAAAGAAACACTACATTTAGAGGATGAGCCCAATCCTCCGGGCATTGTGTCATCTTTTGGTACACACAGGACCCGTAAGACGGCACAGGTTTTTCCCTGCCCCGCTGAGTTTCATCACGCTGTGAATGAACACTGGCGCAATTTGAAACACACCTTCACGGTGCCTAAGAGGTTTCAATTTCTCTACCCTTTTGCGTCTGCTACGGTTGCACGCTGGTGTGTGGATCTCCTATCCGTAGGATCCCGGTATTTAGGGATCCTACGGATAGGAGGCTGGAATCACTTGCCCGCCACACCTATGTGGTGGCGGGTTCCATGCTCAGGCCTATTTTCGCCTCTGTCATGGCGGCTCAGGCTGTGGCGGACTGGACCAAGGTGCTCAGACGCACACTCGTGGCTGATTCTGCCCCACCCACTACCGTGGAGATGGTGGACCAGATTTATCAAGGGGTCATGTATTTGTGCGATGCGGCCTTAAATGAGGCCCCTTTAGCTGCGCGCCTGTCCAGTGTCGCGGTGCTTAACTGTTGGCTGATATGGTTGAAGAGCTAGTCGGCTGACCAGAAATCTAGGAAGGTGGTGGCTGACATTCCCTATGCGGGGTCTCGCCTTTTTGGGGAATCCCTGGATGAATTGGTTAAGGGAGTCACTGGGGGCAAGAGCACTCTGCCGCCCCAGAATCCTAAGGGCAAGTTTTTCTGCGGCAAGCGGGGTCCCGCCTTTAAACCTAATCAGGGTTCCTTTTGTGCCTTCAAGTCACAGTACAAGGGGAAACCCTTCAAGGGCCAGGGTGGCCAGAGAAAGCCCTGGGCCGGCAAACAGAAATCCAGCCAAGCTGGTGCAGCGGCTCAGTCCGCCTCTGCCTGAAGGGGCGCCCTCACCCATTTCAGGGGTGGGGGGACGTTTGCGCGGTTTCCTCCAACCTTGGCTGCTCCGAGTTCAGGACAGGTGGGTTCAGGAAATCGTTCGATCAGGGTACGAGATTGAATTTCTTTCACGGCCGGCGGACAGATTCTTTCCCTCAAATCTTCATTTGACCCCAGGGCAGGTACAAGACCTGCATCAAGCGGTGCAGGATCTCCTCACTCAGGGGGTGATCTTCCCGGTGCCTCATCGGGACAGGTTTTGGGGGTTTTACTCAAATCTGTTCACTGTGCCCAGAAAGGAGGGCAAAGTGCGTCCGATTGTGGACTTGAAAGCTGTGAACCGCTTCGTGCACGTTCGGAAATTCCGCATGGAATCGCTCCGCTTGGTGGTGGCCTCTCTGAGCCCGGGAAATTTCCTGGCCTCTATCGACCTGAAGGATGCGTATCTACACATCCCCATATTTGAGGGTCATCAGAGGTACCTCCGATTCGCTATCGCAGAGGATCACTATCAGTTCGTGGCGTTACCTTTCGGTCTCGCTTCGGCTCCAAGGGTCTTTACCAAAGTGTTGGCGCCTGTTCTGGGACTGTTGCGGGCACAGGGCATTGCAGTCTTGGGATATCTGGACGATCTGTTAAGATCGAGTGCCAGTCAGAGCCTGCTGCGCCATCTGTCCACTACGGTCAAGGCGCTTCAGGAGTTTGGTTGGACGATCAACGTTCAGAAGTCGAACTTGTCTCCTTTGGTTCGTCTCCCGTATTTGGGAATGGTTCTGGACTCTGCTCAAGCAAAGGTGTTCTTACCTAGTTAGGTGACAAACTCCGGACTCTGCAATCCGAGATCAGGTCCCGCAGGGACAACGAATCGTCATCGCTCAGGACCTGTATGCGGTCTCTGGGGTTGATGGTATCGGCCTTCGAGGCGATACCATTTGCACAGTTTCACACACGGTCTCTCCAAGCGAAGATCCTGGCCAGATGGGACAGACTACCTCAGTCCTTGGATGTGAGAGTGTCTCTGAGCCGCCAAACCAGAATGGATCTCTTGTGGTGGCTTCAGTCTCCGGCTGTGTCAGAAGGAAAATCCTTCCGGCCGTTACTATGGACGGTGATTACCACGGATGCCAGCCTATCAGGTTGGGGTGGCGTTCTGGGAAACCTGTCTGCCCAGGGCACTTGGTCGGAGGAGGAATCCTCCCTTCCGATCAATATTTTGGAATTGAGAGCGATCAGGCTGTGCCTGCTCCATTGGTTGGATCATCTTCAGGGCCGTCCTGTGCGGGTGCAGACGGACAATGCCACGGCGGTGGTGTACATCAACCACTAAGGGGGCACCAGGAGTGCCCGGGCGGCCCAGGAAGTGACCAGTATTCTGTCTTGGGCCTAGACTCATGTCTCGGTGATCTCGGCAGTTCACATTCCGGGTGTGGAGAATTGGCAGGCCGATTATCTGAGCCGCCAGACCCTGGACATGGGGGAATGGTCCCTGCACCCGGAGGTGTTTCAGATCCTGTGTGCGAAGTGGGGATCCCCGGATGTGGGATCTGTTCACGTCTCGGCTAAACCACAAGGTGGAAAGGTTCGTGGCAAGAACGCGCGATCCTCTGGCAGACACCTCGGATGTGCTGGTGGTGCCTTGGTATCAGTATCGTCTGATCTATGCCTTTCCTCCGATTCAGTTGTAGTCCAGGTTCCTTTGCAGGTTGGCCTCGGAACAAACACTGGTGATTCTGGTGGCGCCGGACTGGCCACGTCGGTCCTGGTACGCGGACATCGTTCACCTGGCAGTCGAGCCTCCTTGGCGGCTGCCAATGCGGGAAGATCTGCTGTCTCAGGGTCCGATCTTCCATCCTGCTTTACAGTTGCTGGCTTTAACGGCATGGCTGTTGAAAGCCAGGTCGTGAGAAACAGGGGTCTCTCCTCAGAGGTCATTCCTACCTTAATCAAGGCTAGAAAAGCCTCATCTGGTAAGATTTAATACCGAACCTGGAAAGCCTTTTTTGCCTGGTGTGAGTCCAGGGGCTTCTCTCCTCGTTCATACTCGGTGGCGAGAGTGTTGGCTTTCCTCCAATCTGGTATAGACCAGTGCCATGCATTGGCTACAATTAAGGGCCAGGTTTCTGCACTGGCTGTTCTTTTTCAGCGCCCTGTGGCGTCCAATTTTTTGGTTCGCACCTTCATTCAAGGTGTGCGTCACTTGGCCCCTCCTAGAAGGGAGCCTCTGCCTCCATGGGACTTGAACTTGGTTCCGTCTGTGTTACAATGTTCCCCGTTTGAAAACATCAGGAAAATTTCCTCATCTCTGCTTTCTGCTATCAGAAGGTTGCCTTTCTGGTGGCAATCACTTCTGCTCGCAGAGTGTCGGAGTTGGCGGCCTTGTCCTGCCGCTCCCCTTACCTGGTGGTCATCAGGGATTAGGTGGTCTTGTGACCAAACCCGTCCTTTCTTCCAAAGGTGGTTTTGGATTTTTACCTCAATGGAGGACATTGTCTTACCTTCTCTCTGTGCGAATCCTAAGGAGATTGCGTTGCATTCTTTGGATGTTGTCAGGGCGATCAGGGTTTACCTGTCGTCGACTGAATCCTTTTGGAAATCGGATTACCTCTTTGTCCTTCCTGAGGGACCTCGGAAGGGTATGGCTGCGTCTGCGGTGACCATTGCAAAATGGATCAGACAGACAATTGTTCAGGCCTATTCGTTGAGGGAGGGAAAGGGTACCACCCTTCCCTGTCAAGGCGCACTCTACTAGGTCGGTAAGTGCGTCCTGGGCTTTCTGGCATCAGGCCTCGGTGGCCCAGGTGTGCAAGGCTGCGACTTGGTCGTCAGTGCACACATTTTCCAAATTCTACAAAATTGATGTTCTGGCATCAGCTGATGCCTCCTTTGGCCGTAAAGTTCTCTGTATCCAGTAGGGGACCCAGATTTTATTGCGGGTCCCTGGCTGTTGGGGTTGTTTACCCCTTGCTTATTTGCTTTTCTGGGTTGTTGCTCCTGTTGAGTCTTTGTTACCCAGAAGGTTCCTTTGCTGCTCTTGTAAGGTTCCTTTCTCTGATATGGGTACTGCGTTGCCTTTTCTGATGGATGCGCTTCCCACCCCTCATGTCTACACTGCTTTGGGATATCCCCATTGGTGAAGACTGTATGAGTGGGTGGCAACTGTCGGAGGACATAAGAGAACGGAATTTTTGTAAAATCTTACTGTAAAATTCCTTTCTCTGAGTCTTCTGCCAGTCGCTGCCCCCGTCCCTCTTTTGGGGTTTTTATACACTTAACTGCTTTGATACTAAACTGAGTTGGGATGGCTATTGCAGGAGGGATATTGGACCAGTGGGACAGCCCCCATGGGTGTGTCTATGATAATGCTTTTGTTATAACAAGTCTTTTGCCTAGCTACTCCTAAGGAGAGGAAGTCAATACCCCATTGGTGAAGACTGTATGAGTGGACGGCAACTGTTGGAAGACTCAGAGAAAGGAATTTTACGGTAAGATTTTACAAAAATTCAGTTTTCACATTTTTTGCATATGAAATTCTCAACACGTAAAAATCTATTTTTTTAAAACATTTTAGGCCAATTTGTTTTCTGCTACATATCAAAAAAAAAAAAACCGCAATAAGCATATTTTGATTGATTTGCGCAAAAGTTATTGCATTTACTAACTACGGGAAAGATGTCTTTTTTTTTGCGGGACTGCAACATTGCAGCAGACAGATCAGACCCTTGACTGACATTTTTGACACTTTTGGGGGTACCAGTGACATTACTACAGTAATCAGTGCTATAAATATGCACTGTTACTGTAAAAATGACACTGGCAGGGAAGGGGTTAACTTTATTGGTGAGCAGTGGGTTAAATGTGTCCCTAGGGGCGTGGCTTGTGATGTAACCACAGAGACATACGATCCTACATAGCAGGATCGTATAGTCTCTGCAGTTACATCAGGGAGAATGACAGGTGGCTGTGTTTACATCAGCCACCTGCCTTTCTCCCTCTCCAGCGGGTGATCGCGAGTGGCTGGCGGACATCGGAGCCGCCGGTCACTCGCGCGGGGATGTCAGGGAACTAGCGGGGGCGTGCCTCCGGCAGCGCTCGCTCTCCCCCCTGCAGGCTCCTGGGTGAGTGATGTAGTCCTACGTCAGTTTGCCCAGGAGCGCCAGACTGCCGCAGTAAATAGTCGTACGGCGGTCGGCAAGTGGTTAAGAGCTTTTGGCGAAGTGTATCAAACGCCTTAGCGAAATCCAGGTACACCACATCCACAGGTCTCCCCATCTAAGCTCACCTCCCCGTAGAATGTTAACAGATTGAGCACCCATTTGTAAACCCGTGCGGATTACTACCGATGATGTTGTTGTCTTTAGCAAACTCTACAATATAGTCCCTTATCACCTCCAGAAGTTTACATACCATTGATGTCAGGCTGACTGGCCTATAATTTCTCAGGATATGCCTCTGCCCTTTTTTTTTTTTTAATATCGGTCTCATGTTAGCTTTCCTCCAATCCCCTGTTACATTTCCTGTCATACTGTCAGCAAAGATCAGGAACAGTGGTCTATAGTTTTACCAAGTTCTTTGAGTACTATCGGATGTACGCCATCTGGGCCTGGTGATTTATTTGTGTTAATTGTATCCTGCCTTTCCCTGATTTCACTCTCTGTCATAGCGGCAACTCCTGTGAATTACTGTTGATCGTAGAGTCATGGTCAGTGTACCCCTCTTTTTCCTGTGTAAAGACTGAGGAGAAAAAAAAAAAAAAAAAAAATTCAGCACGGTTGCCTTTTCAGTGTCCTCTGTAACCATCCTCCCATCATCGTTATGTGCAACATGCTCTGCCCTAGTTTTTTTGCTGTTGATATATTTAAAGAATTTCTTAGGGTTCTTTTTACTATCCTCCACTATTTGGCTCTCGAAGTTGATTTTAGCCATTTTGATTTCGTATTTACATTTCTTATTTGCCTCCTTGCATTGCCGGAAAGCCAATACTGTGCCCTCTGATTCATATATTTTGAAGGCCATTTTTTTCCCCTAATAAGTTTAACATTACTGTTTAGCCAGCCAGGTTTGGCTTTGTCTCTTCTAAATTTATTTCCCGTAGGAATGCACTGCATTTATTTAATATGTTCGTAAAGCATGCCCATTTTTCCTCAGGTTTGGTCCCAGTTTACCCTTTCCATCATTGAGCACAATTTGGGAAAGTTTGTGCTTCTGAAGTTTAGGGTTCTTATGTTCCTCTTGCCTTATTATATTGTTATTTTGCGCTAAATGTGATCATCCTGTGATCCCACCTCAGAGTAGGTCTGGGTCATCTCCCTCAGTCCTACCTTACAGATAGATTAGAGGTACACATGCTGCGCTGTCTGGATGGAGGTGGGCGTTGCAAAATAGTTATTGGCTGCTAAGACTGCCCTTCATCCTAGCATCCAATCACCTGCTTCTTAACCTTGGGCAGCTCCACCCTTTATCCAGAACTGTCCCGCTGTCAGCACAGAGGATTACAGAGCGACGGCAGGGGGAAGAGAAGGCTCCTAAATGGTGGGACCGTTGTTGTCCACATGGTAGAGTGACACGGTCCGCATTTGGCCTGCGGACCAATATTTAGTAATGCCAGGTCTAGACTTGGAGGCTGTACTCAGATCTGGCTGGTCCAAAGATTTCAGAGTTAAGGCCTGTACACACGATAAGAAAATCTGTAGCGAAAATTCATCCAACGCCCGATCTGTCGATTTTAGGATTGTTAGTATGATGCTTTCAACAGCCAACTCCGACTTTTTGGCTGACAAAATCCTGATGTGCAAGCTATAAAATTTTTGTCGTCCGTCAAAACAACCTCCGATTTTCATCTCAGTACAGATTAACAGAAAAAAAAAATCTTAAGAGCAAGACTAGGCATGCTCAGAGATGAAAGAACACATACAAAGCAATCCAACACATGACACCACTTCTGAAGTAGAATTCTGTACGGGAAAATATGACAATAACCTCCTCACTTTCCACAAAAAAATGGACGACAAATCGTTCAATAATCTGATCGTGTTTACGGGGCTTTAGCCTGGAAGGTGCTGGGGCATGTGGCTCTGCATTGTGACAATTTCTAGACTGCTTTGGTAATTAGCCACAGAGTGCTTTTCAGGTCAAGTAATGGCAGTGTCTCTGGTAAGACCCAGTCTCTAAATCATTTTGCAAGCACAGCGATTTGGCTCAAAATAAATGTTCATCTGGAAGCTGTATCCTAACCCCACTGCACCGAGGCATTTGGTTCGAATGTGATCTTTGGGCACTTGGCTCTGCATTGTGGAACTGTCCCTATGTTTGTGTACTGTTAGCCTCAGACTGCTTTCCATGTCCAGAGCCCTTGCACAGGCTCTAGTCTGAGCCAGTCTCTTGAGAATTCAGGTAATAAGTAAGGCTTCCTCAGCCTCGTTACAGATGTGCAGTCATTTTAAAGTTTCCTGCCACCACCATCTTACTGTGGTAATGATTGTGAAAGAACTGAGCTCCTCCCTCCCTCCGCAGCAGCCCATTCAGATGAATGGGTTGTTATGCCTGCACAGCCTGGGCTGTGATGTAAAGAATCCAAGTCATCACACAAAAATGCAACTGGACCTCTGCTTGAAGAAAATTTTACTAATTGAACCTCCATGAATTTTAATTCAATACCCCTGGAGTAGACTACCTCTGGCCGCATATTCTGCATCAGCTGCTTGGGTTTGTAAATAAAAGGCTTTGGGGCCTAGTTCCCCGCTATGTGGTGCAATCTGATTTCAAGGACTCAAAAGGGATGGTGGTTCTGCTGCAATGGGTGACTGTCTCTGTTGTAGATGGGAGTGATTTTATCCCTAGAAGGGATTAATGCCTGTAATATATATATCCTAGGGCCCATATTACCAGAGGGTTTTCCTCAGATTCTTGCTGGGCTGAGACCTCCCATGTATCCACAAGACCTCTTATCCACTGAGGATTTTTTTTTTGTGCACAATTAATGCATCAATCTGCTTGTAGGGGAACTACAGTAAGTGTACTCAGATGCCTCTCATGACAGAATCTAATTTGATCCTACAGGGCCTCCTGCTCTACATGTGACTTAGGGTCCTTAACATCTGATTCTACCACATTACATATACCAAACTGGTAGATGATCTTCTTACCTTTAAGTTATTTCACAGACCCTCAGTAAGTGCCCTAATTAGGTCTCAGATTGAGTTATCTGGTATAACTGTCTGTCCCTTATTGTAGATTTAATCAACTCTGACAGGAAGCACTCAGGGATTCACACTTGTGTCCTGGAGCTTATAGACCAATTAAATGAAGTCCTGCGATTTAACTGTGGACAAGTCACGCTCCATTCAACGTAATGGAACCATTCTAATCGGAGCGACTCAAAAAAAAAAAAAAAAGGTACCTGTACTACTTGGGGGCCACTTTGAAGCAGCTTGCATAAACTTCTATTAAATAAGTAATTTTCAAGCTGCGCTGTACAAGGGTGGCTTCAGAGTTGGGCGACTTTGAAGCCGCCCCAGTGTGAACCGAGCCTAAATCTCTGCTTCCGACATTTCTCATATGTGAAAGGAATATTTTATCCTCCTAAATTACATCTTTCACCTTTTAGAGTAGCTGATGCAACCATACTACCAACAGGGATGTAATCAATTCTTTATGTATCTATTAATTAAAAAAAACAAAAAAAAAAACACGTACAATAGGGATAACAAAATACTGTTTTATTAAATAGAACACTTAAATATCTACAAAATTCAGCTTCATTAAAACAAGCCCATAAGTTAGAAGATATGTATACAAAGTAAATATCTGATTACAATCTTTCTTGTACAGTCTACCAAGCAGTGAATTTTTCCTGCTATTCCAACAAAATGTCAGACTACCAACCATAATAGAAAATTCAAAGGACAACTCCACTATAAAGTGGATTAGGATGGCAAGTGGAGTGACTGCTAATCTATTTCTAGGCTTGAGCCTTCATGTATCATAAGAGAATATCACTTCGAATGAACAAAGACTGACATTTGTTCAGGTGATGAGCACTGGAAGGACAGTTTCTGCATTATGAATACTTTTCAGCTCCCTATTCTACAGGGTAAGGCCATATTCACATAGCCATACCTCCATGAGAAGGGCAGTCTTTGCCCACATGTGATGCACAACTGTTCTCTTGCAGGGAGTTATTCCTGCCTACTGGGATGCAGCTGCTGGTCCCAATTTGGCAGCCTTACAGGTGTGTGTCCCTGAAGGCACACTGTGTTTAATTCTACACAGCTGCCATATTGGGGTCAGCGGCTGTGTTGTGCAGCGATTGCATCCCAACAGATATAAAATGGATGGTCTCTACACAGATGCACGGAACACCTGTGCATTCCATGCAGGTAAAGAGAATCCTTCGCACAGATGTACACCCATGATATTTTTTAAACTAAACAGGGATATCATAAGTCTGTTGTAAAGTATAATTCAAGAAAAGCAGGCACAAAAAAAAAAAAAAAAGGCACTAAACATATATGACATCAATAGAAAAGTTTCAAAACCTCAATTGCACTTTAAGATTGTGAGAAGATGCAGTGTGTAATGTTTTACTGTACGCTTCTCTTATACTGCTATCCTAAGACACAATTTATGCAACATAATAATAGAGGTGTTTACTCTCCAAAGATACCTAGAAACTGCATGAGGTAGGAGGTGGACAGAAAGAAACCAAGTCCAACGGAAATACGATTGTGAGAAAAATGAAAGGAAGTCGACAAAGGCCACATGAACAGAAGTTAATCCACATTAAACCGTTATTTTGTTGGTGGATGCCTGGGGGTTAAATCACTCACCAACATATCAGAGACTACAGTTGCTGGACCACAAGTGTCCTTTTACATGCAGCAGTGTCTCCTGTGCTCAGCAGGGGATCCATTAGCAGATCCCCTGCTGAAGTCGATCCAAACAGGATTTTTTTTTACATCTGTGCTGCTTCAGTTTCTGCTTAGTGGACAATGCGGACCCACGCTACCTATGGGAGGCCAGTAAACAGCCACCGTTGTCTGTTTACATAAGGCTACCTCCTATCTGGCCAGAAAAAAAACAGTCCTTTTTCCGGACCTGGAGGTAGGTGCGTGTAAAACAGTCACAAGTTACTTTACATCTTGCCTATCCAAAGGGCTGCATGGACCTTCCGATCAGGCAGATATAATGGGAATGTCCAATCAAAGAGGCCTATGTAAGAGGCTGAAACACATCAATAATTTCAGGTTCCGATTCCTTTTAATGGATGGATCTAATAAAATTGTAGGTTTTGTTTTTGAGACATTGGGGTGCCAGATTTTTTCTCTGATTGGACGTTTGAAAGCCTGAGTACTGGGGCTATCAGAGCACAAGTCTCTTTAAGGGCTATTTTAGGGTAGCAGCAAAACATTTGGAGACAACGGGAATCCACCTGTGAAAGGGGCCTAAGGGAAAACTAAAAAGTCACACTTTTTTATTAGAACGTTCACAATTAAACACTTTGGATCCTCAGGAGCCAGGGAAACGTACCTTGCAGGCTATCCCCACCAGTGCTGCAATAACCATGCTCACCTCTGTTGCTTTCATCTTTTCCCAGGTTCAGAGTCTAAAGCATTTTGATTGGCCAGGCCTGGGATGATGCAACTCCCACACATGCACATGGAAGTTGAAGCAAAACTTCCCCCTAATAGGGA
Organism: Pelophylax lessonae; assembly: GCF_965119305.1. NCBI lineage: Eukaryota > Metazoa > Chordata > Amphibia > Anura > Ranidae > Pelophylax > Pelophylax lessonae. Next base: position 544,481,864 of record NC_138770.1, on the reverse strand, counting down.
AATTCTGCTTTATGTCCTCTACACTTTTGGACTTGTTTTGGTAGGTACCCACTTCCAGTTGGATCACCTGGGTAATTCCACTGGAAGTGCACACCCCCTGCAACCTCTTTGAACACATCACAGGTCCCAGTACAATACAGGACCATTAACAGTGCAGTGCTGTGGAAAGCCGCAAGGAGTCAAAGCAAAGCCTACTCCCAATGTGTGCATTTATTTTGAGTCAGATGCTCAAAGAATTAAATCCATTGGGCAAGCTGACAGAAAAGTCCAGCAATAGTAGCCTTACGCTTTCTCTCTGAACCTTTGTCTAGCATATCAATTTTAAAGGGATATCCTCAAGCAAAAAACAAAAATGCCCACTCACTGTTCACACCCTGAATGCTATATGGTGTCAAAGGGTTACCCATCTTCCAAGTAAGCCTGAATATGTAACTTCAACCTTGTGGGTGCCATTTATGAGGTTATGTACTGTCCCAGTGTAGGGATACAGTGCCTTGAAAAAGTATTCATACCCCTTAAAATTTCACATTTTGTTATGTTACAACCAAAAACAAATGTACTGTATTGGGATTTTATGTGATAAACCAACACAAAGTGGTACATAATTGTGAAGTGGAAGGAAAATGATAAATGGTTTAATTTTTTTTTACAAATATCTGAAAGTGTGGCATGTATTTGTAAAAAGCCCCCGAGTCAATACTTTGTAGAACCCACCTTTTGCTGCAATTACAGCTGCAAGTCTGTTTGGGTACATTTACCAGCTTTGCACATCTAGAGAGTGAAATCTTTGCCAATTATTCTTTGCAAAATAGCTCAAGCCTTGTCAGATTGGATGGAGAGCATCTGAAAAGCAATTTTCAAGTATTACCACAGATTCCAGATCGGATTTAGGTCTGAACTTTGACTGGGCCATTCTAACACGAATAAGTTGATCCAGACCATTCCATTGTAGCTCTGGCTGTATGTTTAGGGTTGTTGTCCTGCTAAAAGGTAACCCTCTGCCCCAGTCTCAAATCTTTTGCAGACTAACGGTTTTTCTTCCAAGATTGCCTATTGGTGGGAATGCTGTGTTCAGGGTGATGTGCAGTGTTAGTTTTCCGCCACACATAGCGTTTTGCTTTTAGGCCAAAAAGTTAAATTTGGTCTCATCTGACCAGAGCACCTTCTTCCACGTTTTCGGTGTCGCCCACATGGCTTCCTGCAAACACGACTTCTTATGGCTTTCTTTCAACAATGGCTTTTTTCTTGCCACTCTTCCGTAAAGGCCAGATTTGTGGAGTGCACAACTAATAGTTGTCCGGTGGACAGATCCTCCCACCTGAGCTGTGGATCCATGCAGCTCCTCCAGAGTTACTGTAGGCCTCTTGGCTGCTTCTCTAATTCTCTTTGCCCGGCCTGTCAGCTTAGGTGGACAGCCCTGTCTTGGTAGGTTTGCAGATGTGCCATACTCTTTCCCATTTTCGGATGATGGATTGAACAGTTCCTCCGTGAGATGTTCAAAGCTTGGGATATTTTTTTTATAACCAAACCCTGCTTTAAACTTCTCCACAACTTTATCCCTGACCTGTCTGGTGTGTTTCTTGGCCTTCATGATGCGGTTTGTTCACCAAGGTTCTCTAACAATCCTCTGAGGGCTTCACAGAACAGCTGTATTTATACTGAGATTAAATTACACACAGATGGACTCTATTTACTAATTAGGGGACTTATGAAGGCAATTGGTTCCACTAGATTTTAGCTAGGAGGTATCAAAGTAAAGGGGGCTGAATACAAATGCATGCCACACTTTTCAGATATTTGTAAAAAAATTTGTAAACAATTTATTATTTTCCTTCTACTTTACCATTATGTGCCCCTTTGTGTTGGTCTATTATATAAAATCCCAATAAAATACATTTAGGTTTTTGGTTGTAACATGACAAAATGTGGAACATTTCCAGGGGTATAAATACTTTTTTCAAGGCACTGTATCTACATTAAGTACAGATGGGTCCACTACATGAAGAACAGAGTAAGGCATGCAGATTACGGGGAGTCAAAACAGCGAGAACATGCAAAAAAGCAAAAAAAAAAAGCCCAGAAGAATTCACAGTTCATTCCTGACAGTGCAACATTGTTTTAGTTCTCAAATCAGGAAGAGCTGAGGCTATTCAATGATCAGTATTGTCAAACAGTACATTCTAAAAAGGAGCTGCCAAAGAACATAAGGGAGAATTCCACCCAATACATCTTTATTTTAGGACACAGTGGAGTAGAGTTCAATGCCTGAGTCGTTACAGTTGTCCATGTCCCAGGTCCGGAAAGCTGGGCCATGGCTGTGAGCTGAACTGGTTCCTCTTAAAAATTAATTCCTATTAAACATGGACAATCACTTAGTAGGATGGCGACACCAGCGTTAAGATCCCACCCAGTGGTAATTCAAATGAAATACATAGAGGGAGTGCATTTCAGATAATGAAACCAAAACGTACAACTATCCAGGATATCTCCCCTACATCAACTGTAGAGGAGATATTCCACGAGTGTCAATCAAACCCATTAAGACTGATTAAAGGAACAAGGATCTGCACAGCTCCACCATAAATGTAAAAAGTGTTATAGGTGGAGTTTCACCTTAAACATCAAAGAAATAAAAAATTAAAAAAGTCATTTAAAATGTGAAATAAATTATGGCTAAATCTCTGAAACCCACATCAGAGAACTGAAGTCAAGTTTGTGCCAGAAAGTCCTTTTAACAGTCTCTGCTGCAAGATTCTATGCGTTACCCTGCATTCGATTCATGTAGTAAAAAGTTGCTCCTAGGGCCCAGCTGGTTTCTACATCATTTATTTTCTTTACAAGCTGTGGAAATTAAGGTTTTAGAATTAACAGGAAAGTCAAAACAGGCAACACGTTGCTTTATGTTGAATAGCAAGTCATTTAGCCCCCACTGTAATCATGAAATGGGAAAGATCTGCTCACTGGGTTCCCTAAAAATACCCTAAACACAACTAGAATAGAATAATGTGTTAGGTGGCCTTTTAAGAATAATGTGTTAGGTGGCCTTTTAAAAGTAAACTCGTCATGTTAGAAATTGACAGGGCTGCAATTAAAATGTATGCGAAAAGCAGCAATGACATTTCCTTATTTTGTTCCTTTTAGGCTGCTAAATACCTCCAATACATTTTTCTTACATCTGTTAATAAATAAGTGATACAAAAACAGGAATGAAACCGACCCATATGCAATTGTAAATGGTATTCATGCAATGGGGAATATTTTCGTCTTTCTGCTGCTTATAAAAATTGAGAGAAACTTTGAATAACCATGGAAGAAGAAAAAAAAAAAAAAAAAAAAAAAAAAAAAAAGTTGCTTATGAAATCTACAGTGGATATAAAAAGTCTACACACCCATGTTAAGTTTCTATGATGTAAAAAAATGAGAAATCTAAAATCATATCAGAACTTTTTCCACCTTTGTGACCAACTGTACAACTCAGTTGAACAACAAACTGAAAGCTTAGGTGGAGGGAAGGAAAAATAAAAAAAATGAAAATATGGTTGCATAAGTGTGCACACCCTTAAACTAATACAGTAAAACCTTGGAATGCGAGCACATTTTGTTTGAAACATGCTTATAATCCAAAGCACTCTGAGTTTCCATTATTTCCTATAGGGAAATTTGCTTTGATACAAGAGGATTCGTTCCACAACCATTTATTCATAAGTCCTTCAGTTTTTAGTCCATATAAAAAGGATTATAGCAATGTAACCATAAAATGTCCATCCACATGTGTATGGGCTGCCCCCCTTGATGGCAGCCCTGCAGGCAGATCCAAGTATGCAGGCATCTGGGGTAAAGCTGTCCACCTAGACCATCCTCACCGCCAGATCTCACCGCTGTCGTCTGCAATCATGACCGGGAAAGACTACCCTGCAGTAGAGTGATCTGTAGGGTTGAAGCGCTCGTGGAGCGCAGTGCGGAAGGGGCGACGATGGCGGTGCAGAGGACAGTCTCTGTGCACAGCTTTACCCCAGATGCCTGCTTACTTAGATGTGCCTGTTTTAATCAACCATGTGAGTTGCTAAATATTGTACCTTCATTAAATGTAACTATATTACTACACTTGGAGGCGCCTCTCTTCGCTTTTATACTCCGTTGTGAAATGATGCTACTTGTATATCAAGACAATCGCTTGTTTATCAAGTCAAAAGGAATTTATTTTTTACTGTACTTTGTTGAAGCACCTTTCGATTTTTTACAGCACTCAATCTTTTTGAGTATGAGTCTATCAGCATGGGACATCTTGACTTGGCAATATTTGCCACTCTTTGCAAAAACACTGCAAATCTTGTCAGATTGCGAGGGCATCTCCTGTGCACAGCCCTCTTCAGATCACCCCACAGATTTTCAATCAGATTCAGGTCGGGGCTTTGGCTGGGCCATTCCAAAAACCTTTTTTTTTTCCAAAGATTCCAAAACTTTAATCTTCTACTGGTGAAGTCATTCCTTTTTTGATTTGGATGTATGCTTTATGTCGTTGTCATGCTGAAAGATGAAGTTCCTCTTCATGTTCAGCTTTCTAGCAGAAGCCTGAAGGTTTTGTGCCAGTATTGACTGGTATTTGGAATGGTTTATAATTCCCTCTACCTCGACTAAGGCCCCTGTTCCAGCTGAAGAAAAACAGCCCCAAAGCATGATGCTGCCACCACCATGCTTCACTGTGGGTATGGTGTTCCTTTTGAGAAACATATCTTTTGGAATTACGGTCAAAAAGTTCAACTTTGTTTCATCAGACCAGAACACATTTTCCCACATGCTTTTGGGAGACTTCAGATGTGGTTTTGCAAAATTTAGCCAGGCTTGGATGTTTTTCTTTGTAAGAAAAGGCTTCCGTCTTGCCACTTTACACCATATAGCCCAGACATATGAAAAATACGGGAGATTGTTATCACATGTTCCACACAGCCAGTACTTACCAGATATTCATTGCAGCTCCTTTAGTGTTGATGTAGGCCTCTTGGCAGGCTCCCTGACCAGTTTTCTTCTAGTCTTTTCATCAATTTGAGGGATGGCCAGTTCTTGGTAATGTCACAGTTGTACCATATTTTCTCCACTTGATGATTACTGGCTTCACTGTGTTCCATGGTATATCTAATGCCTTGGAAATTTTGTACCCTTCTCCTGACTGATACCTTTGAACAAGGAGATCCGTCTGATGCTTTGGGAGCTCTCTGTGGACCATGACTTTTGCTGAAGGATGCGACTAGGAAAATGCCAGGAAAGACCTACTAGAACAGCTGAACTTTCTTCGGGGTTAATCAGAGGCACTATAATTGATGGCAGGTGTGTACACCTATTTAACATGAGTTTGAATGTGACTGCTTAATTCTGAACACGGCTACATCCCCAGTTAGAGTATGTGCGTATGTGCACACTTCTAGAACCACATTTTAGTTTCTTATTTTCACACTCTCTCTCCCCCCCCCCCCCCAAATGTGACCAATAAACTGTACAACTCATGTGGAAAAAAAAAAAATCTTTTAAAGGTGGAAAAAGTTCTGAAATGATTTAGCTTTGTCCCATTTTTTTTTACATCACAGAAACCCTTTAACAGGGGTGTGTAGACTTTTTATATTCACTGTACAAGCGCGATTGTCTAGGGAGAACAGTGCTGGAACATTGGACAGGTAAGTCTTTTTATTAAAAAGTCAGCAGCTACAGTATTTGTAGCTGATGACTTAATTCTTTGTTCCTAGGGTGAAGATCCTCTAACAAGAGTTAAGTCTCTAGTTTTCCTTTAGAGATAGACTAAATGTAGAAAAAAAAAACACAACTTTCTCAGCTTTTTCAGAAGTATTAATATGGTAGCTACCTTTAGCCGTTTTTCTTTAGGAAATCCCAAGTCTTGTAGAAGATGAGTAATATAGCACAAATCCATACAAAAGAATGGACGGTTCCCCGATTTTTCTATATTTGTACATGCTATTAAAAGAAAGAAAGATAGAGAGAGATGAGAAATTACGTAACACTACATAGCAGTGAAGGATAAGCTGCCTTGCAGGCATGTCTCAGCTACCCGCAAACGCTGCCCATTATATTTACACTTGCCAGATCCTACCTTACCTGCAGAGTACACTATAGGATTTCTCACCATCCCTCATTTTGTTTGGCTAGCTCTATTAAACCCCATCATGCTGGTTTGAGGGGGGGGGGGGGGTGTTTGCACAGAGCCAGCAAGGACTTTACAGCCCTGTTCTTGGCAAACAGGGAGAACAATGATAGATTGTTCTGTGCCAAAATTAGGTTCATCTTCTCTCTAAGAGAAACCTTGTTCCTTGTTTTAAAAAATGTTTCTAATTTTCCCTGGGGGGAGAAATAAGGTATATTTATATATTCCTCACTCTTGCAGATCTCTTCATGGGACTTATCCCTTGAAGCCTCTTCCCAACCGGTCACTGCTCTGCCATCCCCCTTACCATTCAGGACCACCAGTCCTGCATTGTATAGGATGACAGACAGCTGCAACCAGTCCTGCAGCAAGGGAAGAGGCTTCTGGAGACAATTGCATGAATAGGTGGAGGCCAAAAATAAGGCAAATATATCCATCAACCTATTCATCATCCCTTAGGCAAAACAGTAACCCCCTTGAAGTGGGTACAGAGATCCACTGCAAGAGTAAATGTTTGTCCCCAGAATTTAGCATTAAAGTATAACCAAAGGCAATTTTTTTTTTCTAATTTTGGATAGAGTGGAGAGGAATTAGAACTTCCCCGTTAGGTAGATTCTCCCTCTCCATTTGTCCTGTTCATCATTATTATTGAAAGTGAAAGTAAAAGAAAATTCCCAAATTTTGGGTTGCCCTCAGAAAATAGAGAGGAAATCTTCCAATGGGGAAACTATTTCTGGTGACCTGGGGGTCCCCAAGGAATTCCCTTAATATGCAGCGATTTACTCACTTCCTGTTTGGCTATGGGACAGGAAGAGAAGGGAAATCTCCACAATGGGACAAAGATGGTGAAAAAAATCTGACGGGTTACAACCTTCCCTTTCTCTATCCAATATGAAAAAAAAATAAAAATAAAAAACTGGACTTACCGTAAAATCCGTCTCTCTGAAGTTCGACAGATGCAGCTCCATCTCTTCAGAGACCATTGGGTTATGTTCCTCCAATCAGGAATAGGCACTAGGCAGGAAAAAAGTAACCACACATATGGGGCTGTCCCTGCAGGCATAACCCCACACACCCTGCTATCAGCAGTTTAGTTGCAAGCAGTGTTTAGAATACAAAAAAAACCCATTCACTGAGAAGTAGAGGGGCGGGTGCTGCGTCTGTCGAACTTCAAAGAAAAGGATTTTACGGTAAGTTCTTACAAAAATCCAGTTCTCTATCGTTCGACAGACGCAGCTCCATATCTTCAGAGACCATTGAGATGTCCCAAAGCAGTATATTCATGAGGGGTGTGAAGACAAACGCAAAGAAGCCATAATTCCCCAAAGGCTAAACGTGGCCAACCAGGTAACATGGAGCTCACCTTGAAAAAACATACACCCTCAGAGAAAAAAAAAATTCTCTCCAAACAGCAGCCTGCAAAACCTTGTAGCCAAAGGAAGCATCTGAAGATGCTAACACATCAACTTTGTAGAATTTTGTAAATGTATGCACGGACGACCAAATTGCCGCCTTGAAAACTTGCAGCACCTACGCCTGATGGCGAAAAGCCCAAGAGGCACTCAGCGTCCTAGTAGAATGTGCCTTCACAGGGAAAGGAGGAACCTGATCCTTCAGTGAATAAGCCTGAACAACCATCTGCCTGGATATGGTCACAGCAGACGCAGCCAATCCTTTGAGGTCTTTCGGTAAGAACAAAGTCAGATTTCCTGAAAGATTCAGTAGCCGCCAGGTAAACTAATGGCCCGAACCACATCCAAGGAATGCAAAGCAAATTCCTTGGGATGCTTGGGCTTAGGACAGAATGAAGGCAGCACAATGTCTTCATTCAAATGGAAATCAGAAACCACCTTAGGAACAAACAACTGAGTAGGTCGATGTACCACTTTATCTCTGTACCACCAGATAAGGTGAGCAGCATGACAACGCTGCCAATTCAGACACTCTGCGAGCAGAAGTGATAGCCACCAAGAAGGCAACCTTCTGAGACAACGAAAGCAGAGAAATCTCCAGAATGTTTTCAAAAGGAGGCTTTTGAAGGACAACACCAAATTGAGATCCCACGGCGGTAGCGGGGACCATCTCGGAGGCGCCATATGGCGCACTCCCTGTATGAATGTATGAATCAAGGCATGTGTAGCTAAGGGGTGTTGGAAATCTATAGCCAAAGCTGACACTTGGCCTTTGATAGTGCCCAAGTCCAACCGCTGTTCAACTCCTTCCTGCAGGAAGGCCAAAACCCTAGCGAACGAAAACAAGCGAGGGTGCACCTTCAACTATTCACACCATGAAATGTACGATTTACATATACGATGATAGATCTTGGGTGGCGACTTCCTAGCCTTAAAAAGCATAGGAATCACAGAGTCAGAAAGCTCTCTAGCTCTTAACACTTGGCTAACATCCATGCAGTTCAAGCCAGCGACTGTAAAGCAGGATGAAGATCGGGCCTTGAGACAGCAGATCTTTCCTGAGAGGAAGTCTTCAAAGAGCATCGTCGACCAACCTTACCAGGTCCACGTACCAAGACGGCGAGGCCAGTCTGGAGCCAACAGAATGACCGGAATGCCTTCCACCTCTATCCTGCGGAGAAGCCTCGGCAGAAGTTTCAAAGGAGGGAAGGCATAAATCAGTCAGTACCGATCCCAAGGAGCGTCTGTGGCGTCGGCCAGAGGATCCAGAGACCTGGCTACAAACTTCTGAACCTTCTTGTTGAGGCGAGAAGCAAACAGATAAACCTCGGGTGTCCCCCACCGAACACACAAGAGATTAAACACCTCCGGATGTAGGGAACCACTCCCCTTGATCCAACACCTGACTCAGGTAATCCGCCTGCCAGTTCTCCACACCTGGAATGTGCACAGCAGAGGGCTGGAACAAACCTTTCCGCCCAGGCCAGAATCTCAGCCACTTCTTGGCTGCCAATACACTCTTGGTGCCCCCCATGGTGATTGATGCAAGCCACAGCCGTGGCATTGTCCGGTTCAGATTCAATCTTGCAGACAAGTAGTCCAATGGCTCAGACAAAGCTTTACTGCTGGGGGGAAACGCCCTCGCCAAAGCTGAATCCAGAGTCAGGCCCAGATAATCCAGTCTCAAGGAAGGTATCAGGGCAGATATCTTGAAATTGATGTTCCAACCAAACTCTTGCAGGGTTGTGACCGTGATTGCCAGATCGCCCATCAAGGCTGAATGGGAGTCCGCTCTCAACAGGAGATGGTCTAGGTATCCCAGTACCGCAAATCCCCCGTTGGCACAGCAAGGCCAACACTGGTGCTAGTACCTTGGTAAACATCCTGGGAGCGGAGGCGAGACCAAAGGGTAATGCCACAAATTGATAATGCGCCTCTGCTACTGCAAAGCGAAGAAACCGCTGGTGACCAGCGTAAATAGGGATGCGTCCTTGAAGTCTCCCTGGTGCAGTGACGTCACTACCGAGCGGATGGATTCCATCCGAAACTTCTGTACCCGCACAAAGTGGTTCAGGGCTTTGAGATCCAGGATTGGATGCACCTTGCACTCCTTTCTAGGCACGGTGAACAGGTTTTGAATAAAACCCCTGAAAACGTTCCTCAGAAGGAACCGGTACAAATCACTCCTTGCGACAGCAAATCGAGTAATGCCCCCTCGCAAGTCCCTTAACTGGTCTGGAGAAAGGTGAAGATTGGACGGGAATAATCTGTCAGACGGTCAAAACTGGAATTTGATCTTGTACCCTGATCGGATCAATTTGTGAACCCATCTGTCCTGAATCAAGGAGGTTCAGGGTCCTGAAAAGAAACAAAGACGTCCCCCCACCCCAAAAGCGGGTGAGAGCGCCCCTCCATGCAGATGAGGCCTTGTCTGCAGATCCGGACTGCCCGGTCTTAGATTTTCCTGACCATGGCTTCTTGGAACCTGCAGATTTTCCCGACCATGGCTTCTTGGAACCCCCAGAAGACCTGAACGATTTACCTTTTTCTTGCGACCCGGGGACACGAAAAAGACATGAGCAGTAAAGGAAGGCCCCCGCCTAGGACGTGGCGCCTTACCCTTAGAGGATTGGGGAAGGAGTACTCCCTCCCACTGTGATACCTTTGATCAACTCATCCAAAGAAAATCCAAACAGCCTCTCCCCTGTGAAGGGAAGATCAGTCAAGGCCTTTTTGGAGACCTAGTCAGCAGACCAGCTTTTTAGCCACACCGTGCGTCTAAAAGAAATCCCCACTGCCGACGCCCCGGCCACCAACAGAGCTGAATTCAGGGACGTTTCACACATGAACACCAAGGCTTGAGCTAACTGGTCCAGTAGTTCCAGCAATGCAGAGGGGGGGGGAGAGCCGTTCAGCTTCAAATTTACTTTTAAGTAACTTCACCCATTCAGTAGCTGTCTGCGCCACCAGAATGTTAAAAGGTAGTCTTTAAAATGGACCCAGTTATCATGTAGAGATGGGGGGAACAAAGACTCCATCCGTCTGTCCACTGGGTCCGCAAAAGTCTGACTCTTCCACCGGTACCAGTGTCGCTTTATTTAACCTGGAAACCGGGTGATCCACCTTCGGCGGTACAGTCCACCTGGTGGACACTGCCTCCGCAAAGGGGTAATGGCGCGCAAAACGCTTAGGCACTAGAAGCATATGCTTAATGCGCCGCCATTGTTTATCCACAATATTGTGAAACAATTCTCAACAAGGGAACACCTTGCCTGATTTATGGGATATGCGGGAGCCAAAAGACACCTGCATACCCGGCGCTGTTGAGTCATTAGCCAATTTTAAAGTTTCCTGCACTGAAACTAAGGGCTTCCACCAATATGTGTTCCTGCGCGGCGGCTGAGGACAGGTTCTCTTCACCGTCAGAATGCAAAGACACTGACCCCTCGGGTGGGCTATGTCTGAGGCGGCCATATCTGCCCCAGAGTCTGGGGACCCCGCCGATGGAGGCGAGGGCAGAGGGCATTTGTGGCTGGCAACACTTGAAATTACAAAATTCACCTTAGACATCAGATTTTGCAAAAAAACTGCAATTTCAGGTTCCACAGATGCTCCCAGGGGGTCTTGCAGGTGAAAATTTTTCCTGGGACTCCATGTTACACTGATATAAAATTAGAGCAATGTCCCTTTAAAAACAGCTGTGACAGTACCCACCGTCACTGGGAGTGAAAGACAGATACTTAATGGATTGCTTCAAGTGGGACAGTAATATTTGTCAGCCATATATCTCGAGAAATATGGGAGGACTATTCCTGATTGATTCTGAACATGTTCATTGAAAGAGCTAATCACGTTGGCTTCTGTTCCATGTCAGACAGGCTTTCCCTATTGTTTGTGTATTGAGATAATGTGTATTGTATTGAAGGAGCTCAAGGACAGAAAATCTGCTAGTTAATTGGCTCAGGTTGATTGAATCATTGTCCTCCGTTAGTTGCTGAGTGGTAATAGTATACTTTTTGTGTTAGTTGTTCTTTAGATATGTTAATTATATTTCTGTATACAATTTCATCTGCATATGATAATGTAATCAGACAACCTGACCTGTGTGCGGTAATCTGATCAGGAGGGGGGAGGTCCATGCTGTGCATAAATTCTGTGTGGCTGTTCAATAAAGAGATTCCAGTACAAGCTAAGTTGTTGGCTAGCTTTGTATGGGGGCGGCTAGGATTTGATATCTATGTCCAAGACTGGGAGGAATCCGTATACTGACGGAAGACCACAAGTGCAGTGTGGGTTGAGGTTCCGTTACAACCGCCAAAACGCGATCCCATCGCTATTACAGCGGACCCTCAATCCCTGACTAATAGACCTAAGAGTGGAGGAGGAAAAAACTACAGGGTACCCCAGAAAAAAAAAAAGTTACCAGGCGGTTCAGGAGACTGCCAGCATGTGCTATGCAAAACGAAAGTGACACTGACTGCACAGGAAGAGGAAAAGGAAACTCTGCCTCTAATTAAAAAAGCCATGCGGCATGCCTGTCAAGCTTGTGGACCTCTGGAAAATGGCCACTCAATGCATTCATAATGGGGAACAATAGAAAATGGCTGCCCATGCAATACAATGGGAACAAACAGACATGATCCACAGTAAAATGGCGCCCCCCCCCCCAAGCGGTCTCCAGGACCCCCAAAAGGGGTCCCAGAACAGTAGGCATCGGAAGGTCCCCAAGCAGGAACCCCATCAGGACAAGCCACCCCCACCAATGCAGCGCCACAAAGGCCGCAATATTACCGCCCCCCAAGGTAAAAAACCTGCTAGAGGTAAGGGGGTGCTGAGGGGCATACAGGCCCAGTCCTCCGAGAGGCCAGGGAAACCGAGGAAGCCCCTTGGGTCTGACTATTCCAGGGAAGGGGCCCACGTCCACCCTGAGCCCGTCGGAGGTTTTGGGGGGACAATTTACTCACCATACCAGGTGGGCGCCACACCGAAACAGATGACCTCCCACCCGGGATGGGGGTGCTGTCAGCCAGGGGGAAGCTGCGACTCAGGGCTTTCCAGGTTGTCACGTCCCAGCAGGACAGTCCACTGGCAGGCTCCTCCCCATCCGTCGGGGCACTGCTGTGGCTAGGCCTAGTTCTGGACTATAACCTGCTCATGCTCGCTGGCCAGGCTGGAAGACCTTAGGGATCTAGATTATCCGGTGGGAAACCACAGCCGGCTGTTTCTGGTAGTTCCTCTGGATCTTGGTCCATCAGGAACTAACTTGTGCAAAAAAATAAAACAAATACCAACACAAATTTCCATATTAAAAGCTAAGACCGAAGTCCCAGCAGGGTGCTAGGTCCTATTCCTAAAACTAGGCAGAAACAAAACTGATTGCTGATAGCAGAGTGTGCGGGGTTATGCCTGCAGGGACAGCCCCATAGGCGTGGTTAGATTTTTTTTCCTGCCTAGCGCCTATTCCTGATTGGAGGAGCATAACCCAATGGTCTCTGAAGAGATGGAGCTGCATCTGTCGAAAGATAGAGAAAACAGTTTTGCCTATGGTTCTACTTTGGATATTCTTTTTGAAACTAGTCCATGTTCCTTCACTAGAAGTAACAAGAATTACATTAATCTGGATAATCTGACAATTTAAAGTTCAAATCCCAGGAACTGCTCTTTTCCCCTGCTATGATTCTATTGTTGCCACACACGAGCCATTTTGATTTTAAACCATCTTACCTTTTTGAGCTGCCATCTCAAAATCTTTAACCTTTACAAAGCCGCCAGTCTCCGGATCTGGGATAAAAGGAAAGTCATGTTACAAAGAAAATCAAAGTGTGGGGGGGGGGGGGGGGGAGACGTAAAAATTCTGTGAATTCATGACTTCTTTATGTAGGTTTTGGGTTTTCTTAGCACAGAGATCTGCAGTCACAGATTTTGATTGCAGTGTCACCTTCTGGTGAAATCTGGTACTGAAGTGGGATTCCTATTAAAATATCTCAAGTCAGGTCAGCAAAAAGAATGGGAACCCCATATTTGCTTACTAGGACACTGGAAGTGATGGATGCCCTCTCTTTGCTTTGACATGATGGTGCCATGAAACATCACGAATTCCATTTACTCTGTGACCGCTTGTAAAATTACACAGAGTCTGATTATATACAGATTTGACATGGGTGGACTTAAATCAGCATATGACAAAAGAATACTGAACATCTGGCCATGCAGGAAAAGTTAAAATTGTAAGTTCACCTTTTCAGAAAAAAAAAAAAAAGTGAACACCATACACCACCCCACTGTACTTACCTGTGTGGGTGATGAGCTGTCAGTGCTCATGCAGCTTGTATAGAGGTCCTAGGATTTACAAATGCCCACTTTTCTTCCACTTCTTACTTCTTAGGGCTTCCAGGACAGATCAGGAAAATTTCAAGTGATCAAAGTGGTCATGTGCGGGTGAGGATCAATCAGAATTGTTCTGATCCATCCTGGAAAGCCTTAAAGGAGGAGGACAAAGAACAGGATTTCCAATCACCGCACCTCTGCGTCGGAACTGACAACTCATCTCTTACAGAGGTGAGAACAGTACGGGGGGGGGGGGGTTGGGGCAATGGTGTTATTTAAAGGGCTAAATCACCTGAACTAACTCTCCAAGCCTAGCTCAATAGGAATCAGTCTTGTTACAGTCCAAGACTGTACAGGAGTGATTGCTTACTACTTAAGCCCCGTACACACGTACCAATCGTCGGCCGAACGATCGGCCGTCTTTTGTCCAGGGCTGTCGTGTGTTGAAAACTGCAAAAGACTGCACACTAATTTTGTCGGCCAACAACAGCCGACCGCAGAAGTGATGTCATGTGATGGTTAACTTTCCTTGTCTTTTTTCTTTTCTGAGCATGCCCAGTCTTGCAAATCTGCTGTCTGTCGGCCAAAATCTGTACTGACTGGCGAACAATCGGCCGTTCTGGTGTTGGCCAACAAAAATTTTAATGCCTGCACGACAGATTCTGTTCGGCCGAAAATGCGCTGTCGGCAGCATCATACTAACAAGCATACAATCGGCCGATCGGTCGTCGGCTGAATATTTTCGGCCGACGATCAGTACGTGTGTACAGGGCAATAGTTATAGTGAAAGGAGCTTGGCAGCAGCCAAGCTTCAGTTCATCATCCAGCAGGACAATGCTCCAAAATATATTTCTAAGTAATATAATTTCTATTGTATTCTATTTCTATTCGTAAAGCCTATCAGGGAAGAAAAAAAACGACCCACATACTGAGTCAAACTATACATGGTGCACCGCGCCATATAAATTTGTGCATACAGTGCCCCTAGCAAACAGGTACTTCTCTTTATTTGGAGCATATTGCACATTGACAACACAAACGAGTGTGTTGTCACTGTGCAAGGAGCAGTATAGTGAGCTAACAACCCCCCCCATGATTAAGAAGTGAACACAGAACTGCCTAATGGCTGCTCCCTTTGGCAAGTTTGTGTCCTGACACACAAGAGAAGCTGCCTCCCCCCCCCCCCCCCCCAAAGACATAGCGCAGATCTTCTGCTATTTTCTGTTTCTATTGTAGCAGATATGCAAAGAGATATGCATAGGGTCCAGAAAAACATTTCTGCAATCTGAGATTTTCCAGTTTCTGGCGCACATCACAAACAAACTCTTTAACTGAGGCACACCATGTTTATTTGTTGCAGGTAAAGGGTGTATTGCATGTGCACCCAAAAAGAGAAAAAAAGGTGGGAACAAAAAAAAAGAAAAAAAAAGAAAAAAATTAGGAGTCCCTAAATTCCTAGAGTGCAGGACAGGACACAGTATTCATACACGTGTATGAATACCTCAAGGTAATCTGCAATTAATGGTCTATGAATACAAGTCCTGTACTTTACAATTAAAATACAATCGTTTAACCCATCCTCTCTCAACCTCTTAACATGGAGGAACCCTTAAAAAAAAAAAAAAAAAAAAAAAAGTATCCATTTTAAGGGAACCCCTGCTAATAATGACTTTATCTACAGCTCGTGGTACATTAGCATGATGGTCAGTGGGAAGAATGCTCATACACTTGTGATTAAAGGGAACCCCCTCCCCCTACAGATTACTGAAAACAATCTTTTTAGCTGTTACTTAACTGGGAGCCAGAAATTGCTCATTGCTTAGGGAACCCCTTGCAACCTCTGTAGGAACCATAGAAAGACTGGTTTAAATAGGCTTACTGTCTGAAGCTTACTGGCACCATTGACAGATCTAAAAGCTATAGAATCATTGTAAGAGATTCACACCAGGTTACGAGAAAATGCCATAAACGCCAGTAGCACCTCTGGGAAAAGCTATGAAGCATGGGTTGGAAGTTCCCTTGAATATCTTCATAAACTGACAACTAGAAGGCTGAAGTTCTGCAGTGCTGTAATTGCTAATAATGGAGGATTTTTTGGTGAATATATTAAATAGGATAGTTAAAAGACATCAAACAAAGGTTATGACAGTCACCATATACACTATAAATAGTGATCAATTCAATGTTGCCTTGGTGAATAAATTCTTACTTGTGACACTAGTGTATGCCAGTGATGAATACTTTTACTTACCTATCAAATCTGCATCTTCAGCACGATCAAAATAATATGAAAAGGAATAAAAGAAAAGAACAGCCACTTCCTTAGCATGATTCACTTTGCCCTTAAGCATTTCTCCTACTCTTCCATAGCAAGAGTCATATACAGATGTTACTGCAGAAGAAAAACAAAAACACAATCATGGCACAATGAAAGTACCTTCAACTTGTAATAAGATAAAAGGATTTTCCCAACATGCACTGCAGTCATAAAATCTGAGAACGGTCTTCTTAGGCCGGCCATAGATTATTCGAATCTTGGCCGGTTCAGCAACATTCGAGCCATGTATGGGCAGGCTGAACGTACTAAGTTGATCGCTCAACTTGGGTACAACCAGCCTGCCAAATTCTCTTGCTATTATCGCTAGTATCGCCCCGGCCTGGAGGCAAGACCATAAACTAATAGTCCATATCATACACTTTGAAATAATTACATTGGTTCAACACTTACCACCCTCCTCTCCTTTTACTTTATAACTGATTCCAGCATGATCAAATTCTGTCACATAGCCAGGTGCCACACAGGGAGTCACCAGCTCTTCTCCAGGCTGCACTGAGGGACAGAAGGCACAGAGACATGAAATTACACATTTACACTATGGAACTGAATAAGGTTACAGACAAGGTACCAATCGATTATGGTAGCAGAGCAGGTCGCTGCAGACATTAAGTCCGTAAGCCATATTTCTGTTACAAGATAAAATTAAAATCTGCCTTTGGTTTCTTTTTAATAATGAATAAACTTTCATATTATGCATTTTGTTTTAATTCTTTATAACAGGGGGTCAAACTCCATTTCATTGCGGGTCACAACAGCATTATGGTTGTTCTCAAAGTTGCATCTTTAAGACTATATACATTCTTCAGGGATTTCTTATCAGAGAATAGGTGCAGGAAATCAGCAATGTCCCAAGCCAGACCACATCAAACGTTGGGGGGAATCCCACTCTCTGCCCTCTGTAGTCAATTGGATATTCAAGAACACATTCACTTAAAACTTTTCCTCATTTGATGTATAGCCAATTATCAGTGAAGGGCTAAAACAGTGCATGTACCCCTGCTAGCGCATCCCTTCTCCTAGCCTCAATCTGGCTTTCATGAGCAATGTGGACGTGTCCTGGAAACCGGCACGTGCCACTTTCAGCAGTAATGCAAGAGCTGCTGAGTCTCCAGGCCACTGGCAACACAACATCGGATCACCCTGAGGATCTAAAATAGTAAGGTATTTGGTGATTTTTGTTATTTGGAATCCGTAAAACATTGTTATAAGTTACAATGGCTGGTTACAGGAGATGACCTTTATAAAAACGACTTTAAACTAAAAATCTAAAGCAGAAATAAACCTAGCTTTTAGAAAACTGAGCAGGCAGCTCTTTTATAGCAGAAGTGACTTGCGTAGCTTGTGTCTTCTGCAATATACGCACTTACCTGCCTGCAGTTTTCTATTGAATGTACACCGAGCTGTGCATAGGTCAATGTGCATTCCTGGCACAGTCGGGCTGTGCTGAAACTACTGTCTCCCTTGTGCACATCATCATCCCCGGCTTGCAAAAGCAAGAGGCCAAGTACCCAGCACCTACAGAGAAGATGTCCGCAGCCAGTGAGGGATGTAAACTCTGCATTGCTGGAAGAAATTTAGTTTATTGGGGGAGTTTAGTTCCGCTTTAAGATATCAGTGCCATACCCATCTCCTGTCAAATATGTATCAGTCTCCATGTGAGCAGGACTGTCACCAAAGTAGTAGTGGTGAGAAAGAACCTAAAACATGAAGCCAAGGGTGACCTATCCTTGGGACTTGAACTCATTAAGCAAAATGGCACAGGTTATAGTCTGACTTTGCAATCCCCAAGTCTTTATACAAAAATCTAATACTTACAGGGTATTCCTTCTTTTCCTCCCATGATTTCCAGTCTGGCCGACATCAAGCCAAGTCCCAAGTAGCTGTAACATGTATAAATGGAAACATTACTTTTCAATCTGCAGTTCACATTACTAACTCTCAAGTGATCCAAGTAGTCCAATTATATTTATAGATGTCCTTAATCATTTATAAAAAAAAAAAAAAAAAAAAAAAAAAAAAAAAAGTGACAACCCATAAAAAAGTAAAAACAATTGGCTCAAGCAGACTTTACATTAGTCAATATGGTTACTCTAAATATTCATGATCTCAGATTTCCCCTAGCACTCAGCGTACATTTATACATTTTTAAAAACAAATCGTTATTTAGGTACTGATTTCAGCACAGACAATATTCGCTGATAACTACACACACCACAGGGATCTAATCAGGGCCTGACTAGGAAAAAAAAAAAACAGCCCTGGAAATCATTTCATACCAGTCCCATAGCATTGTTATACCAGCCCAACAGCAGAACATCATTTTCTTGTTCATAAAAGGGACAGATAAGAAAGTACATACATACAGGGCAAGATAAAAGACAAGAGATATCAAGAGGCTGCAGACATGGTGCAGGTGGTGGTCAGTGGCTGCAGGAGTAGGGTTGCCACCTCATCCCTTTACTCCAAGACACATACGAAACAAATACATAAGGCACCAAGTTAGTTTAAATACCACCTGAATCAGCCACAGAACCTGTGTAATTGTGTGTCCTGGTTTAAAGGGATGAGGTGGCAACCCTATGCAGGAGAGTCAGCGGCTGAGGACATGGTGCAGGGGGTGGTCTGGTCAGAGTCTGCGGACATGGTGCAGGTGGTGGTCAGAGGCAATGGAGTGGTCAGGTCTTACCTGCTGATGTGACGAGGTGCCGTCCCTGCGCTGAGACACCCCGTGCCTCACATTGAAAAATGGCGCCAGGATGCGCCATTACTTCGCTGTGCATGCGCCCACTCGGCCGAGCTTTCCCGGGCCCGGAAGGCTTCGGGAACGGCCCACTGCTATACTGTTTACGGGCGGGCGGTTGGCAGCACTAAAGCACCCCTAAGGCAGGCAGCCTACCGTGAAATCTCCCGCTATACTGGTATGCCCGTCTGGCCCTGGATCTAATGTTGACATCCAACGAAAAACAAGCTTCATATTGTAAGGAATTCAGAACTAGGTGGAGAAGTTGCATCTACCGATATCAATTTGTGGGTGTGACCAGTGGCGTAGCTAGCACATCTAGCACCCCCCCCCCCCCCAAAAAAAAGGGCAGGGGTCTCCTCTGCACCTTGCACAACCTCTGCGCCACCTCCCAGCCCAGGGCTTTCTCTGCGCCACCTCCCAGCCCAGGGCTTTCTCTGCGCCACCATTTCCTCCTCCAGTCCCCCCAATCCTTTGTCATGCACACAGTTCCAGGCAGGCTCTCCCATGTAAACTTCTATGGTAGCTTGGATGCTTCATTTAGAAAACACATGGGTTGTTTGGGCGCTGGGCAGGCCTAGGACGTAGACCTCACAGCACTCCGCCGGGGCTGCTGCTCGCACCGGGTGCCTCAGCTCTAGGGTGCCACTGCCACCCGATCAAGTGTAATGTACAGGCAGTTCCTGCTGCTTAGTTTGCCAGATACTGAAGAATCAAATAGAATGAGGGAGATCGCACATGCCCATTAGCGCTGAATCACTTCGCTCCTCCTGCCCAGCCGTCCTATAGAAAAGCATTACAGAGTGATGCTTCAGCTACTCTTGCTATGTAGCGTCACTCTAGAATGCTTTTCTATAGGACGGCCGGGAAGGAGGAGCGAAGTGATTCAGCGCTAGTGCTCATGTGCGGTCTACCTTATTCTATTTAGTTTCTCTGGTATTTGGCAAACTATGCAGGGGGCACTGCCTGTCCATTACACTTGATCAGGTAGCAGTGGCACCCTTTAGAGCAGCGGGTCCCAGTGCAGGTGATGCCCATCTAGATGTGGTGCATATGCCGCCCCTACCCTTCCCTAGTCTCAGCCCTGGTTATGACCATATGTAATATAGCAGAGAATATAAAACCAGTTTCTCTTTACTAAATCAGCCAGTCAAATTATCTTTTAATGCTGTAACCTGCACTAGAAATAAACTAGTTTTACTTTTCTTTACAATATTCTAAATTAACTTTAGTAAAGATGTTGATCAGAACTCACCTGTGTGAATAGAGGTGATATGTGCGGTTAAACAGCTGAAAGTTAGTGATGAATCCTGGTGGTGCACTAGGGAAAGTAGTCTGTTTAAAAGAGGATCAAAATGATAAAATGTTTAATAAAACACCATCTAGATAGATCCACAAATAAAACGGTGAAGAGAATTAAAAATAAACATATATATCAGGGTTTATCAACCAGGGTTCCTCTTGAGGTTGTTAGGTGTTAGTTGCGTAATGGGCAAGATCGGCTTCTCAGAGAAGTTTCCAATGACACCATTGTTCCTTTTAGCTGTCTGTAAGGGGGTAATTCTTCCCAATGACGACAAGAGTAAGGAGAATTCTTCCCACTGACTGTCACACTAATGTATCATGAGTTGTAGATTTTTACATTTTTAGCAGGGGTTCCCCGAGACCAGAAATTTATTTCAAGGGTTCCTCTGTGTTGAAAAGGTTGGGAAAGGCTGATATATACTTTGCATGTTGTAAACCCTGGATTTCGCCATTTTGAAGATACTGCTGCGACAATATACTTCTTTCAGCATAGGAGAAAACTGAAAGCTTTTAGTAAAGCGAATAATAGACTACAGCTCCACCTGGTAGCTAGGTATAAGTCTACATTGTATCCCTTTAATGAGACCCCTCTGGCTCCTTTCACAGAGGTGGCAAAAAACAAGCAGTTGATCCACATTTTACCACCACAGACATGGTGCCGCTTGGGTGCATACACATTGCTGCTGCTGTGATGCTTTCCATGGCAATGCACCAATTTTATTGCTACATGCAGAGTTCGACAGGCAGCACCTGCCAAAATCTCCCCTTGAGGTGGATAGGGACACGCCACTACTAGGAGCCAAACAATTATCTTGTGGCAGTGGCGAGTTCCTGCAATGCAAAATTGCCATTCACCAACAAAAAAAAAAAAAAAAAAAAACAAACACACACACACACAAAACACACAAAAAACACACAAAAAACACACAAAAAACACACAAAAAACACACAAAAAACACAAAAAACACACAAAAAACACACAAAAAACACACAAAAAACACACAAAAAACACACAAAAAACACACAAAAAACACACAAAAAACACACAAAAAACACACAAAAAACACACAAAAAACACACGGCTGTATCGCTACCCGAACACATGCAAACCTCCTTTTGCCACCCTCTGTAAAGCAATCCACCACATTCTGTAAGCTTTAAAGAGACTACCCCCCCCCCCCCCACCCATGTCAACGTTGCTACTTTACAAAGAGTTGGTCCTCCAAAGACTGCTGGCAAACTGACACTTTCCGGGGATGTCATTCTCCTGGATCCCCCACAGCTCTCCCCACTGAAGGAAAGAGTAACATGGAGGTACGGAAGAGGAACCAGTAAGAGCTTTGGGGGATCCAGAAGATAGACACTCCAAAAAGTCTTGGTTTCCCAATAGACAGAGACCAGTTCTCTGCAACGGATGCAGCTAGCAATAATGTATTCAATCTCCTATTAAAAATTGTATGCACTTTGCTCAAAAGGGTTTCATTATTGAACAGGATCTCTACCATGTAAAATTATATCATTTACCTGACAATTTAAATTTTTAGTTTTGATCATAATAAAGTACAAATCCACCATACATTCCATTTAGGCCACATTGTACAAACTGCACTATGAAAATAAATCCTGGCAATCCACTATGTCAGCATTTCACATATGTGGGACTCCTTGTAATGACAGTATGCAGCAAAGCTTGGCCTCTGAAAGGATGAACAGATGGCACAGAAAAAAAAAATAAATAAAAGGCTGGTTTTACACAGTTTTGCTCCCCGTGCTATCTGGTAGCTGAAAACTGGCTTATTTTAAAGTTTATACCCCTAAATTAATCTATGTAAAAGGAGAAAACGCAATAAAAGGGGAGGAGTTTGGAAGGGCCAGGTTTTGATCTCTCAGTAAAAACTTACTAGTGCAAGGCTATGGATTGCAGTTTAAAGGATAAGTTGACCTTTGGGAACACGTCTTGTTCCATCTGTTTTTAGGGTGCAACATGTAACATGTTGTCAATGCTACAACCACTGCCCGATTCCCCCCCACCTCCTTAGAGCAGTAAGGGAAGAGGTTCCCCGTACTAGCTGTCAGTTTTTTATATCAGCAGGACCGTGTGGGGCTCCGCCCACATGGCAGTGTCATTCATTCACAGAGTTCTGTAAATGAATGAACTACACAGAGATGTATAGTAACGAAGTAGAACTACTTAAGTACTGTACTTAAGTACCGAAATGCGGTATCTGTACTTTCCTAGAGTATAATTTTTTTCTCCTACTTCTACTTTTACTTCACTACATTTTTTTGATGATTGATACTTCTACTCAAGTATTTTTTTTTTGTGCTGCATAGTTACTCGTTACTTTTAAAAAAATTACCACTGCCAGAACAGTAGATGGCAGGTTACATAAAGCTCAAAAAAATGTGTATAATGTCATTTGTAAATCAGCGCATACGAAAATAAATGCTGTGTATAATAAAAGCTGCTATACCAAATCTTTCCAATAAAAAGAAAATATGAAACAAACAAATAAATTGTGCTACGGCGCTTAAAGTGCATCAAGAAACTACTAACAAACACAACTTGGCTGTGCGAATAAAGTGCCTGTGCAATCGATATATCATCGTTGCCCCCAGTGCCCTGCCCACACTCCACACAGTATCAAAAATAAAGTGACATGAATGTGCTAAAGCCTAAATGCAGTGAAAATAATTATTCCCACAATGTAACAGTAAATTCAATTCATATAAAATATGACAATAAATCACAATAAAATAAGTTATGAAATAAGTTAGGTCAGGTGCGTGCAACAAGTTGAAGTGTGTAAACCTATCTATAACGAAAAGTCAATAAATGAAATCCAGTGTGCAAATCTAAAGTGTCACTTCACTTGTCAGATGCTTCCACCTCCTTCAGTGCTCGAGTGACCGACCAACACACTTAATGGTGGTGGCACTGGTGGATAGCGTCTGGGTGGCACTGTGGCACTGGCACTGGTTCAAAAAGCCATATATATATTTAATTATTTCAATTCTCAATCTCATAGGTCCTCTCCTCATAAGATATTAATAACTTAAGATTAGGTGATGAACTTCTTGGCGGCCCTGGCAGGATGACGGGGACACCCGCCACTTCTGGAGCTGAGCCGCTGTGATTCCCCAACATGTGACAAAGTGACAGCCAGGAGATCTAGTGGCTAGTAGTGCTCAACAATACCGCTTTTATATATAAAAATGAAATAAAATATACTGACTCACAATTTAGTAGTAGTAGGTAGCGTGTAGCAGTAGGCAGCACAACTCAATTCAATCAATCCCACAGCCTCGCTCGTGCCGCGGCCCGCGGAATCACTGTCATGATCATCAAGTTAAGACCGCACTGGAGGAGCCATGCTGCCGTCTTCCCGCTCGAGGTCTCTGCCTCTAGACGTGTTGTGTGTCACTCAGACTCCACCCCTTAGGGCCCTTACTGAGAGGAGTTGTGACACGGGCGGCGGGACTCGGAGCATTTTCTTCGTTATCTCATCTTCTTCTCTATGAGGTGAGTGAGGTGGACCGTGGAGAGGGCCTAATCCTTGCCATGGCAAATGTGCCATTTGAGAATCAAATAATCAATATAAAATATTAATATATTATATACACACGGGTCATGGGTGGCTTTTTTGAACCAAGAAGAGTGAGACTGACGGCTATGATGATTATCCGACCATCCATGGACCATAAGTGTTGTGTTGGTGGTGCCTGTGCTTCCTGCGGCCTGCCTCTGCCTGTGCGGCTGTGCCTTGACTTGAGCAAAGCAAATGAGCACTACTAGTGTGAAGGACAGGTGGTGGAAGCATGTTCTGACAAGTTCTTATAATGAAAATAATATAGACAGCTTTTTGAACCAGTGCAGTGCCAGTGCTACTAAGGTGAGAGGCAGAGAGAGGCTATCCAGTCCACCACTTTACTTGAGCAGATCACAGAAGAAAGGTGGAAGCATCTGACAGCAAGTGACAAGCACTTCTTAGATTGCACACTGGAATTCAGTTATGGACTTTTCGTTATAAAGTTTAGTTTACACACTTAAACTTGCACCTGATCTAACTTATTCACAATCACAACTTATTTTATTGTGGTATTGTCATATATATTTTATATGAATTAAATTTACATTGTGGGAATAATTTGCACTGCATTTAGCACAGACATGTCACTTTATTTTTGATACTGTGGGCGATGATTTTGAATACAAGAAGAATATATATATATATATAAAATTGCAGGCACTTTATTAGCATTTTTAGCACAGCCACTTTGTTAGTAGTTTTTGATGCATTTTTCACTTTAAGCGTTGTAGGTTTGATGAAGCTGGCCTGGCACATCATCATCAAGTGAGCAAATCAAACCGTGATTAAGACGACTGCGCATGCTCCTGTTCTGCCTTTTGATCAGCTGAAAAGATGGACGAACCAAAAACACCTCCTTCCACCCCTGGCTCTTCAACTTCAAGTGATCTGCCTGGCTGTGAGTGTGAGGAAGCTCAGGAAGGAGACCACCCCTGGCTTTAAAAGGTGGATGCTTTAAAAGGGGAAGGGAGGGACCATACTTTATCTGTTTTTTGTTTACAAAAAGTTACAGCCTAAGGAATTGTGATTGTCCTTTAGGTTAATCATTTGAATAAATCATTTGAAATAATAAAAAATAATATGATGTTCAAACTTTTAACTTCTTTCTTTAATAACTACATAACACAGTACTTGTACTTCTACTTTCAGTACTTGAGTAGAATTTTTTTTTCAAAACTACTGGTACTTTTTACTTTTAGTACTTAAGTAGCAAATTTTTTGAAAAAACTACTTGCAATACTTAAGTAAAAAAAAATGTTGAATACTTTAGTACTTCTACTTAAGTAACTTTTTCTGCAAGCACTTGTACTTTTACTCAAGTAGAAATTTTGAATACTTTATACAAGTCTGGAACTACAAGTACCAACATCCTTTGCTGATGTTAGTTTGGAGTTCTCAATGAGCTACCACAGCGCTGTGGTGCGCCGTGGTAGTTGGATTCTTCCTGTCAGTGTATCTGCTTGCCCGTATGGGCACACAGATGAACTGACATTTGCAGGAGACCTGAATGGCGCCAGCCATCTGCTGGTCACTGGTGCAATGCTTTACAGGCTCAAAAATAAATGCATATTTTTTTTACCTGTGAACTTCTCTTTTAATCTTTTAGTAAAGTATTAGTAAGACATCAGCTTGTTTGACAGCTTCAGCAGAGCTGGAGAAATTCCCTGGAACCGCAAAAGCACCAGACTAATTTAGAGTGCATCTAAATCTAAATACAAGATTTTAACATTTTGGATTTACCTAGTCCTTAAATGTGGTGGCTGCGTTAGTTTTCTTTTTTTTATGATCAAATGGCAATTTTGCAAATAGCACATTTTCCGTCTCTGGGTGGCTATGCTCAGTGCTTCATTGCATCCATGGGAGGAGCTGGACTTTAAAGATAAAGCAAAAGCAGAGAGCGTGGATTAAAATGTATTTATTTCTTCAAATAAAAAAACAGCCAAATAAAAAAACCACCAAATGAGCACTAATGGCACTTTTCCACTGCAAGTACCGGCTCGGCTCTACTCGGCCCGGTTTGCTTTTCCACTGCTGGTACCGCATGGTACGGTGTTGGAACGGTTTGGTACGGTATGGTTTGCTTTTACACTAAAGTAGTACTAAAGTTAAGTGGGTGGGATAACAACGGGGTGGTGGGATTCTCAGACCAATCAGTGGCTAGTAGAGACTGCATGCAAAGGATTGTGGGATATGGTACCGGGTATGGTACCCTCTTGGAACCACAATTGAGTAGGTACTGTTTTTGAGAGCCGTACCGTTTGGTTCCATGCAGTGGAAAAGCACCGCCATACAGAACCGTTCCTACACCGTACCATGCGGTACCAGCAGTGGAAAAGCACAAAAGCGAGCCGAACCGTTCGGTTCCATGCAGTGGAAAAGCGCCATTACATGATGAAGTAGTAACACAAGCCTATCAGCCACAACATTCCAGGAAGCCTGTCTTGTCATCTAGATCTTACACACTGCACAGCACTATATGCTAAAGGAAAGTCAGGCCGCAGTGGGATACAGAACCTTCCGAGTACATTAAGAGGAGACGGAAGACAACTGGGCAATCTCAAAGATATCATGGAGTGGATGAGTGAGTGGGCATGGAGGGGGGGGGGGGTGTTTAAGCTATGGGCTTTGAAACGTGATCACATGCCTTCTGCCATGTCCACCCACTTCTGCAGTCCATGTGTCTCTTGGGATTCCCCAGCTATCTTCAGTCAGGTCTAAGTAAGCTCAGAGGCTCCTGTGTCTCACTGCAGCCTAACCTCCCCCTAGCATACACTGCAGTGCAGTGTGCAAGATCTGGATAATCAGACATGCTTCATGGAATGTTGTGGCAGATAGGCTTGGGTTATTTCATCATGTGAGTGCCCATTTGGCTGTTTATTCGAAGAATTTTATACTACACTTGAATCGGCACCCTCTGCTTTTGTTTTAGGTGTTGTAATTTGGAGGTTCTCCCAGAGCTCTCAGAGGAGCTGCAGTGAAGAGGTTTAATGAAGGTTGTCAGTTTAACCCTGTACCTCACCAAGATCTATGATTTTGGCTATCCAGCATCTTTCATTAATTTACATGGACTTTTAGACAGTTTTCAACCTACAAACTGTTCACTTTTGATTGATGCTAACCAATGTGTGATAGTGTTACAAATTGCCCCATCTAGGGTTTCGTTTGTCTGGACATGTATGCCTTGGTTCATCTCCATTACATGGGGAAAGATCAGTAGTTTACACAAGATCACGTTGTTAAGAATTTTAGCTGACCTCACAGGAAGACACGGCTTTCCTGGCAAGATCAAAAGATTTCTGTACTTGCTGAAAACAAGCTATTACAGTCATAATATTTAAGGACTGGTGAGTTTCAAGATTACATTTTTGTTCTTGGGTTTAGTTGTGCTTTAAATCCTAAAAGCTACAGACTGTACAAACTAACATTCTGTAAAATGTAAAATTGTGAACAAGTAATACCTTATCGTATGGATAGAAGGTGATTTGTGTTGATCCGCCACCAAGATCCAGCATTCCAGCCAATTTAGCAGATGGATTTGTTAAACTTCCTGTTAATACAACAATGTCACACAGAGTTATTACAAAATGCACATAACAGCAGCCCTTTCTAAACAGCAAGTAATTAGACTGTACTATTAGCTCAATAAAACAAAAGTGGTTGTAAACCTCAGACATCAAATCTGGACAAAACATAACCCTCTATAGTGTGTACTTGTCTCAATCCAGAGCACTGTCATTTCGGTCTGCTGCTTCGTTCCTCCGCTATCAGCATGAATCACTTCTGACAAATTTTCCTGACACTGAGAAAAATGGTGACAGGGGAAGGATCTCCAGCAGATTGACAGCCTCAGCTCTGTTCCTGTGTGCAGAGGGGTGTGTCCCTTCCAATCAGTTCTCAGAGCTCTTCTCACTGAGCTCTGCAAAGTGTAACTTCTGCTCTCTGTCCCCTTTTTTCTGACAACTCAGACAAGTATTATAAATTCTGGACTTTGAATGGATGTACAGAGTAAAAGACTGCAGATAAACAGGCACAACTTATTTAGGAAGATTTGTTTAATCTGTGTATCACCCGAAGCCAGTCATTTCATTGGGCATATGTAAGGGTTTACACCCACTGAAAAGACTTCAATCGAAGGTCTAGGGCTTTCTGGTAAATTGGAAATACATTTAGGAGGTTACACTAATCTACAGGCTGCTAATTAGGCTAGCTTTACATGTTACATCTGGCCACAGACAGATCGAAATTTGGCCAGTTGAGGGGGGACAGAACAAATTTAAAATTAGTGTGTGGCCATCCCTTATGATCCCCTTCTGATGAACACAGGCTGTAGCCAATTGGGCATAGACGAGTCAAAAGTCGGTTGATCGTTAAATCAATTTCTCTAAAGGACAAGTTGGAACACTTGTTGATCAGTGGCTGTAGCTGTTGATCAGTGTATTAGGACAGTGCTGGTCCCACTATCCGAATGCAATGTACTGATGGGGGGTGGGGGAGGGAGCCGATTCCTATATACACACTTTCTTTTTTTATTCAGTTAGCGGTTTGAAAAAAAAAAAAAAAAAAACTACTCTACGGCCAGCTTAAGATTTATACAATGCACAAGTAGAGGAACGTCCTCTTTCAGCTACTGTATTCTGACAGTCGATGCTCCTGTGGATGTCAGAATACTCGCAAAGTGACTGCATATGATTGGCTGCAGTCACTGCTCAGCTATGAATATTCCGCTTGGCTCTAGGTGTTGCCCACTGGGCAACCCATGACTTGAATTTCAGCCAATTCTGCAAAAATCAGCCAACATTGGTGCCATGCATAGACAGCATACTGTCCTAATCTGAATAAAAAAGCACTAGGTAATAATTATGCACATTTCTCATCACTAAACATAAGAATCTACTTTATTGAAGATAGATAAATGGATTTGGTTACTATGAGCTCAGGTACCGTGCTCATTGCGCAGCACTGAGATTCTAAATTTTAATTGCCATATTAATCTCCAGCCTTATAAACCTTTGAGTCACTGACCTGGATCAGCATGAGTCACTGACCTGGATCAGCATGAAGGTCAGGAAAGTCAGAACTCATCATCTGGATACTTATGCTGGGTGGGTGACCAAGGGGGTTATTTACTAAAACTGTAGAGTGCAAAATCTGGTGCAGCTTCCAGGTTTTATTGCCAAAACCTAATTCAACAAGCTGAAGTTAGAAGCCAATTGACTACCATGCACAGCTGCACCACATTCGGAGTCCTCCAGTTTCAGTAAATCAACGTGATGACATTTCACATTTAGAATGAGATCCAGGCAACTAGCATTTGCAGAAGAAAGGTCTGCATTGGTATCTTCCATACTTCAATACAAATTTGCTTAGACGTGAACCATAGTTCAGGACTTACCACTTTCATCTGGAACACACTGGTCAACTAATAGAATGGGTGGCCTCACTAAACCACTAAGTAGAAGTGAGGAGGGCAAGGGGCAAGCAAGTCCACCTTTCTAGAAAAAATCCCGATGCCCATCCCATGTCCTCTCAATACATTAGCCTGTGCCAACCAAACTTACCTACTCCAATGGCTGTGGCGTGCCATGCGGTTTGCAGCCCAGCTGGTAAAAAAATGCTGATCTATCTGCACACTAATCTCCCATAGATTGAATAGGAAGCTGCTCCTGCAGTACGAGTATGGCTCATTCAAGATTATACTGGCAGGGCTGTAAAACACACAAGAAGCCACTCAGGGGGAATGTAGGGCTCCCTAAAAATTAAGATATGCAGACAGGGGTTTCCAGGTAGGGGGAAGCAGCTGACCTCCCCTATGTGACATTGCTTGGGAGTGAGCAATGTCATCCACCTGGGTAAGCTCCCCCAATTAGGAATATTCAAAGTATATGCCTGCATCGGGAGGGGGCGAGGGAGCGTTGATTTGTGAGTACACTGAGCAAAAGGGGGTGGGGGGTTGGGAGGACTTTGTTTTTTTTTTTTAATACAAATTAAAGAACGAACAACGTATGAGCAGTGAGAAATTGAATGCCTAATATAGTGGACCATACATACCTGTTAAAAAGTTTACAGTAATCCAAGCAAAAATACCTAAACGGAAAGAAAAAAAATATTTAATCAAGCGCTAGGTCAAGTCAGAGACCCAAAACTGTAGCAATTTAACGTGCATCACCTAAAACTGTAGCAATTTAATGTGCATCGCTATAAAAAACAATTCACCCAAATTTGACAGTTTTGCATTAATTTAACCACTTACCTTCATCTGTGCCATTCATGATTGAAACACTGTCTTTTCCAACAAGGAAAGGAGAAAAACTAAAGATATCGGTTACCTAAGCAGGAAAAAAAAATAAAAAATAAGCATAAATGCCTCTATCAGTACTTGTGGCTTAAAATGGCACTGTCACAAGGGATGTATAGGGCTTCCATTGCTGGTCTCCTGAAGAAAAAAAAAAAAAAATTCTACTTGCCTGACTGCCTCTGATTTAAAGTGACACTAAACTCACATTTTTTATAAAATAAAAGCAATATATCAAAATAGGACTACAATGTGCCTTCGATCTCATTTAATTGGTTTCATTTCGGAACTGCAAGATTTTTGCTGCTGTTCGCTTCTGACTTCAGCTTGTTCAATAGGCTTTGACAAAAAAAAAAAAAAAACAAAAAAAAAAAAAAATGTAGCCACTCTAGAAGATGATTGGCCACCATGCACAGGTGTACCAGATTTTGCACCCTCCAGTTTTAGTAAATCAACCCCCTTGTCTCTGTGTAGCCACCCTATTCTGCCTGACTTTGAGATGGACTACAAATCTACCTGCAGACACATTAGGGACAAGTTTACCTTTGGGAACATGTTACACCCATTTTTAGGGTGGAACATGTAACATGTTCCCACTGCTGCAGCTATTCCCTGACTTGCCAACTCTAATGACAGCAAGCCAGGGATCTTCTTCCTGAACTTACTGTCTGTACACTTAACACGCAAATAACTCCATTGCGCTAAGTGCACTTTTGAATATTAATATACGCCAAGCGCAATTAATCTCGTTGTGCTACAAAGAGTTCTCAGCTCTTTTGTAGAAGTTAATGGAGGGTGCCCAGCAGTAACCAGTAATACAGACACACAGGCTGATGCTGTTTTCACATTGGATGTCCGCTAGAATGTCCTGCCTAAAGCATTGAGCTCTATTTATGGGACAACAAAGGGATAACAGCAGAAGTGATGGCTAAACAACATCAGCCAATCAGTTCCAAATGTACAGTCACATGACATAAGTTACTCACATAAAATTAGCCAGTTACACACCTATATACATTCAAATATACAATAGAAAAGGAGGATTACACGATTGTGAACGAGCAGAACAGTGTGCACGGCTTTCTGCCGTTGGTGCGTGGAAATCAGCGCACCGCAGTTAATGAAACCCCCGTGTAGAGGAATTTGCGCCTAACACTACATAATGAAACCAGTGTGTAGAATCGTGAACGCTGCTCTGATTAAACTCGTGCATGAACTCCCGCCACTACTAGTGTGAATTCTTACTCAGCAAGGCTCAGAGAACTATTCCCATAGACGTGAGGCTATCTGCAGGGAAAGAGCCGTGTGGTTTCCACTATGGTGATCAGGCACAGTAGAAAGACATGATCGTATATCCCTTTATAAAAAGGCAGATAGACATCAAAACAATATTGACTTCACAGAGCAAACATATCCCCGTCGAGCGAGCAAATCTGCACATTATACAGGGGCCCCTGCTGGTGGTCATATCCTTGCACTCCACACCGCAATACATATAGATCTCTACCAGCAAACAGACCTTCGCATAGTGCATGGAGTGTTCGCCGGCGGAGAGGTCTATGTAGAGCGAATGTGTCTACACATGGAAAAAGGAAGGTTTTCACTGCCAGTAGTCTTTCCTCAATGCCGGTTCGACCGTACATGCTAGAATGAGCATACTTCAAGCAAACCGATAAACGGGAGACATAATGACAAGCTAAACAAAACACATCCTGAAAAATGTCCACATTAGTCCTAATAAAATTTCCACCACATGGTTAAAATTTTAAGAGAGTTCTGTGAATGAATGGCCTTTGCAGCAGTCGGCTTGTAGTTCTCCATGTACCACGAGGGCTCTGTTGAGCACTGTGGTAGTTGTTTCTTTTTCTCGTCAGTGTTTAATTACCTGCAAGTACAAGCAGACAGCTTACACAACACAAACAGTCTGCAAGAGTCCTGCATTGTGCCCATGATCTGCTGATCAAGTGTGCATTGCTTTGCAAGCACCTAGTAAAAAATAAATAAATGCACATTTTTAATTTTTGTACCTGCAAAAAGATGTGCATTTATTTATTTACAAAGGTGAACTTATCCTTTAAGCTCTATGAGAATTACAGTGGGCATAGAGCAGAGCATGTGATCAGAAATAACAGCACTGCATCCTCTTCAATAGTAGCAGTAAGGTGCATCAGTGGAGGATAGGGAGCGTGCAAAGGACAAAAAAAAAAAATAAATAAAAATAACTATGGTGTTAAAAAAAAAAAAAAAAAAAAAAAAAAAAGTGCTGTGAATCATTTCCTTCTCTTTATATTTGTTCAGGGTCAGCAACTAAAGCATCAAAGCCAAACCTTCAGCACAACAGCCAGGAACTGGCATGCTCAAACATTAATGGCAGTCTCTATGCATCGTATTCAATCATGCCATAAACCTCTTCCATAAAGCAGCAGAACACCTCGCATTTACATGAAAGCAGTTACTGTACTGAAATTGTATTGCAAGGTGAGCCCGGTGCTCTAGGAAGTCTTTCCTCTTTACACCAAAACTAGCTTTCTATTACCCACCATTTTCTATTGCTTTGTATGGCACAGATAGCATTCTAGAAAATACAAGCAGCAGTCATTTCCACCCTTCTCAGTACAACAGAAATGCAAGATCCTATGCTGGAAAATTGGAGGGGGGAAATGTTCCAAATTTATCAGATCCTTACCCCAGCTGTGAAACATGGTGGAGGGAGCATAAAGGTTTGGGCTGCTTTCCTTGAAGGCTAGGTTCACCTTTTTTTCCAACGTTACCATCTATATTTAGGGTGTAAAATGTTACTGTGCAGCACCAGCACGCACCACCTGTAAAAGCAGGAGGGGGATCCTCTCCACTTCTTCACAACTTAACAGAATGTCTCTTCAGGGCTCCGCCCACATACCTGTATCATTCATACAAAGATTTGCGAATGAAAGTCCCGCTTGTCACTGCGGCAGGCGGTTTGTAGTCAGTCAATGAACTACCATGGTGCTTAATTGTAAAAAAATAATGCAGATTTTTTTTTACCTGCAAAAACATGTGCATTTATTATTTATTTATTTATTTTTTTTTTTTAAAGGTGAACCTATTCTTTCAAATGGTATTATTTAAAATACATACATTTGATAATTTCCTCAAGACCTGTTATAGTTGAGTGACAGTGTGCTGCTCAGTCACCTAAATCTTAAGAAACCGATTTCCTTTTATTAATCCCTTGATCATCGACTTCTTCTGTGAGCCATCAGTTTGTTCTTGAATACTTTTGCAGCAAAGGGAACAGTTTCAGATGAGTTTAATCCAGTGTCCCTGGCAGTAGCAGCCTTTTCTTTGATTTAAAGTTTAATATAGGCTGACAGGGTAATGCTAAAAGAATTAACCAAAACCTATGATTAAATCAACTAAATAGATTAAACAAAGTCTATTCCCACCCCGTGTGCCTAGAGTAACAGATTTTATTGATCCAAGACAAAGCTCACTGATGTGTTTAGATGGTGCAAACACCCCAGTGTACTGAGTACTGGAATTAATCACTGTACGCATCGCCAGCTTGCTTTAAACAACATTGCTAAGAACCCAATTAAAGAGTGGGATTCTCATGCACACTATGTATACCTCTGCCTTTTCCAGTGGGTATGCTTCCAAAGAGTGGGATTCTCATGTACACTACACTACGTATACCTCTGCCTTTTCCAGTGGGTATGCTTCCAAGAGCAATTACAAAGTTTAATCTTCCTTTTATTTACTGAGCTACTAGTATTAAGGCTTGTGTAGACAGGAAAATGCAGCATGCATTCCGGTTGCATGCTTTGGAGTACCATTTACAGTTGCATCTGACTTCCTTCTGGCCTGCAACAAGCTGCTTTTGCATTGCCATTAAACAGAAAAAAAACAACCAACAACAGTTATAACGCACGCAAAAGCCAGTGTAAACAAGCACATATAATTCAAATGTTCAGACAAGTGGGAAAATGGTTACAACACATTTCACGGCAAGCAGCAGCAGGAGTCGTCGTCCACTGTCAACTTCCAGCTGTTTTTTGACAGATTATATTCTTTAAGGCTCCTTTCTCATGGGGCGGACTCCGCTAGCTCAGCAGGGATCGCTTCGCTGATCCCCGCTGAGCAGGCGGATGACAGGTCTGTCTCTGTTAACTGTGTAGAGAAGGACCTGTCAGAGTCCCACTCTCCTCTATGGGGAGATCGGATGGTAAAGTATCGCCATCTGTCTGTTTTGAACAGATCTTGTCGGATTGGATGACAGATGGGCGTCAGCGGACACATCTCTGCTGACATCCGCCTCTCCATAGGGGAGAATGGGTGGCTCGATCAGGTCCACCTGAAAAACAGACAGGTGGACCTTATTGGTCGGATTGTGTAAAAGGGGCCTTAGGCTGTAAATAGGGATGCACGGATACAATTTGTTTTTTTTTAGCGAGTACAGGTTTTTTTTTTTTTTTTTTTTTTATAGTACTCGCCAATACCAATTACTGAAACCTAGCAACTGTTTTTTACACTCTGTCAGCAATGGTATAAAGCATTGAAAAAAGATATTTACAGATGAAATAACTTTCAAAATTTTGCACTTTTTTTCAATATGAAAGGTGTAAAACTATTAATGAACAAAGCAAAAAAAAAAAGCTTATGATTAACAGTTTTGTTTATAAAATAATAATTAAAGCGGTAGTATACCGCTTTTTGTGACTTAACTACAGGTAAGCCTATAATAAGGCTTACCTGTAGGTACAATTAATATCTCCTAAACCGACACGGTTTAGGAGATATTTACACTACATGCAGCCGCTGACGCGAGCGGCGCATGCGCTCTGAAGGTCCGGCGGACCTTCAGCGTTCCTTGCCAGGAAGTGCCGGAAAAGGACTCCCGCGCATATGCACGACGTCATCGCGGCCCTGGCCACTCAATGCGCCGGAACTGCGGAACCCAGAACAGATGCTGAGGGATCATGTCAGCTCCCACAGCAGTGTCCGGGGGTCCATGTCAGGGCTTCGTTCTAAGGTATTTCATAATGAGCTATTATGCGATGCATACTAGCTCATTATGCCTTTGTCTTGCAGGGATTTTTATTTTTGTATACTACCGCTTTAAATGAAGGAGAATAAAGAGTTAAGGCTAATTGGAGTGAATTAAAGTGTTACTAAACCCAAGACCCTGCATTTACCATATCTGATCTCCCACAGTACACAAAACATGGAAATGCAATTATTTTAGTAAATATAATCTGCTAAATACCTTCTCATCAGCAGTGTATAGCAGTCTTGTGACCATTAGTGTCCGGCGGAGCACTGGTAAAGCTTGCAGGAGGAGTTTTCATTCTCCCAGGATTGTCCTATGAGGCTGCAGGACCCCTGCCCCTCTATCTGGACAGTGCTTACTGGCCCTGTGCTGATCACATGCACCCTCTCAAGAAAATAAACTATCAATACACACCAAACTGAGCATGTGCAGCCTGACTCCAGTAACTCTGTCTTATCCGGACCTGTTCTAGAGTCAGTGGAAGAAGAGGAGGATCTGTGCATACATAATCAAGCAGCCTTTTTACACAATGCAGAGGATTTCCCCTTAGGTTCCTCAGTGAGTATAAAAAGCATGTTTTACTGCATATACAGACTGATTTTACGGTTGTGGGTTTAGTGACACTTTAAGGCTCAATAAGGTGTTAAATAGAGGAACATTTCATTAAAAAAAAAAAAAAAAAACAAAAAAAAAAAAAAAAATTTTTTTACTTGACCGGTTGCTTTAAAAACGGACTTCATCTGCAGATCAAAGTTCATCCCTTTGATCTGTAGATGAATAGTAGGATACTAAATTAAACAACGTGCTGAGCAGTGGGGGAATCCAGCTGACAGTTGAAAGAACCGAGCGTGAAAGTATCAGTTTCAGGTATCGGAGCATTTGCACGAGTACCGATACTCGTGGAAATGCTTAGTATTGGCGCCGATACCGGTATCGTTTCAACCCTAGCTGTAAACAATGACAGCACACATACACAGAAGCCATAAAAGCAGTTACCGTATCCAGCAGCTTCTGTGCCTTCTCCCCTGGTAAGAGACGTAACCCCGCTGTGGCTTTCAGGACAAGTGGTGTGGAGCTCCAGAGGTAATTGGGTATTTCTGCCCTTGCAATATTCAACAGCTCCTTTATTCCTACAGCACACTGAAAAAAAAAAAAAAAATGTAAATGAAATATATATATGGACATATAGATTGGTACAGCTAAATGAGGAACCAATGATTTATGCAATAGTTTGTAAGCTTATTTAGGAAAGGTTTCACCCTCACCTTTATGGTCTTTGTTAAGGGTCTGAGAATCACCAGAAGTTTGAAAGCTGCTGCTCGATTTCACATCCATTTCTTTAAGGAATGCATACTGTTGTAAACTACAGCCCCATAGTTGAAGGGCAACTTCGCTTTTAATGTAGGATTTAAAGATTGCCCCTTCTTCATGAGAAAATAATTGCAGCAAGGCTCCCAGATCTTCCTTGTGTGGTCTGGTGTAGCACATTGTTCTCGTTTAAGGCCAGGCCTTTGCACCTGTGTACTGTGGTTCACCCCCATTCCCATGATTGGCTCTGTATTCCACTTTTAGCAAAGTTATGGGCCCCATGCTTTAACAGGGGCATTGTAGAAAAGGCTGTGCTACTCCAGGCAAGGCAGTATAACAGATCTCAGACAAGGTGCTGCATGGGTAATACACTATTCGTTATTTTTTTACAAATATAGCTATTCATGCAGGAAAATGGCTGGTAAATTTATTTTGTGTAGATGGGGCAAAATCAAATGTTCACCTTCCATTTCCTCTACAGGTCACACTATTCATTCATATAAAATAGAGAATAGGAATAAATGATCCTTCGCTCCATCTAGTGGCCATAATGTGGTATTTCCACAAACCACTATTTTTTCCTGAATGGATAATATTAAACTTGTAGAGAAAACAGGAAAACATTTGATGTCCCCCCCATCTGCACATATAAGCCTACTAGCAGTTTTGCTGAATAGCTATACAAACTTTTTTCTTATAAATACACCCCTATATGTGGTGGATTCATAATGGTAAACTTTAAAGTGATTGTAAAGTTTTTTTTTTTTTTTTATTAAAAAAAAAAAAAAAAAAAAAAAAAAAAAAAAAGGAAACACGTTATACTTACTCCTCTGTGCAGTTTTGCACAGAGAAGCCCGGATCCTCCTTCTCGGGTCCCTCATTGCTGCTCCTGGCCCCTCCCTCTAATCGAGTGCCCCACAGCAAGCAGCTTACTATGGGGGACCCAAGCCAGGCTGCAGCTCTGTGTCCATTCAGACACAGAGCTGCCATTCCGCCCCGCTCCCCCGATTGGCTCCTGCAGCTGTTAGTCAGCCAATGGTGCCGCAGCTGTGTCCTAGCCATTCAGGAGGGAGTGTCCCAGATGGCTGATGAACAATCGCTGGACAGAGAGGGACCTCAGGCAAGTATTAGGGGGTGCTGGGGAGGCTGCTACACCCAGAAGGTTCATCTTCATGCAAGGAATGCAAGAATATAAAAAAAAAACCTTCTGACTTTACAACTTTAAGCATAGTTTTAGTTCTAAATATATCTGAAAGAGGTTATTTGACATGGTTATGCAAATATTAGTGTAATCCTTCATCCGTGGAGAAAGCTTTGATACATCCAGACAATATAAACAGTTCATTTCATGGTAGAAGGGACTTTGTATTCTACCCTTTGTTAAAATTGTGTACTTACTGACCAACCAATGTGTATTTACTCACATGCATAGAAAGCATGAAGGTAAAAAACCTTTAGCCTTTACAACCACTAAGGTAAAAACACCCTACTACTTGTTCCAAACCATAGACTGCCAGGTAAATCCTGGGAGGAGGAAGCAGGGGCATATCTATGGAAGCATATAGCCTGGCCCAGGAGAGTGCCCCCCATGGCAAGAAGAGGAGGAGGAGTGGAGAACACAGGTGAGGGACCACTGTCTCCAATATCGTTGCACAGAGCAGATACGTTTATTATGTTTTTTATTTAAAAAAAACAAACACTGACTTTAATATTACTTTAATCAAACACTTTTTTGATCAGCACAAGGGACTACTTACAATCAATGTGAAGTGTCCCTTGCACTGATGTCTGATTTTTCTTTGATCCTTCCCTACCTCCACAGCTGTAAACTTCCAGGGGTTTATACGAGTCGAGGGCCACGTCATAAGAACCCGTCAAGAGAGCAGACTATGCCCGTCCTTTCCACCTGCTTTCTCTATTAACAGAAGGTGTACTATAGCTTCTATGACCGAAAAAGGATCTATGAGTGGATGAAGCTGATTTTTTTTCTGCCCTTATTCCATTCATAGAAGCTTTAGTACGGCTTCCAAGAATGGTGAAGGCAGGCAGAAACGGCGGGTATGGCTGGGCACTTTTCCTGCTGTTCTAATAACCCCCACTGCACCAAAAGATTGCAATGAACACCGATGCAGAAGCCAGCAACACAGAACAGTTTTTTTTTTTTATCTCAATGCATTCTATGCATTAAGATAAAGTCTGTGTGCAGCAGCCCCCCTCAGCCCAACTAAAAACATACCCGAGGCCCCTCTCTGTCCACAAGTGTCTCAGCTGTCCGAGATTCTCCCTCCTGGCTCCCGATGCAGTCAAATTCAGCCAGCCAATCAGGGGAGAGAGGGGGCAGGGCCGGGGTTCCGTGTCTGAATGGTCACAGGGAGCTGCTGCTTGGCTCGGGTACCCCCATAGCAAGCAGCTTGCCGTGGGGGCACTCAACAGGAGGGAGGGGCCAGGATCACGGAAGAGTGACCTGAGAAGAGTAGGATCTGGGCTGCGCAAATCCACTGTAACAGATCAAGTATAACGTATGTTATTTTTATAGGAAAAAAAACAAGACTTTACAATCACTTTAAACTGATATTCCTTGTGTGGGTGGTTTTTTTTCTAACTCATAGGCTTTAAACAGTTACAGCCATACTTTTTTTCTTCTTTTGGGATAAAGGTTTTATATAATTGAAGTCCCCCTTCAAGTGGAAATCCTCTTAAGCTGGATACACACTATCCAACTTTTGTGGTTAGATTTCCTTCAGATTTACCCTTTCTATGTTGTGCAAGGGCCTGCCAGATTGCATACAAATTGAAAGTGTTTAGGTTTGACCTCATATTATATGGTTTTGGTAAGTCTAAAGGAAAAAGTCTTCAGAACATTTTATAGTGTGTATGGCCCTTTACTAGCACTTTTGCTGGACAACTTGTTCTGGAAAAGAATATGTAAACCCAACATTTCAAATTCCTGATACGGCCTCCTGTACCATATACAGAAGCATCCTGTTTTCTTTGTATCGCTACCTTTGTGTGAAATCCCTGGTGTTCCTGCCAGTCTCTCTGCTTTCGTACTGAGAACTCAGTTCAGACCAGTGTACTGCTGTTCTCTTCCAGCTCTGAATAGAGGGTATGTGATCACTTCTAAAACCACAAATGTATTTATAATTCTACATACACACACACACACACACACAAAAAATGGATTTTTGTAAAATCTTACCGTAAAATCCTTTTCTCTTAGCTCATCGACAGACATAGTCCTCGGTGATACACCACCTTCGGGTTATGTTACCTCCGCAGGAGCAGGACTAGACAGGAAAAGCTCTGGCCACACCCTAGGGGCAGTCCCAGAGGGTATATCCTCTCTCTCTCTGCCTCAGCAAATCAGTTATGTGAAAAAGCAGTGCTTAGAGAATTTAACCCAACCCAACTCCAAAACAGAGGGGCGGGGACTACGTCTGTCGATGAGCTAAGAGAAAAGGATTTTACGGTAAGATTTTACAAAAATCCATTTTTCTCTAGCGCTCATCGACAGACGTAGTCCTCGGTGATACACCACCTTCGGGACGTCCCAGAGCAGTATCACAACTGAGGGGTGGGAAAATGGAAATCAAATCCCAATCTAGAAGGCCCAACCGGTGCCAACTAGAAGTTTACAATGCTCATCCTTAATGATGAGACTCAACAAAAGAGAGAAAAAATTTTTCTTTTTTTTTTTTTTTTTTTTAAACAGAAAAAAACCCTCGAGGTAGACCACCGGTCTCCTCAAATTGCGGCCTGCAAAACCTTGCGGCCAAATGAGGCATCCGCCGATGCCGTCACATCAATTTTATAGAATTTTGTAAAGGTATGTACCGACGACCAGGTGGCCGCCTTACATACCTGGACCACTGACGCCTGATGGCGAAAGGCCCAGGAAGTACTGAGCGCTCGAGTGGAGTGCGCCCTAACAGGGAACGGCGGACTCTGACCCTTAATAGAATAAGCCTGTACCACCGTTTGTCTAATCCATTTGGCAATGGTCGCGGCAGATGCAGGCAAACCCTTTCTGGGGCCATCCGTGATCACAAAAAGTGAATCCGTCTTACGGAATGATTCCGTAGATTTCAGGTATACCCTGATTGCCCGAACCACATCTAAGGAATGCAACGCATGTTCCCGATGATGCTTGGGCTGAG
This sequence comes from Pelophylax lessonae, assembly GCF_965119305.1. Taxonomy (NCBI): domain Eukaryota; kingdom Metazoa; phylum Chordata; class Amphibia; order Anura; family Ranidae; genus Pelophylax; species Pelophylax lessonae. The sequence goes on along the minus strand of NC_138770.1, from coordinate 544,441,215 downwards.
GACACAAGGAAGGTAGTACAATATCTTCATTCAGATGAAAATCTGAAACCACCTTGGGAAGAAAAGATGGCTTAGGATGAAGTACTACCTTATCCCTATGAATCACTAGGTATGGTGACTGGCATGATAATGCAGCCAGTTCTGACACCCTGCGAGCAGAAGTAATAGCCACCAAGAAGGCCACTTTCTGGGATAGAGTAAGCAAGGGAATCTCCCTGATGTTTTCAAAGGGAGGTTTCTGTAGAACCGACAAAACCAAATTAAGATCCCAGGGCGGTAAGGGCGCGCGGACTGGAGGAGCCAGGTGCCGCACCCCCTGGATGAAATTCCGCACCAAGGATTTGGTAGCTAAAGGCTTCTGAAAGAAGATTGCTAATGCTGAAACTTGACCCTTGATGGTGCTCAAGGCTAGCTTCTGCTCAACCCCTTGTTGCAAAAAGGCCAATATACGAGTCACCGAATAGGTACGTGGAGGAAATCCTAAAGATTCGCACCACGCAATATAAGTCTTCCATGTGTGATAATAGACTTTGCTGGAAGTCGCTTTCCTTGCTTTAATAAGGGTAGGAATGACTGAAGTAGACAAACCTCTATCCTTCAGTACTTGGGTCTCAATGGCCAGGCCATTAAAACCGGCGACTGTAAAGCACGAAGGTAAATTGGTCCTAGAGACCACAGACACTCCCTGAGACGAAGTTCCCACGGAACGTCTGCGACTAACATGTCCAAGTCGGCCAGGCCGGCTTGAGGAGGCCAGCCTAGAATTTCTAGGACCACTGGCGCTGATTGGATCTGAACCAGGCGTCCCTAGAGCTATCTGGCCCCGACCATCCGAGAAAGTCTGGTCGTTTTCTGTTCCCACACATTTATCAGATACCTGATAGTTATCAGGAAAGGTGATCTTTTCTGGTTGAACCTCAGGGACCGAAGTCACCCGACTAGAGGCTACTTGGCCTATCTGGTCAACCAGATCCGATTCCTGTGAGGTATCGGGATTAATCTTAGGAAAAGGTAAAGGAAAAGATCTTTTCAGGGAACGGTAACTACCGCTTCCTGTGGTACTTAAATGTTGGAAGGGAAGAATCGCACCGGTAGTAGTGGTTGATGCTCGATCTAATGTCCTGAATACCGGTGAAAACGTCCCCCCACCCTGAAACCGGGTGGGGGCGCACCTTCAGGCTGTGTACTCCTTTACTTCGGGTTTGGCTGGGTTGGTCCTCTGCTTATCCGACCAGCCCTTCTTGAACCCTCCTGGAGGAGTCTTGCCTTTCCCGCTAGTACCAGCCGGGCGCCCTTTATGGGCGGTAAAGAAAGGTCCTCGCTTGTTGCGAGGTCCCTTAGCTTTTGCAGCCTGTGGCAAAAAAGTGCTCTTGCCCCCAGTGGCATCCTTAATGATTTCATCTAGGTTGGCTCCAAATAGACGATTCCCCTGAAAAGGGAGATTGGTCAAGGTCTTTTTGGAACCTAGGTCAGCTGACCAGCATTTTAACCACAGCACACGTCTGAGGATCACTGCTAACTTAGATGCATGCCCTACTAGGGGAGTAGTGTCCAAGGCTGCGTCACAGATAAACCGTAGCCCTTGTATGATCTGTTCCATCAAATCAGATGTCTCCTGGGGAATATCTTTTCCCCTAAGATCTTGGCGTACCATTTTCGCCCATTCCGTAAGTGTCTGGGAAACTAGACCAATAACGATTACTGGTCTAAATGCTGACCCTATCAGAGAAAAGATAGTGCGGGACTCTGCTTCTATCTTTCGATCCACCGGATCCTTAAAGGACGAAGTGTCCTCCACTGGAATAACCGTGGCTTTATTCAGCCTGGAAATAGGCGGATCCACGATTGGTGGTACCGTCCATTTCTTAATGATGGATTCCTCAAACGGATAGCGTCTAGCAATATTACCAAAACATTTAGGTACAGGAAAAGCCTTCGCCGTCTTGATGGGCTTATTAGTACCAAAAGGCATCTCTGTTTCAGTTGCCTCTGCCGGTAAAGCCTCAAGTTTTAAGGTTTCTTGCACTGCCACAACTAGTGCGTCCACCAATGCTTCTTCCTGAATAATAGCAAGAGAAGAAGCGTCCTCCTCACTTTCTGAGGGGGCTTTACCTGGGAAAGCAACCCTTGCAGAGGAACCTGCAACTGCCGTGACCATCTCTGAATCTGAGTCAGAGGTGTCAGATAGTATAGGGGTAGGCGGGGGTCGCTTCCTTGACCCCCGTCCCTGACAGGCCGCCTCCACCCGAGCCACCATAGACTCCAAAATTGCTGTAAATGACTCTATACTCTGTGCACCGGCGGGTCCCGAGGCCCCCTCGAGGGAAACAGGTGGGGGAATATGTGTGGCAGGGTCCATGATAACTCCAGTTACTTCCTGGATAATATAATTCAAAAGTAAAGAAAAAAACTTTTTTTTTTTTTTTTTTTCTGACCCCCAGCGCCACAAAAAAGCCCCTTAGTGTTACCTGCTAGCTATCGATCGAGAGAGAGAGAGATAGACCCCCAGGCTCACCACTTGATGCTCAGAGTTAAACTGCAACAGCTTACAGCGCTGTCTTGACAAACAGGAAGTCTTTTGGCTGGCTGCCCAGGAAGAAAGGAGGCGGCTCCGCCCCTCTGCACGCCTTCCGGCGCCTCCCCCAAGCTCCACGAGGTGTAGGATCACCTCAAACATGGCCGCCCCCATGCTGGAGACACGAGGCTACGCCAAAATGGCGGCTCGTGCGATCCTGCAAGAAAAAATGGCGGCGGCCTGCTGAATGGCGGTGTGCTGCACACAACACTGTCTCTGCCTGGGGATATGGCGTGGTTGGCGGTATCGGCCCCTGGCGGACCGCATGGCCGTTCGGGAGGCCTGCTAATAGCTGGAGATCTGATTTGGAAGGCAGTCTACATGTCCGTGGCTTCTGACTGGTAGGTAGCTTATACTTAACCCATAAGATTCCCAGAATGCCACAGATTACATCTTTTAAACATGTATACAATAGATTGTTCGCTCCCAAACCAAGCCTCCTGGCTTTTTGTACACAAAAAATCACACTCAAAGTAGGAGGATCTGTGACATGTTATAGGATAGAAAGGACTCTTTCTTACCATACAGAGAGGGGCCCGCGTTCACCACAAAACCCGTCAGGGGGAAAGGGGGAACATACTACTCACCATACCGGAACCAGGCGGGCACCAACTCCTGACAGTACCCCTCTCCACCGGGGCGGGAGGGCTGTCGACCGATACGAACGCCGTGACTCATGGTCTTTGGCGTTTCAGCGAGACGTTTAACTCGCGGGTTCAGTCCTTTTAATGGGACTTTGTCGCGGCCGACCCAGCGCGGAGCTATGGCCTGCACGCGCTCGTAGGCTGAACTGGGGTGACCACCGGATCTCAACATCCAGCCCGTCGCCCAGTTCAGCTTTCTTGCTTGAAGATCTCACAGGAACACTGGAGAAAAAGCTGTCTAAAAAAATCCTTTAAGAAAAAATTCTTGCCAGGACCTAAGATCCCAGCAAGGTGTCTAGGTCCTTACTCCTAACTAGACAGAAAATAACTGATTTGCTGAGGCAGAGAGAGAGAGGATATACCCTCTGGGACTGCCCCTAGGGTGTGGCCAGAGCTTTTTAATTTCCTGTCTAGTCCTGCTCCTGCGGAGGTAACATAACCCGAAGGTGGTGTATCACCGAGGACTACGTCTGTCGATGAGCGCTAGAGAAATGTTTGTTTTGCCTTTATTTCAAACTGAATAGGTTGTTTTATATACACTTTAACCACTTGCCCACCGCTCACATTGAGCGTACTGCGGCAAAGTGGCACGATCCCGTCCAGCGACGTAGACCTACGTCGCTGGACTCCTCCCCCCCTGTAGGCGGCGCTCCCGCTGTTTTCATTCACAGCGGGAGTCGGGCCAGGGGAGGAGAAGCGGCGATCGCCGCTGCTCTGCCCCGATCGTCGGGGAATCGAGTGAGGAGATCCGCCCGAGGGTGTAAACAGAGCGGGCAGATCTCCTAAGTGACAGGGACTGACAGATTGGAGTGTTCAGCATAGCTGGACATCCGATCTGTCCCTGTCTCACAAAGTCACCTCCCCCCCCCCCCACACGTCAGTAAGCACCAGGCATACATTAACCCCTCCCTCTCCAATAAAATTAACCCCTTCACTGCCAGTGTCATTTTTACAGTAACAGTGCATATTTATAGCACTGATTACTGCAGTAATGTCACTGGTACCCCCAAAAGTGTAAAAAATGTCAGTCAAGGGTCCGATCTGTCCGCCACAATGTCGCAGTCCCGCAAAATCGCAGATCGCCGCCATTATGCGTTAAAAAAAAAAAACACCAAAAATGACAGAAATCTTTCCCTTAGTTAGTAAACGCAATAACTTTTGCGCAAACCAATCAAAATACGCTTATTGCGATTTTTTTTTACCAAACATAGGTAGCAGAAAACAAATTGGCCAAAAATTTGATTTTTAAATTTTTTTGGGGGGGAATTTCATATAAAAAAAAGTTAAAAATATTGTTATTTTTTTCAAAATAAACGCTCTTTTTTTGTTTATAGCGCAAAAAGTAAAAATCGCACAGGTGATCAAATACCACCAAAAGAAAGCTCTGTTTGTGGGAAAAAAAGGACGTAAATTTTGTTTGGGTATGGCGTCGCATGACCGCGCAATTGTCAGTTAAAGTCGCACAGCGCCGAATCGCAAAAAGTGGCCTGGACGGAAGACAGCAAAATCCTCCGGTGGTAAAGTGGTTAAACAGAAGCTTAAAATCATGCAGGGCTGCGTTTACCTGCATGGGGATGCACAGGTGTTCAATGCATCTCCAGGCAGGCAGTCATTGAGGTCTATTGAGACACCGCTGCAGTGTCCCAATATGACATCCGTGTGGATGCACGTCCCGGAACGCAGACCGAGTTCAGGGACCCGCACGCACACAGATATCTTATTGGAACACGGTGGCTGTATCTGCAGTCACTGTCCCAGTAGACACCAATAAGACTGCCAGCCCAGAACACCTGTGCATCCCAGTGCACATAAATACAGCCCTGCCCAGTGCAAAAAATGCCTTACTGGCCGGATCATCAAAAAAAAAAAAAATAAATAAAAAAAGGAATACTAATGCAGCCACCACATCTAAGAATTGGTACATTGCAGTATAATAAATATTAGTTTTGGATTTAATGCCACTTTAAAAAGGTAAGGAGTGTGGAAGATTTAAAGTATTTGTATATCTGATCCAGTATTGTTCTATTCATCTAGATTGTGAAAGGTTGTTACTACGCATCTAATGTACGTCACTATATAAAAAAAAAAAAAGGAAACAATGTGCACGTGCTTACAGATAACTTGTAACCAAGAATCTAATGAATGTAAAAAAGGATAGACTACATTCTCATTCATTAACTCATGGTTATATCCATAGGCATTGCATCCTAATGAGTCACATTAGTCAGTACACAAGGTAATCCAGAGTTGAATTTCAAGAAAAACAAAAGCCATACATTCCATAATATGGGATTTATGCAGATTACCCAGATGTTTATTTTAACAAGAATCTGGCTCACTGTCAACTGTAAAATCCACGTTGGCTGACAGAACAGTGCCTAAACTACACATCAAAGTAGTTGTAAACCTCAAGACATAAAATATGTACAGATCATATCCCTATAGTGTGTACTTGTCTCAGAGGACAAAGTGTCACTTCTGGCTGCTGCTTCATTCCTCTGCTGTCAGCATGTATCATTTCTGAGAAGTTTTCCTGACACCGAGAGAAATGGTGACAGGGGAAGGACCTCCAGCTGATTGACCGCCTCAGCTCTGTTCCAGTGTGAAGTGTGGAGGAGGGGGGGGGGGGGGTCTCTTCCCTCCAATTAGCTTACAGACCTCTCCTCACTGAGCACTAAAGTGTGCAATTTCTGCACTTCACCCCTTTTCAGAACTCTTAGACAAGCTTTAAAAATTCTGCATTTTGAATGGATGTAGAGGAGAAAGGACAGCAGATAAACTGGTACAACTTATGTAGGAAATTATGTTCATAGGTCTTGTAAGTAGTGGATCAATATAGCGTCTACTATGCATTTTTCTGTATTTACATTTTTTTTCAGTTATGAGGGGTCCCTTATACTTCTTTTGGAGGAATAAGTCATTTCTGCAATAGGGGACGTCGCAATACAAATTCTTCTGGGCAGTGTCTAATATTGACTAATGAGATACGGTCTTATTTCCAATAAAATGCTGTTCGGACCATTTCCTGCACCATAAATCCACAACAAAATGGCAGAGTTGCTATTCCCAGTTCAGCATTACAGGCAAAATGGCCGACGGAGCACTTCCAGTTTTTATTTTAGCCTGATTACCAGGATTGAAACGTTTGAGAAGCTACAAAAGTATGGCTGACGTTGACACTATAGGATCCCTTGATAACCTCCTATAGGATGAAACGCATCGGGGAAGAGATACTAATGCCGACGTCACCATGCCACTGCCCGTTTCCGGGTCAGCAGCGGCTTGCAATGTGAGGATTGTACGTTTCAGGTGTACATGCATTTGCAATAAGACACTACTATGAGGATTATCTCTGGCTCCTGGTGAGCTTTAATCATCACAGCCAGCCACAGCTGGGAGGACTTGATTTTCACTATTTTGGACTTGTTTTTGTTCACTTATAGTCTCTAGTCACTCTATGTGCTGTGGTTTTTAATGTTTTTTGTAAATATATGGGGGATTCATTATTCTTTTAGTAATCCCTCATGTACTACATTACACTTTTATGATCAAGATAAATAAAATGTTAAATTTTTTATAAATTTTGGATTCTTGGTTTTCCTTTTTCAATTGGGCCCTGAAAACCCATACTCTCTATTTTGTGATATGTGTACCCTTATTGGGGCTTGGGCCAATTTCATGGTTGTTTTATGTACAATGCTGTGGGGTGAAGTGCAGTGCAGAAAAATGCAGCAGGTCTTTATTTCCCACACCTACCTGAATGAAATGGCGACAAGTCAATGCACAGCCATCACAATGACATGAATAAAGTGCCATTAAAAAAATAAAAATAAAACACAGAAAGAGTGCATCGCTCAGCTCCCTGCGGGAGCCTGCACAGCATAATGTTGTGAATTACCATGCAGGCTAGTGTGAACTTTAGGTTAAGATCGTTCATTTCCTACGCACACTACTTGTGTTCCAGGATGTGGTTCCTGAAGGTCCAGCATTGTTGGATTAATACAAAATATGTAAGTGTCACATCAAGCAAATCTATCAATACCTTCTGTCATGCCGATTTGCATGACCACGAATGCACAAAGCATTTAATACTTGTCTATCTATGAATCTATGGAACAGTTGTTTGTGACAGCCTACAGTCAGTAAGAGGTCTATGCAAGGCATCTTATATTAAAAGCTATTACTAGACTTTATACTAGCAGATGCTTAGAAACTTCCAATGTTATATAGCTAAAAGTAGTAAGGGCCTTACTGAAGATAGGACATACTGAAATACTAGCTGTAGAGCCAATTGGGGTCAGCACTCTATAGACTAGACCACAGGTGTCAAACACAAGGCCCGCGGGCCGAATGCGGCCCCCCAGGCCATTTCATGTGGCCCTCGCACCTGTCCTGCAGCTGCTGCACCCCCCTTGTCTCTGCCCCCACCTTGTCTCTGTAGTTGTGAGTAGAGGACAGAACTTCTTTGCTGGATCCTGCACTCCTCTGTGCAGCTGCAGAAAGGCTCATCTTTGCCCACCCTCCCTTGTCAGCAGACTGCAGCAGAGAGGAGGGCAGAACTCCTCCTGCAGATCCTGCACCTCTCTGTGCAGCTGCCACACCACTTTGCCTTTGCCTCCCCTGGTCTCAGCATTCAGACTCTTGAAGCGGACTCCAGCCCTCCTCTGGTTCTCCTCCAGACCCTTCACTTCTTCCCAGATCCACCCGCATCTTCTTGGCAGCACAAGGTAAGGGGATGCATTGTGATGTAAGGAAGGGTGGGTGACTCTAAACTTCTGATGGCGGGGGGGTTCTTGACATCCCATGTAAGGGCGTAAGGGGGCGTGGGGTGCTCTGAACATCTAATCCTACAGATATAACCGGCCCTTTGAAGGCAAACATAATGCTCATGCGGCCCGCGATGAAATTGAGTTCGACACCCCTGCTCTAGACCATCTTCAGTGTTCAAATAATTGGCACTTCTAATTTACCAATTATATTCTATAATGCAGTAAATCCAAAACCATTGATGGGGTGCCACATTTCATGCAATAGTAGGTCTGTAATTTGATTGCAAGCTCTGTGCTGAAATTGTACTGTTGCTATGATTGCTGGGAAGGGAAGCTTTTTTGCCATTATACAATTCATGGTTAGTTAACGGTTGAAGGTTCTCCCTGCAAGGTAAAGTCATAATGTGCTAGTTATCACCGCATACCAGCACATGAAAGACTCGCCTTCAAACAAAGCCCTCCAGTTGCGCTCGTCACTGCTGACAGGGCTTCCATCTTTACCCAGTCTACCTTCCGGGTTCACAGCTCTGGTCTTTTAAATGGGCGACCTGCAATAATGTCACTGTTTACGGCACAGGGCTCTGAAGGAACAGCACGGGTACATTACTGGCAGCAGAGACACTGAAAAACTCTTAAACAATGCAGGTCTAGGAGATATTCCTGGTACCTACAGGAAGGCCTTATTAGAAGCTTGCCTGTAGGCAGAAGTGTCCAATGGGACTTTACTACTTTAAACATTAGCCTACAAAGTGATCTGTATAGCAAATTATTGTAAGCCATAAATGGAATTCAGAGACCAAATAAAAAAAAAAAAAAAAAAAAAAAGTTAGTCCATACCAGCTGTTCATAATAATTTAACCGCTTTACCACTGGTCACTGTGCTGCTACTGCACAGTGGCTCGTTATCGTCTGGCGACGTAGGTCTACGTCACCAGACTTTCCCCTCTCTCGCCCCCGCTGTTTTCAGTTACAGCGGGAGTCGGGCCAGGGGAGGAGCGGCGGCGATCGCCGCCGCTCTTCCCCGATCGTTGGGGAATCTAGTTTGGAGATCCGCCCGCCTGTGTAAACAGAGCGGGCGGATCTCCTAAGTAACAGGCAGGGTCAGATTTCAGGGTTCAGCATAGCTGAACCCTGGATCTGTCCCTGTGTCACACAGTCACCTCCCCCCCCACACGTTAGTAAGCACCAGGCATACATTAACCCCTTCCCTGCCAGTGTCATTTTTACAGTAACAGTGCATATGTATAGCACTGATTACTGTATTAATGTCACTGGTACCCCCAAAAGTGTCAAAAATGTCAGTCAAGGGTCCGATCTGTCCGCCACAATGTCGCAGTATCGGGGGGGGGGGGGGGGAAAAAAAAAAAAAAAAAAAAAAAAAAAAAAAATCGCAGATCGCCGCCATTACGCGTTAAAAAAAAAAAAACCACCAAAAATTACAAATCTTTCCCTTAGATAGTAAAACGCAATAACTTTTGCGCAAACCAATCAAAATACGCTTATTGTGAATTTTTTTACCAAACATGGGTAGCAGAAAACAAATTGGCCAAAATTAAAAAAAAAAAAAAATTGGTTTTTACATCTTTTTTGGGGGGGGGGGGGGGGGGGGGGAATTTCATATAAAAAAAAATGTTAAAAATATTGTTATTTTTTCAAAATAAACGCACTTTTTTGTTTATAGCGCAAAAAGTAAAAATCGCACAGGTGATCAAATACCACCAGCTCTGTTTGTGGGAAAAAAAGGACGTAAATTTTGTTTGGGTACGGCGTCGCATGACCGCGCAATTGTCAATTAAATTCGCACAACGCCGAATCGCAAAAAGTGGCCCAGACGTAAGACAGCAAAATGCTCTAGTGGTAAAGTGGTTAAAGCATATTTAAACTCCAAATCAAACATTAAAGTAAAAGTAAAGGCTAACTTTACTTTTTCACAATTGAAGCCTATTCTAATGTATTTTCTGCCCAAGACATCCCAATGTGCTGATCTGTTACTTTGTCAGTGGCAGCCTTCTCTCTGCACCTCTCTGTTCAAAATTTCAAACATTGCATTTTGCAGGTTTTTATAGTTTCTTTTGCTGCATTTGTTCCAAGTTTTTGTACGTAGCAAAACGCATGCTTGGCTTCTGGGTTTGGGGTATCATCAACAATGGCACAGAAAGTGCAACTAGTTCACTATAGGTGTATAAAAGGTAGCCATACACTGTACAATCTGACATTTACTAAAAACTATACAATAAGAGGACACTCCTATCTACCAGTTACTATCCAATTAGGCAGGCTCTTGCACTATATCTAGACATTTTTGCACTAGATATAAAGGAGATTGTACAATCAGATTGTATAGTGTATGGTGGGCTTTACAGCCTTCCAGGACACACTTTTCCAAGATTCAGTACTACATTTCTGCTCCACCTAGGCTGTAATGTGATCGCTCAGCCCCTGCACACTGCCAAATGAACAATATATGCAAGAAGGTATGGTACAAAACAATCCATCAGCAGAGGAAGACACTGGTTACGTATAGAGGGAGAACAGTGCTCACTGATAAGGACTGCATTGGAGAAGCATGGAACTACAGGGGGTGGGTGGGAGCCAGCCAACGGATGTCCACCAGCACTCGCTGATTGGCAAGGGGAGAGGCTGAACAGAGCTCTGCCTATGTAAACAAGGCAGAGCTCTGTCATGACAGGGGAAGTAATGGATTTTATTTCCCTGCAAAGCAGGTAATTAAATCCATCACTTCCCTTAGTAAAAGCAGCAAAGTAAACAAAAACACAGGCTAGGCACACAGTTAACTCGTTGATCACCCTAGAAGTTTAACGCCTTCTTATCCAGTGTCATTAGTACAATGACTGCATTTTTTTTATCACTGCTGACTGTATTAGTGTCACTGGTTCTCACAAAGTGGCAGTTAGTGTCAGCCTGTCCACTGCAATATTGCAGTCCTGCTATAAGTCGCTGATCGCCACAATTGCTAGTATAAAACTAAATAAATAAATTCCAATATATCCTATAGTTTGTAGACGCTAGAATTTTTGCAAATCAGTATCGACTTATTAGGACTTTTCTTTTTACCAAAAATATGTAGCAGGATACATACTGGCCTAAAATGTATGAAGAAATGTTTTTTACATTTTTTTATTGGATATATTTAATAGCAGAAAGTCTTTGTTTATAGCGTAAAAAACAGAGGCGACAAAATGCCACCAAAAGAAAGCTCTATTTGTGGGAAAATACGACAAATCTTGTTTGGATGCAGCATTGCATAACCCCACAATTGTCAGATAACGTAACGCAGTGCCGTATTTCAAAAAACGTGAAGGGGGGGGGGGGGTCAAACAGGTTTGTTTACTTGGAAGAGGGAAAGTCTCTTATCCTGTTGGTTCATAGGTGTATGGGATTCCTCCACCTCAGACACATCTTATCTGTTCTTATCTGAGAAAGGTTACCAACTATCTAGCCCGAAACTATCATATTGAGCCCATTATGCATGGTTTGTAACTTTAAATAGATTTTAAAATGCAGCAATCCATTTTTTTCTTTTTAAATATAGCCTGCAGGAAACCTTGATTGCTCTGCATTGTGAATAATTACCGCAGCACTCTTCAACACACGCACTGGAATGTAAAATTATATTATATATATATATATATATATATATATATAAATAAATGTATTTATATTAAAACCTTGGATTGTGAGCATAAATCATTCCAGAATATTTCTTGTAATCCGAAGCACACTTATCAAAGCAAATTTCTCCATAAGACATGATGGAAACTCAGATATTCATTCCACAACCATTTATTCATAAATCTTTCAGTTTATAATCTATATAAAAAGATAATGGTAGATTATAGACTTTGGCAGGATACAAAATCTGAGTTGGTGGTGGTGAACAGCAGGTGGTGGCCGTGAGCAGCAGTGGGTGATCAGAGGACCAGGAGCGGCAGCAGGCAACCCAGGGATCAAGTGAGGTGGGAGTGACAGCGGCTGGACTGGGAGACCAAGAGGTGACAGGCTCACAAGGGAGACGGTGGGTAAGCAACTGCTGAGCAGAATGGGAGTATGTACTCTGGCACTCTCCGATATACCTTCCCTTTAGACATTTTTTGCAGCTGGATTCTCTCCTTAAGAAATTTTTATGGGGGTCCTCCAGACAAACTTTCTTGGCAGAAACGCAAGAATCCCACTGATTGGGGGGGGGGGGGGGGGCAGCACTCCGACCTTAACCTATATTACCTCGCAGCGCAACTCTCGCACCTTTTCCACCTCAATTCCACGGATAGGGAGAGGTTCCTGGCTCTCCTGGCACCGTCTTGGGCACATGCGTCCACCGATCCATTGTCAATCATTGTGACGGGTCTCCGTGGGGCGGGGGAGAGAGGCGATCGCAAATCTATGCTGTTCCACTACCGACAGATATGGGATGTAGTATCGATAGACTGGCTCTCCCCCCGCTTCATAAACACACGCCACTGTGGCACAATACCCTACTTCCACTTTATCATAGATGTACATGTGTGGGCCCAGTTTGGGATCAACTTCCTTTCGCATATCCTTGCGAATGGCACACTTAAGACCTATGATACTTTAAGAAATCAGTTAAGGCTGCCTGCTTATATGTATTTTCGCTAACAGCAGATCCGTCACGCTTTCCGTTCGCAATTTCCCCAACCGATCCAGGCTCTTGTCCCGCTCCCTGTATTGGAGATTGTTCAGGGCTCTGACCCTAGCCTGTTCAGGGCTCTGGCCCTAGCCATCTTATTTCGATCCTTTAAAATGTATTACATGTACCAGCTTCTACGGTACTTACATATGCCCCCAAGCTCAAATGGGGAGGATGATGTGGGTGGCACGGAGGATGAGTGGAGTGATGCTTTGGACGCCTGTAAATTGGTTTCCCCCAGACTGTCTGACCACCTTACACAACTTTACGTCCTTCACCTCATCTCACCCCTCTCATGACAGCTAGATACAGACATGGCGCTTCTGATCTTTACCCCATGCGCCGACTGGACCGGGGTACCTTTTACCATTTGTTTTGGTGCTGCCCAGAGCTTCAGGGTTATTGGGCACAGGTAAATTTCTACATGACACTATGGGCTCTCCTGTCACTGTTCCCCAAGCCGTGCTTGTTGGGGATATTCCATGACACCAGTGTGGACAAATTCACTACCCTATTTTTGCACGAGACTATTTCTAGCTAGGAAAGTGATAGCATGACAATGGATGCGTGACAAACCCCCCACTTTCCGTGACTGGATTAGAGAGGTTAACACGTCGCCCTACAAAAAAAGTGATCTACGCTCAGCGCGGCTGTCCTGCCAAATTCAATAAGATCTGGGACAGGTGGCTGCGGGCTCTGGAGACGTGCTTCTGAGCCCAAGTTTGCTGCTCCATTGTGTATGCTGACTTCTTTTCCTACTTTATGTTTGCTTTCAGGCATTACCCATGCTCCAGTGGTGTGTCCCCTCCATTCGCTGACCATATTGCATGTCCTATTTTTTTTTTGAGCCCATTTGATTTGCTGTATTCCCATGGCTGTTATTCTATTTGTTCCTTTCACATTTTTTTTCTCAAAGACCCTGTTTGATTAAAAAAAAAAAAGCTGACTTCAGGGGCGAGTCCAAAGAGTGGTGATAAATGGGGAGTACTCGGAACGGTCTGGTGTGGAAAGTGGGGTCCCCCAAGGATCTGTCCGGGGACCAATCTTGTTTAGTTCTCAAACGACCTAGAGGATGGGATAAACAGCTCAATCTCTATTTGGGGACGATACTAAATTAAGCAGGGCAATAACTTCTAGGCAGGGTGTGGAAACCTTACAAAAAGACCTGAACAAAATAATAGGGTGGGCATGTACATGGCAAATGAGGTTTAATGTTGGAAAATGTAAGGTAATGCATTTGGGTGCCAGAAATACGAATGCAAGTTACTCACTAGGGGGAGAGCCTTTGGGGGAATCCAAGATGGAAAAGAACTTGGGGGTCCTAGTAGACAAGCTCAGCAATGGCATGCAATGCCAAGCTGCTGCAAGCAAAGCCAACAGAATATTCGTATGTATTAAAGAAAAGGGGTTTCACTCAAGAGCTAAAATTATAATTCTCCCACTCTACAAGACTCTGGTCCGGCCGCATCTCGAGTATGCCTTCCAGTTCTGGGCACCGGTCCTCAGAAAGGATGTGCTGGAACTGAAGAGAGTCCAGAGAAGGGCAACAAAGCTAATAAAGGGAATGGAGGACTTCAGCTATGAGGAAAGACTACAAGCATTGAACTTATTCTCTCTGGAGAGGAGATGCTTGAGAGGGGATATGATATCAATGTACAAATACCGTACTGGCGACCCTAGCATAGAGAAACTATTCAGCAAAAGGGACTATAAAAAGGACTTGCAGCCAGTCACTAAAATTAGAAGAGAAGCAGTTTAACCTTAAACTGCAAAAAGGGTTCTATACCGTAACAGCAGTAAGGATGTGGAATGCTCTTCCACAAGCAGTGGTATCAGCAGGGAGCATCAAGATTTTCAAAAAACTATTAGGGCACCTTAACCACAACATACAGGGGAACACAATGTACTATTGACATAAGCAGATTTACACATACCCACATCATAGGTTGAACTGGATGGACTTAGGTCTTTTTTCAACCTCACTATGTAATGTGATAGGTTCTGTAACCAAAAAATGTCCATCCACAAATGGCAGCCTCCACAAGGGAATTAGAAGCAAAATCCAGCAGGGGCTACAGAGTATAAAAGAGAAGAGAGGCGCCTCTAAGTGTAGCAATATGGTTACATTTAATGAAGGTTCAACATTTAACACTCATGGTTGATGATTAAATTAGGCATATCCAAGTATGCAGGCATCCGGGGTAAAGCTGTCCACAGACCATCCTCCGCACCGCTGGCTATCACCGCTGTCAGTCAAGACCGAGAAGACTACCCTGCAGTACAGTATTCTGAAAGAGGCTTGGAGTGCAGTGTGGAAGCTATGACGTCAATGGGGGTGCGGAGGATGATCTATGTGGACAGCTTTACCCCGGATGCCTGCATACTTCGATGTACCTGTTTTTAATCATTAACCATGCAAGTTGCTAAATGTTGTACCTTCATTAAATGTAACCATATTGCTACACTTAGAGGTACTGTACTCGGTTGTGACATGATTCTACGTGTATATCATCATCACAAAATTTATTAAACACTTTTGCTTGTCTTGCAAAACGCTCTCAAACCAAGTTACTCTCAATCCAAGGTTTTACTATCATACTACACACAATTTTTATTTTTTCCCCTCTCCATAATCCCCCCTTTTCTCTATTTAGGCTTTTTTTTTTTTATTTTCTAAGCTCCTCAAGGGTCCTATGACATAAAATCAGCAGTGTCAAAATCCAATTTATGCACCTTCGTTCCACGTGGATTTCATGATCCGATACCTTGTATATTTGGAGTGGCCAACTTGGTCACCTGATAAATTTATGGCTGTACATTTAAAAAAAAAAAAATCATCATGTGGCTTTGTTGCCAGGAAAAAAGGAGGAAAAACAGGTTTCCTTTAACAATCTAACAAAATGGCATGTGCAAATGAATGTGGAACTAAATTAAGCAGTACTTACCTCTGCTCCAGCAATGCAAGGTCTGCTAGCTCCCTCATTGGTAACTTCCCCCAGCTTTCCTTTTATGTTTGGCGTCTTCAGCCACCTTCATTGGCAAGCCCAAAATGATGCAACATGCACACAGTAAATTCATCTCAGCACCAAGACATGCAGAGCTTTGCGTATAATCTGAAGAGGTTTGCTAGTAGGCAGGAAGGCAATTATTGCAGAAAAGCAGGGATGGGCTCAGGCGTGTTCGGATCCTACTCCCAACCCACCTGCCTGATCCCCCTAGGTAGCCGACACTGCACACCGCTAGTCACAGGCAGTGAAACATTTCCCGATCTGTGAAGCGGTGGACCAGGAAATGTCTGCCTTTGATTGGCGGTGTGCAGTGTCGGCTCCATGGCAGGATCGGGCAGGTGCGTTGAGACTAGGATCCCAAGTCCATCTTTACAAAAAGATATAGTATGCCCCTTCTGCAATAAAGCATATCCCCGCCTACCACATCCCAAGTAAAGTCCTATTTAAGGCCAGTTACACATTATGTCAAACGTTTTGGTGACTATGCAATATTGATAATGAATAGGTATTTTATAAACAAAAAAATATTCCATTCTGTATACTTACTTTTTCTGGCTCATCAGCATATGCAGACAATCCTGGCTTTATAGCTTTAAATGTCTCATGGTCCAGACTGGGCGTGCCTAATGAGAAAAGGCCAGTTAAAAATAAACACTTATGACCGTATCAACAGCTGACCTTGCAATAACAAAGACCTACAGATGTGAAAGAGATCCTTTCCCCAGGCTATTTACAATCAGTAACAGTGTCGGTTCACACTGATCCGACTCAAAGTCGCCCCGACTTCGGGCGACTAATGAAGTCGCCCGTGCAGCGCGACTTGCAATGACTTCTCATAAAAGGAAGTCAATGCAAGTCGCTCCAACTTTGCAAAAAAATAGTGCAGGAACCTTTTTCTAAGTCGGAGCAACTTGAGTTGCTCTGATTAGAACGGTTCCATTGCACAGCATTGGAAGCTACTTGTCAGGCAACGAAGTCGCCTGACAAGTTGGATCAGTGTGAACCGGCACACAATCTTCCTATAAGATCATATGTCTAATGACCTTGTTTCATACATTGAGTTTCCCTGTAAATATTAATATTACAGTATTAAACAGGTCTGGGACTGCTGCTGGGAGATGTCATTTTGGATATGCCACCAGCAGCTCCAAACTTGGCAAACAGAGCTGCCACTCAAATGAAGGTCTAATATTCCCGTCTCTCATTTATGTGATGTATGAAAGAAGAAAATGGTCGCACACCACCATGGAAACCAATGAAGAAAAGTTCCTTTATTCACATAAGTGGTACAAGGTACAGCAGGGTAGGACAGTAGACGCGTTTCACAGGACTGCTACGTGCTTGTTCACTACAAAGTGTAATGGGAGGCCAACATTTAAATTGCTCACCCACGGTGAAACATCCCTGTTCAATTAGCCACCTAACTACTCCGAACCGTACACAAATCTGCTTGCATAAAAAAACAAACAGAAATAGACTTGACAGAAATTTAAAGTTAAAACCTATACAATTGTGAATAAACATAAAATTGAAAAAAAAAAGGAGAAAAAGAAAAAACAAAAAGGATATATGTATATGAAAAAATATATATCAAATATATGTGTATCTAAAAAAAACACACGTATACAAAAAAATTAAAAAAATTTTATTACACAAAAAATGTATGCGTGTGTGTAAATGAGCACATATCCCTCACCAGATATAAAATCCCCGCATTGGATTATAGAAAAAGTTGAAGGAAGAAGCAATACACAAAAATGTCCATCCAGTCCTGACATTACACTGCTCTCATCTGTCCATCCAGTCCTAACATCCATACTGCTCTGCCATCTGTCCATCCAGTCCTGACATACATTTCTCTAATTTATGTGATGACAGGGCAGAGAGGCTGACAGTAGGAGTTTGCATGCAGTAGAGTACAGAATAATGCTGGGCAGCAACATCTTTACTTCTCTGAAAACATAACTTTTTTTTTACATTTTAGTGCTCCAACTGCCACTTCTGTTTATATACTTTGAGAGTACAGATAATAAAAATGCTGATCCTGCTTGAATTCATTGCCAAAAAGTAGCTGTTCAGGTTCCTGCCATCTGCCTGTATATACACGTTTCAGTACACGTTACACGTTTTTTTCTGGGACTTTTCCACAGCAACCAATATAATCAGAGAAACACACACACACTTTTTTTGGTTTTTATTAAAAGGACATTAACCTGTCCAGGGAGATCCAGTTCATCCTCACCCGGGCTAGTTCTTGATTAGCCTTTGGGTTTCCCGCGCAGACATCCTAACTGTGGGCAGCCAATTATGCTGCTTTCGTCTTCACAGCTGGCTGGCAACTGCACAAACATGAGCCATGCTGTGCTACGCTTTGTAAATAGTCCTGCAGTCTTCTGGTATCTGACATGTTCCAGAAGCCTGCGGAGAGGGAGGGGGGGAGAGAAGAACTTCAACTCAGAACGCCTAGGCCAGGGGTTCCCAACCTTTTGAAGAGTGAGGGTGGCCACTTAAGTGACTTGGAAACTGGTCGCGGGCCACAATGAGCGCAGCGGGTAGATAACAGGTCCGTGTCCACTCTGTGCAGCCTCCTCTACTCTATAGGCTCTCCAATCTGCCCAGAGGAAAGGGGACAGACTCCTGTTTTTCTTTAGCGGATCGGATTGGAGATAAGCAGGTGTAAAACTGAAACAAGTCCCATTTACATCTGCTGTTCCATAGAGGTGAATGGAGGGTCCAATCAGTTCCGCCTGAAAAACAGACCGGTGGACCCTATTGGACAGATCGTGTGAAAGGGGCCTAGGGCTGCTTTCAGGCTTATGGGCTGCGGTTTACCCGCACTGCGAGTGCAGCGCAATGCACCTGTGGCCTTCCTGCACTTTGCCATAGACTTCTGATATATCCTGCAGGTGTGGTGCACTTTCAGAAAGCGCACCAAACCCACAGGTAAAAAACAGAAGTCTATGGCCAAGTGCAGGTAACCTGCAGGTGCACCTGTGGATCAGTTTGATAGCAACCTAACCACTGCAGAAGCGATTTGCCCGTATATACATTGTGATTTTTGAATATAAACTGCCCTTTAAAGGATAAGTCCAGGCAAAACCTAACGCTAAACCTACTCTGAGCCACAATCTAAACCTAATCTATCTAAACCTGTAAAGCAAAAATCACTACTTACCTATTCTGCACCCAATCAGGTCCGGTCTCCAGCGATGGAAGCTGTGAGCAGGAGAGGACCAACAACGGCTGTGAAATGAATGGGAAGTCTTACTATGACTTACTATGGTGCTTCCGTTGTCGAGTGCCTCTCCTATATCCGCCTCCACACTGAAGCCGCCGCTGGCAGCACAGCGCAGGACCAGACCGGCTGCAGAATAGGCAAGTAAAGAGATTTTTGCAGGGTTAGAGAGAGAAGGATTAGAATGTGGCACAGAGCAGGTTTAGTCTTAGTTAGGTTTTGACTTGACGACTTGACTTCTCCTTCCATTCAGGATTCTCCCTTGCTACAGGTATTACCGGCTGTTGCTGTCCCAGATGGAGTGCAATTGGTATCACTACGCCTATGACAGGAGCTGGCGCTATGTAGGAAGCAGGGGCTTATGCGGCTCTGCTGCCGTGCTTTCTCTAGCGCCGGCTGTAGTCAGAACACTGATGCTCTGGGATAGAGGGTCGAGAACCCGTGATCTGGACTTGCCGACCAGCCATCCCAGAGCAGGGGGTCGCAGGCCACATCAGAGGGCTCCGTCGGTCACATGTGGCCCCTGGCCAGCAGTTGGGCACCCCTGGCCTAGGCAATCCGAGCGGAAACCTGTCAAAACAAGGTACCTACTCCCCTGCGAAAAAAAATGATCAGCCAAATGTGGCAGGGGACGAGAACTTAAATCGGAACTTCCCCTTTTGAGTGCTTGCTTGAGTACAGGAACACATGATTGGCCCTGAAAGCAGATATTTTGCTTACAGGGCCACTCATCAATCCCTTATGCAAGCGTTTCGATTTACTGTGACAAGCATACAGCCGCAGTTTGTCATTGATCTGCACAGGCACTGTACACAAACACCACTCATTCCCAGCCACAAACACATGCCTTCTTCACACTGTATGTCCCTCTGTACCCATGTGAAGGACCTAGACTATTTATTTTTTTTATTATTTGCCCAACTTACCAGAGGATGTTCGGCTGAATTTATACACATGTATGCGTGTTCCAGTACTTCCAGCGTCAAACATTATTCCATAAAATACATCCTGTGAGGTGGTTCTTTTACCACTTCCTTCTTCATCTAGAAACTTAATGGCTGTATTCTCTGATTCTTCATGGGAGCGAGGACTCCAAGTGACATAGCTGAGGAAGAGCGTCACACACAGTGCAATCAGCAGGAGACAGGGCAGCTTTGAGAACTTCATGGCTATAGCTTCAGAAGAACTGAAAAGGAAATTCAAAAGCTTTTTAAAATGATCTTTAAAAGTAAGGTAACGGCACAATTTAAAACAAACCAATCAGAAGACAATATGTCCTCCACTGTTTTTTTTTTGCAGGCCCTAGGAATGTCATCGGCTTTTTTTTTTTTTTTTACTTGAGCCACTGACAAAAATGTTTCTACATCTGACCGGTGTCAACAAAAATGTTTCTACATCTGATAGGTGTATGCTCATCCAAAGGAGGAGAAAACTCAATTAAATTTCCTTAGATAATTGCAGCTTAGATTTTTGGAAAGATGGCGAATACACCTTTCAATCCAACTCTACAATCTACTTTAGACTCGCCAACAATTATATAGTAGGATAGTCTACCTAACTGTATGCAAAAAAAGATTGTTGCTAAACTAAACAAGGTTTTATAGATATTGTTCAATCGGATTGTAATACAAGTGGATTGATTGCGCATTGATTGCGCTATTTCAGAATATTTTAATACATACACACCCCTGTGTGCTGGAGGAATTCTGCAATTACTGCAACATATCTGTCTTCCTTAAAAAAAAAAAAAACACCTTGTTCTCAGTAATCTTGCATCTATATAAAAAAAAAAATTCCAAACAGCGACATGTTATATATATATACAGTAAAACCCGGTTATATTGCAGTTCCGTTTTTGTGGTCCCTGTATATTGCTTTTTTTTTTCTGTAAGACCTATAAATATTTTTCTAATTAAATGATTGTTAATTAAATATTTTTGTGTTTTTCATTGCCCTTGCTCTCAGTATTTTGTGTTTAAATGCGTTTCTAGGGTTTTAAAAAAGTGTGTTTAAAGACCTTAAAATGCTTTCAAAAGTACAGTGAAAGTTATAAAAACATGCCTAGAGTGTATTTGAATAGGGTATTTCTATTTCACGGATTTTAACTTTTCGCGGGTGGGTCCAGAACGTAACCCCCGTGATGGAGGGGGTTTACTGTAGTTACATTGGTCCAACTTGGACCAATGTAACTACATAGCTGACATACCTGGAAGGTTGAAATCACTGAAGTAGACCCCGCTACTCCCGTGATCTCCATTTGCTTCTGGGTCCCATGTTCAGTGGCCGTCCTGTTGGAGTTTGGACATTCGGAACGGGTGCCGATCAGAGAATACTTTGCATTTTCTAAATGAATGCAAAAGGCCCTCTAATTTTACGAGGTGGATAAGTAGGGCAGTGACATCACTGCCCTGCCTTTCCACCTTAGTTAATCAGAATGCTTTGCATTCATACAGAAGATGCAAAGCATTCTCTGAATGCCTCCTGCTCTGAGCAGGCGACCTCCTGGGTAAAATGCGTCAGTCCAGCCGCTTAGCACAGGACTGACAAAGCACGTGGAGATCACTGGAGTAGCAGTGCCCCTTCACTTATTTCTAGCTTCCAGGGACATCAGCCAGATACATAGTTACATTGGTACAAGCTGGACCAATGAAACCATGTATAACGTGCCGATGACTGGAATTCTTTAACCACTTCAGCTCCAGGTTTTACCCCTTCGTGACCAGGGCATTTTATGCTATTCTGCACTGCGCCACTTTAACTGGTCACGCAATGCTGTACCCAAACAAAATTTATAGAATTATCACACAAATAGAGCTTTCCTTTGGTGGCATTTGATGACCACTTGGTTTTTTTTTTTATCCTTTAAGATATAAATAAAAAAAAAAAGTCCGAACATTAAAAAAAAAAAAAAAAAAAAAAAAACTCTGCTATAAAACAGCCAATAAAAAAAATTCCTCAAATTTTGGCTAAATTGTATCCTGCTACATTTTTTGCAGGGAGAGCGGGTACCTGGTTGTGACAGGTACCTGCTCCCACTTCTGACTCAGATTGTGAGTGAGACTGAGCCAGAAGTTAGGGCCCCCTCCTTCCTCCGCAGTCTTCTGGGATACATCACAAGGGACCATTCACAAGGCGCACTACGACTCAACTTTGTAGCTGCTGACTTAATTTTTCTGAAGGAGCTTTCAGCTCCTATTTAATGCGTTCTCTGCATGAAGGTAAAAAAACCTGAGTGCAGCTCCCCCATTATACTTACCTGAGCCCGATCATGATCCAATGATGTGCCTGAGAGCAGAGGCTCTGCCTCCTAGCAGGGCAGACCAATAGCAGTGCCAGACATTGGCTCCTACTGCTGTCAAATACCTGTAATGGGAGAGTGGAGCGAAGCACGGCTTTGGATCGAGTGCTCACATTGGAAGCAGCTTTCTACAGAGGCATCTGCTGAAGAGGGGGAGCCAAGAGCGCCAGCAGGGAACACCATAAGAGGAGTATTTGGGCTGCTCTGTGCAATACCATTACAGAGCAAGCATGGTCTCTGTTCTTTAACCACTTCCTTACCGCTGGACATCATATGACATCCAGGGCTTTAGGTGGGGATATCAGAATGATGCCTGCAGCTGCAGGCATCAGATATTTTTTTCCGCCAGCAATTTCCTACACCATAAGAACAATCATAGTGGCTGTTAAGCCACTTGATCAGTCTTCCAGGCGGCGGGAGGGGACATCCCCCCCTCCGGTGCTTCTACTGGCTCGCCCATGCAAACGGCGAGCCAGAGAAGGAATCCGCCGGCGGTGGAAGTACACTATAGAGTCTGCCGAGGACCAGATGGTCCCTGGCAGTCTATTACTCTCGAAGGCCCGGGCGTGACGTCATAAGCGGCCTGGCTTGTCAAAGAGCTCTGAAGACGTCATGCATGACAAAACACGTAAGTTGGAATGCACGTGGGGACGTCATGAGGAGTGAGTGGAACGCATGCCGGAAGTCACACTGCCATCCACTCTAAAGCCCCGTACACACGTACTGATCGTCGGCCGAACGATCGGCCGTCTTTTGTCCAGGGCTGTCGTCTCTGTTGAAAACTGTAAAGATGCACACGAATTTTGTTGGCCAACAACAGCCGACTGCAGAAGTGATGTCATGTGATGGTTAACTTTCCTTGTCTTTTCTTTTCTGAGCATGCCCAGTCTTGCAAATCTGCTGTCTGTCGGCCGAAATCTGTACTGACTGGCGAACAATCGGCCGTTCTGATGTTGGCCAACAAAAATTTTAATGCCTGCACGCCAGATTCTGTTCGGCCGAAAATGCGCTGTCGGCTTTCGGAAGCATCATACTAACAAGCCTACAATCAGCCGATCGGTCGTCGGCCGAATATTTACGGCCGACAATCGGTACGTGTGTACAGGGCTTTACTCCATTGTGTGACTAGTCACAGAATTTTTTTTAATAGCTTTTTACTATTATCGTGGATGTTTTTAGCCCATGGACGGGCAATAAAAGTTTTATGGTAATACATTATAGTTTCCTTTTGCTTTCCATTCCTGCCAAAAACGAGGAGTGCTGGAGAGGCGGTATACAGCCTGCCGTTCCTGGTCGGTGTGACCACACAGGATACATCGCATACCGTTCCTGGTTGAGGTGACCACCAAAGTGCTATTTGGTCTTGATGCTTTACAGCACTTGCTTACAAGTTAAAATTTGTATTTTTTGCTAGAAAATTACTTGAAACCCTTTAAACATTTATATATAAAGAGACCCTAGAGAATAAAATAGCGGTCGTTGCAATATTTGCTGTCACACTGCATTTGCGCAGCGGTCTTTCAAACACAACTTTTGGGGGAAAAAAATACTTAAAGTAAAGTTAGCCCAGGTTTTTGTAGAATGTGAAAGATGTTACGCTGAGTAAATAGATACCCAACATGCTTTAAAATTGCGTTCGCTCGTTGAATGAAGACAGACTACAGTAATTAATATCTCCATAGCCAACGCTTTAACAAAACTTCAAAGGTTACCTGTTTGGAGTTACAGAGAAAGTGTAGGGCTAGAATTATTGCGCTCGCTCGAATGATCGCAGCGATACCTCACATGTGGTTTGAACACTGTTTACATTTGGGGGCAGGACTAACGTATGCGGTCGCTTCTGAGCGCGAGAACGCGGAGGGTTGGGGTGCTTCACTTTTTTTTCCAATTTTACTTTTTATATTTTTACAGTCCCTTTCATTTTTATATACAATAACTATAATATTGTAGAGAGCTTTGCTAGGATAAGGAAACAAGTGAAGGGTCTGATTATATCAATGTGAAGTGTACTCCTCCCAGCACACAGTAATAAAGGAGCACAGCACTACATGGTAACTGGAAAAATACACCAATCAGGGGACAGACCTCCCTCCCCCCAGGGATTTCTAATAACACAATTGATTTCGGGTCACATTTCTGATCATTACCAATCCTCACCAGGTCTACTATTACCGTCCCCGACCAGGAACACACTCCAGGGGAATATCACACACGGTCACTTACCTGTACATAGTACACAGCCATACAATTCCAGCGAGCTGCCCAACTCAAGCGGCACTACTGCATACTTCCACATCACTCCCTTATCACACCTTCTATGCCTGGGAGGGGCTTCCATTCCACACCTCTGACGCGTCTACAGCTACATGACATCATCAAAGCGACAGCTCACAGCGGCCATCTTTAATCCGGGAAAGCTGCTGGTCTGATGATGTGTTACTCGTTTTTAGTCGGTATAACAGGCGCGGTGATGCTATCACGCAATTATGTGAGGCATGCAGATGTCACTAGAAGATATATATAGAATAGAAAGATGAAAGCAGGAAAAGAAAAGCAGTTGTGTGCAGAGCAAAGTAATGGGAAGTTGTGATATGTGTACAGGGAGCAGAGGGGTGAGCGGAGCAGAGGGATGTACTGGAGAGCAATGTGAGAGGAGCAGAGGGGTGTATTGGGGAACAGTGTGAGAGGAGCAGAGGGTGTATTGGGGAACAGTGTGAGGAAAGCAGAGGGGTGTATTGAGGAGTAGTGTAAAAGGAGGAGAGGGGTGTATTAGGGAACAGTGTGAAGGGAGCAGAGGAGTGTATTGGGGAGCAGTGCGAGGGGAGCAGAGGAGTGTATTGGGGAGCAGTGTGAAGGGTTTATTGGGAAACAGTGTGAGGGGAGCAGAGAGGTGTATTGGGGAATGGTGTGAGGGGAGCAGAGGGATGTAGTGGGGAGCAGTGTGAAGGGAGCAGAGGGGTGTATTGGGAAGCATAGGGGTGTATTGGGGAGCAGAGGGGTGTATTGGGGAACAGTGTGAGGGGAGCAGAGGGATGTTTTGGGGAGCAGTGTGAGGGGAGCCGAGGGGTGTATTGGGGAGCTGTGTGAAGGGAGCAGAGTGGTGCATTGAGGAACAGTGTGAGGGGAGCAGAGGGGTGTATTGGGGAAAAGTGTGAAGAGGGGTGTTTTGGGGAGTGGAGCAGAGGGGTTTATTTGAGGGCAGTGTGAGGGGAGCAGAGGGGTGTATTGGGGAACTGTGACAGGGGAGCAGAGAGGTGTATTGGGGAACAGTTTGAGGGGAGCAGAGGGGTGTATTGGGGAACAGTGTGAAGGGAGCAGAGTGGTGTATTGGGGAGCAGTGCTAGGGGAGCAGAGGGGTGTATTTGGGAACAGTGTGAAGAGAACAGAGTGGTGCATTGGGGAACAGTGTGAGGGGAGAAAAGGGGTGTATTGGGGAGCGGAGTAGAGGGGTTTATTGGAGGGCAGTGTGAGGGGAGCAGAGGGGTGTATTGGGGAACTGTGAGAGGGGAGCAGAGGGGTTTATTGGGGAGCATTGTGAAGGGAGCAGAGGGGTGTATTGGGGAGTCATGTGAGCAGAGCAGAGGGTGTCATGGGGAATAGTGCGAGGGGAGCAGAGGGGTGTATTGGGGAACAGTGTGAGGGGAGCAGAGGGGTGTATTGGGGAGCAGTGTGAGGAGAGCAGAGGGGTGCATTTGGGAACAGTGAGAGGGGTGCATTGGGGAACCGTGAGAGGGGTGTATTAGGGAACAGTGTGAGGGGAGCAGAAGGGTGTATTGGGGAACAATGTGAGGGGAGCAGAGGGGTGCATTAGGGAGCAGTGTGAGGGGAGCAGAGGGGTGTATTGGAAGGCAGTGTGAGGGGAGCACAGGGGCGTATTGGGGAACAGTGCGAGGAGAGCAGAGGGGTGTATTGAGGAGCAGTGTGAGGGGAGCAGAAGAGTGGCAAGAAGAAAGCCATTGTTGGGAAAAAAAGCCATAAGAAGTACCATTAGCAGTTTGCGAGAAGCCATATAGGGGACACAGCAAACATGTGGAAGAAGGTGTTCTAGTCAGATGTGACCAAAATTGAAGTTTTTGGCCTAAAAGCAAAACGCTATGTGTGGCGGAAAACTAACTCTGCACATCACCCTGAACACACCATCCCCACTGTAAAACATCGCTGTGGCAGCATCATGTTGTGGGGATGTTTTTCTTCAGCAGGGACAGGGAAGCTGGTCAGAGTTGATGGGAAGATGGATGAAGCCAAATACAGGGCAATCTTAAAAGAAAACCTGTTACAGTCTCAAGTCTTTAAAAGACTTGAGACTGTGATGGAGGTTCACCTTCCAGCAGGACAACGACCCTAAACATACAGCCAGAGCTACAATGGAATGGTTTAGATCAAAGCATATTCATGTGTTGGAATGCCCAGTCAAAGTCCAGACCTAAATCCAATTGAATCCTTGTTTCTAATTTGCTGAATGGTAACCTATGCTGCTTTCAAAATCCACTTTTAACTACTATTGAATCCTTGTTTCTAATTTGCTCAATGGTGATCTATGCTGCCTTTAAAATCCACCTTTAACTGCAATTGAATCCTTGTTTCGAATTTGCTCAATGGTAACCTATGCTGCTTTCAAAATCCACCTTTAACTGCAATTGAATCCTTGTTTCGAATTTGCTCAATGGTAACCTATGCTGCTTTCAAAATCCACCTTTAACTGCAATTGAATCCTTGTTTCGAATTTGCTCAGTGGTAACTTAGGCTGCTTTCAAAATCTTTACCTCTGTTCATATAACACTGATGTTTATTTTGCTTTCTCTTGTCTATACCTAAATTATGAGCTGCCCTTATCTTTATAACTCTGCCATTCTGCTCTCTTGCTGTTTTTTGTAGTCTGTCTTTGGTGTGAGAAGTTTATTCTGTTAGCCATGTGTCCCTCCTATGCAATCCTAATTGATTAGTTGGCAATACCCCCACCCAACTCTGTATAAATCTAAGCCCTTTCTAGCGGATGCACAGGCGGGTATTGCATTTGCAACTATCATCTTGGATAAAGTATTAATATTGGATTAAGTATCAGCACTTCAGTGAATGCACAAAGCGAACATCCAAAGCAGACAACTGCAATCCACTAAACAGACTACAGGTAATCTGAGTCTCTATACAACTTTTCCATCTCTCATTCAGTCTACTTCTCAATCTCACCACCCTGTATTATGCAATCCCTAATTCTCCTTCTCATATTTGCATCCTCTCTCCTAAGACTTTCTCTCCTTTACCCCTCTTCTCCACCCCACAGCTTGTATATATCATCCTCACCTTATTACTGCACTCATCAACTCCTGCTGATTCTGAACCCACACACCAATAAAACCTCCAGGACACTAAGATGTGTCCCCCCACATAAATCATACTTCCATATCACCTCTCTCACCCTTCTGCTTCTCCTAACCTCTGGAGATATTTCTCCAAATCCTGGACCCCCATCGTTTACATTTTCCAACATACCCATCACCCCCTATTCTCTGACACCAGCCAAAATCCACACAATCTGGTTTCTATTGCTCTTCTGCCTAGAGTCAGCCTCCCCTTCTCCTGTGCCCTCTGGAATGCCTGCTCTGTTTGCAACAAACTCACCTCTGTCCATGACCTATTTATCACAAACGAGAATCTTACTCTCCTTCTCCTGCTGCCCTCTCCCATGGTGGACTCCCTCTCCCAGGCCTAGTGGACGGAAAGGAGGTGGGGTTTGAATTCTTCTTTCCCCTCAAAGCACTTTTCAGGTTCTTCATCCACCCCCCCCTCTCTGTCCCTCTCCTCATTTGAAGCTCACTGTATTCGTCTATTTTCTCCAGTTTCCTTGTGAATTGCTGTGATCTATCGGCCTCCTGGTCTGGTATCAGGCTTCCTTGATGACTTCTCTGCCTGGCTACCCTACTTTCTCTCTTTTGAAATTCCCACAATCATTACTTGGAGACTTCAACATCCCTGTTAATCTTAACACTCCTGCTACTTCTAAACTTCTGAGCCTAACCTCCTCTTTTGACCTAAAACACATGCTTCTACTCACTCTAATGGCAACCGCCTTGACCTGATGTTCTCCTACCTATGCACTCCTCGCAACCTCTCCAACATTCCATTTCCTCTCTCTGATCACCACCTCATTAGTTTCACTCTCTCCTTGTCCTCCTCCTTACCTTCCAAGTACCGAACAATTACCGTAGAAACCTTCGCCATCTTTACCCTTCACTTCTTTTTTCTGCTGCAGATTGTCTCTTCAACACAATCTCATCCCTGTCCTGCCGCAACATGGCCACTTCTGTCTACAACAGTTCACTGTCATCTACCCTGGATGCCTTGCCCCCCCCCCCAACACTACACACAGAATCAAGCGCCGACCGCTATAACCCGGGCAGACAGACAATACCAGAAGCCTCAAAAAACCTAGCTGCGCTCTTGAGCGTCTGTGGCGTAAGACTTATACCTCATACACACATTTAGATAATCGTACGAAAAAAATTGCTTTCGACTTGATCACACAATAATCTGATCGTTAGTACACAGCTTTCGACAGGACGACAGTTCGTCCAACAAAATCCAAAGGGACAAACAGGAAAACTTCTGTTGTACAACAGCCTACTGAACGCTAATCGTTTAATCAGTACAGTATGCGTCTGCTAACAATCAATAGACAAAGACCACGCATGATCGACCCGGAATAACCCGGAAGGAGATGGGAGAATGTAAGCAATGTTGGAACCGAGAAACATTTGACCAGAAAATCATTTGCAAGCTATCAAAATGTTTCTTGAATGTTCGGTCAGTAATTTTAAAATACAGCAATCATGATAAAGCCTGGCTCCCATTGTTTTTCTTTTTCACTAATTTTAGCAAAGACTGGCAGAAATGTTGTAGGTGAAGAACTTTTATTTTGTTTGCATTTTCCAGAGAAATTGCACTTTCACTGTTGGGCTTCTTTTCAATAAAGAGAAATTGTTATTACAATTGTGTGTAATTCTTGACCAATATAAATAAGGATATTAAATTATATTTAATTTCCGGAGAGACCTGGTCCCCAAATGTGTCGCAACCCTCTTAGGTGCTTGGGGCCAGAGTTTCCCTCGCCAATTAGCTGTATTTTAACTCCTCATCCCCACATGGTTCCGCTTGGCTCCCGGGAGGATCTGGGGAAGTCTTTCCACCACTGGTCCCTGTTTATTGGCACACATAACAGGCCTTTTCTTTGGTCGTTGCTCTTAAAGGGGCCAGTACATGCTCCTCTGCATATTTCATTGCTGTTCTATATTGTTCAGATTGATCTCTGCCTACCTAGCACCTAACTAGGAGAGTACTACATCCACCCCCAACCAAACGAGCCATGTCCTTATTGGCTCTGGGGCAGCCGCCCGCCATCAAACATTTCCTATTAAAATTACATGAGTAGCCAACTGACCTGGAAAAGGGGGAAAGGGAGAGAACAAATATACAATCAATAATTTAAGTGAAAAAATATATATCTCTGCTGTACAATATATATTACACATCAGGTGCATTACCCCCCACCAAACAAAACTTCGTTTAGGTGAGTAAGTATGTCATCCTGACTAACTACAATACTATCCCTCAGACAACCTGCCAAAGAAAAAACACAAGTTTGAGATGTCTGCATGTTACATCCTGGAACAATCACATTCCTAACTGATTTCAGTGAAAAGACCCTCTCCGCAGAGGCGACCTTCTAACCCAAAATCCCTTGGTAGCAGTCTATTTGGGGAGCCAGTCAGTGGGTCCAGCGGACGTGATGTCCTCCGGGCACCCGCGATGTCCACCGGGCACCCACGATCGCAAGGACCGTCTGCCTATGTAAACAAGGCAGACCGCTGTTCTGTCAGTGATGAACACAGGGATCCTGTGTTCCTCCTATTTAGGAACACAGGTCTCTGTTTTCATCCAGTAAGTACAACCTCCACACAGTTAAAAAGCATCCCCTAGGGACACACTTAACCCTTTGATCGCCCCTGGTGTTAACCCTTTCCCTGCCAGTGTCATTAGTACAGTAACAGTGCATATTAGTAGCACAGATTACTGTAGTAATGTCCTGGTCCCCTCAAAAGTGTTAAAAATGTCAGTTAGGTGTCCTATCTGTCGGGCGCAATGTCGCAGTCCCGCTAAAAATAGCTAATCGCCTCCAATGCTAGTAAAAAAGAAATAAAAATGACATAAATCTATCCCCTAGTTTGTGGACGCGATAACGTTTGCGCAAATCAATTAATATACATTTATTGGGATTTTTTAACCAAAAATATGTAGCAGAATACATATTGATTTAAATTGATGAAAATAATTGATTTTTTAATTTTGTTTTATTGGGTAGGTTTTATAATAGAAAGTAAAAAATATTTTTTTTTTCTTCAGAATTTTCGCTCTTTTTTGTTTATAGCGCAAAAAAAATGCAGAAGTTATCAAATACCACCAAAATAAAGCTCTATTTGGGGGTAAAACAAGACATCAATTTTATTTAGGTACAGCTTTGCACGACCGTGCAATTGTCAGTTAAAATAATGCAGTGCAGTATCGCAAAAAATGGCCTGGTCATTAGGGGGTAAAACCTTCCAGTCCTTAAGTGATTAAAAGAAAAGTATAGGTTTTTTTTTTTAATCATAGTTAGCTAGCTGGACCGATGCTGCATGTGTCACCCCGTCAGCTCTGACACCAAGAACTGAGCGATCAAACACCGCTGATCATTCGGTTCTCAGCGCTCCATGAGCAGAGAGCTGGTGACTGTCGGTCACCAGCTCTCTGCTCTTTCCCCACACACTCACTGGAGCGCTGGGCTGTGGAGGGGGCAGAAGCGGCCGGCTCAGGCTCTCAGCAGCTCGCTGAGAGGCTGAGCCGGGTGCTGGTCCATATGGTTGTGATCCTTCCTGAACCTGGACCAGCTTCACCCTGCTGTCTGCTGAGAAAGGGTCACATGAGTGCAAAACAAACTACACGCCTGTGATCCATGGGAGAAGTACAGCCAAATGAGCTTTGGCTGTACTTCTTTAAGTAAGGGCAGATGATTCATGTGGCATTTATTTCCTGGAATCTATCTGCCCTTAGCTTAGGCATGCAGGCAGGAGGGTGTGCTTAGCCCCTCCTCCAGATAAAAGAAAATGCCCATGAAGATTTAAAGGATATATGATATAATTTTGGCCTAGGTCAAAAACCAATAAACAACTGAAGAAGTAATAAAAAACGTGTTAAAACAAATAAATATACTTTCTTATCCATTCACTAATGCTAGCAGCATTATGATTAAAAATAGTTAATGCTGTTTGAGAGAGTTTAGCTATGCTTTAAATAGACAAACTAAATGGATTTTTATCTACGAGCTCAAATAAACCTAAAACACAGATTGACATTTATGCTACTTACCACTAGATGGAGACATAACACCCTAAAAGAGCATTCAGATTAAGAAAGAACTGTTACATTGTATTTGAAATTGTATACTTAAATGAATACTGAAATGTAGCAGTTAAAAAAAAACAAAAACACCTGTAGCAAACAATGGTTGGTCATAAAATAGTACAGTATTAATTTTTAAGATGGTAATAAACCCAAAACTAAAAATGGTTACCAATCAAATGTGCTGGCTACATTTGTTTTATTTTTTAAGGCTTTTCCCCCATGTTCACTTGGTGACCAGGCCAGTAACACACCACCTGTATTAGTGTGACTCCATTCTGAATGAAAGGGCACAGGGGGCACCTTTGGACAGCAGTAGTGCTAGTCTGGAAGGAGGGAAGTGTTAAATGGGCTAGCAGATTTAAATACACTAACAATTGAAACCAAACTCCAGCACACCTTTTTTGTAATCAGTTACAGCAAACAGTTCTTTTTCCTTTTGGGCTAAAGGTTTTACATGAATATATTTAAAAGCTGATCACTGTAAGCACCCCTGTCATTGTGAAATGGTTTTCTCATCCCTGTGATGTGATACATTTGGAAATGAGCTTGTTCGTTTAAAAAAACAACAGACTTACCCGTATCACCAGATGAAAGCCTAAAAAATAAAATCAATGCAGCCATCACATCTAAGGTAAGTTGCAATATAATATATGTTTGCTTTAGGGTTTATTTCTGCTTTAAGTTCCTTATTTAGGCTGCATTCACACCCAAGTGTTCTGGTAATGTGTGAAGAATGCGACAAAACATGCATCGTACTTGCAGTGCCATTATGTTTTAATGGCACCCCAAACTCACGTAGCAGTACTGTGTTTTGTTACACAAAAAAACATGCAAAAATACACATTGCAAAATGCACTCAACGCGTCAAAAATAGATTGAGCCGTTTTGGCATGTTTGTCGCACACATGGCAGCTCATTCAAGTAAATGGACCCTATGCTTTTGCTTGACAAACATGGCAAAAATGCTGCAAAACAAAAAGCTCAGGTGTTAATGTAGCCTTAGAAGACAAGAACAGAAGGGAGGCAGATGGGGATAGGGGTATTACTTTGGTTCTAGATTACAATATTCAATTTAGGGATGTGGAAAACATAATAAGCAAATATTGGCAGAGCCCTAATCAAGATAAACAATTAGAGGCTAATATTCCCGATAAACCTAGATTTGTGTATAAAAAGTCCCCAAACTTGAGGGATAACATTCTAGATTGTAATCTCTCCTTCTAGATTGTAAGCTCTCCTTCTAGATTGTAAGCTCTCCTTCTAGATTGTAAGCTCTAACGAGCAGGGCCCTCTAAATCCTCCTGTATTGAATTGTATTGTAACTGTATTGTCTTCCCTCATATTGTAAAGCGCTGCTCAAACTGTTATTACTATACAGGATTTATATAGCGCTAATATTACTGTAAGAAATGTAATTGAACCCCCGAGACCTAAGAATTTCACATTTTGTGATGTTAAGGGGTTCCACAGTTGCGGCTGGTGCTACAGCTGTGTAAGGACCCCTGATAATATAAAGAAAAGTAAAGCATTTACAAACCCTAATACAGACCAATCACATATCATTAAAGACTTTATATCGTGTGACACTAAAAGGGTGGTTTATGCTAAAAAATGTCCATGTGATTTGATTTATGTAGGGAGAACAAAAAGACCCCTAAAGGAGAGAATAAAGGATTTGAAAAACATTATCTGTCGGTTCACTTTAGAGACAAGCATATTTCAAATACTAGAGGGATGCAGTTTTGGGGTATGAAAGCCCCCAAACATCATTGGAGGGTAACCACTACGTTAGAGAACTAAGTAAATGAGAGTCATGGTGGTTACACCAATTAGGATCTTTAATACCAGGGGGATTAAATAAGGACTTTGATTTGGGCTGCTTTCTTAGTGACCAGTAAAGAGGGTGACCTAAGGATGTATACCTAGGTTTTGTATTGTGAATGGACCATCCATCATCTGAGAGTAATTACCCAGATGGGGATGGTATCAGGACACATTTATGGGTATGGTGCAGTGGTGACCATCCTGAGATAGGGGATCCTGGGGTAACTCTAGACCAGGGGTAGGGAACCTATGGCTCGCGAGCAAGACGTGGCTCTTTTGATGGCTGCATCTGGCTCGCAGACAAATCTTTAATAAAGGGGGGCGTGTCCGGACGTGAGCCGCGCTGGACATGTAGTCCCAGAGCTCCGCCACATCTACCACTCAATCCAGTGCCATCCGCATAGCTGTGCCCAGTGCCAAGGAGATTTCTGCACCTGTCGATGGTACACTTTGTGGGCTACCCTCAGTTCGTCTCTGGGTGACCAGATTGCCGCGCTACGGACCCCATGGCCTACTCGCGGTACCGCCGCCGGCTCGTGTGCTGTGCATCTGAGGGCCTTGGTAATCACCGCCCAGTAAGGAGACCTGCCATCCGCTCCCTGTGTCCCGCCAGACACGATCTCCTTCCCGTCTGACAACCGGGGACCCGTGGGAGCTGCCTCTCACATCCACTTCCGAGGCATTCAGCGGCCGGCCGCCATTTTCTCAGTTGGAACATGTATAGACACCCGTGGGATCTGGTTCAGTCACACTGTTCACCTCCACCACCAGAAATGCGTGCTCACCTTCCTATTAGACCTATATAAAATACAAGTCTACATGCGCTTGATACCATCAATCATCCAGGGTCGTCCGCCAATCTCTGGATAAGTGTGGGTCACTCAGAGGGATAAGGATTAAACGCCAATCATTAAAGGTCCCGCTGGAAAATTAAATCAGCATCTCCATAAACCTGGTCAGCAGATGGAAGCATGAAGTGCTCTAGAATTTCCTGGTAGAGGGCTGCACTGACTTTGGACTTAATAAAACACAGTGGACCAACACCAGCAGATGACTTGGCTCCCCAAATCATTACTGACTGTGGAAACTTCACACAGGGCCTCATGCAACTTGGATTCTGTGCCTCTCCACTCTTCCTCCAGACTCTGGGACCTTGATTTCCAAATAAAATGCAACATTTTCCACAGTCCGTGATGATTTTGGGAGCCATGTCATCTGCTGGTTTTGGTCCACTGTATTTTATCAAGTCCAAAGTCAGCGAAGCCCTCTACCAGGAAATTCTAGATCACTTCATGCTTCCCTCTGCTGACCAGCTTCTGATTTAATTTTGGTTTAATGATCATGGTATCACTGTGCTTGTTAGGCCAGCAAACTCGCCTGACCTAAACCCCATAGAGAATCTGTTAGGTATTGTTAAGAAGAATATTAGAGACACCAGACCCAACAATGCAGATGAGCAGAAGGCCGCAATGAAAGCAACCTGGGCTTCCCTAACACCTCAGCAGGGCCACAGGTTGATTGCCTCTATGCCACGCCGCATTCATGCAAAAGGGGCCCTGACCAAGTATTGAGTGCATACTATACTGTACATGGACATACTTTTCAGTAAGCCAACATGTCTGTATTAAAAAACTTTTTTAAATTTTTTTTTTATTGCGCTAATGTAATAATCTAATTTTCTGAGATACTGATTTTGGGTTTAAGCTATAATCATTATTAAAAATGTATTTTTTAAAAATCAAAATTAAAAGAAAGAAATGCTTGAAACATATCACTCTGTGTGTAAAGCATCCATATAATATACGAGTTTCACTTTTTAAATTGAATTACTGAAATAAATGAACTTTTTAATGATATTCTAATTTTATGAGATGCACCTGTATAGTATACACTTGCCAATTTGACAGTTTTAACCACCTCAATACTGGGCACTTAAACCCCCTTCCTTCCCAGACCAATTTTCAGCTTTTAGCGCTGTTGCAATTTGAATGACAATTGCGCGGTCATGCAACATTGTACCTAAACCAAATTTGTGTCATTTTTTCCCCACAAATAGAGCTTTCTTTTGGTGGTATTTGATCACCATCAGGTTTCTTTCTTTTTTGGTGCACAAATAAAAAATACTGAAAAGTTTGAAAAAAAAAAACATTTTTTTTGTTTAGGTTATAAAATTTTGTAAATAGATACGTTTTTTCCTGCACTGATGAGCACTGATGATGCCGCACTGACAGGCACTGATGAGGAGACACTGATGGGGTGGCACTGATGGGGTGGCACTGATATGCAGCACTGATGGGCACTGATAGGTAGCACTGATATGCAGCACTGATGGGCACTGATATGTGGCACTGATAGCACTGATATGCAGCGTTGGTGGGCACTGATAGGCAGCGCTGATGGGCACTGATAGGCAGCACTGATGGGCACTGATTGGCGGCACTGATGGGCACTGATAGGTGGCACTGTTGGGCGGCAATGATCGACACTGATCGGCACTGATGGGTGGCACTGATCGGCACTGATGGGGGGCACTTATGGGCACTGATAGGCAGCACTGGTGGGCAGTAATGGGCACTGGTGGGCGGCACTGATAGATGGCAATAATGGCACTGGTGGGCAGCACTGATAGATGACATTGGTGGGCAACACTGATAGGGAGGGCACTGGGGGGCTCTCTGAGCCCTGCTTGCCATCCCTGGTGGCCATGGTGGGCATCCCTGGTGGTCATGGGTGGGCATCCCTGGTGGCTTAGTGGCAACCCCCCCCCCCCCACCCCAGGGCTGCACTGGTAATCAATGTTCTGATTACCAACACAGACCCCCCCTGTGATCAGTGAGTAATTAGAAATACTCACTGATCACCCCCGCTGCAGCACCGATCATCCCTCTTCTCCTCACTGACAGGATCTGTCAGGAGGAGAAGAGATCGAAGCCGTTACAACGGCTGTATTGACATTACATGACGGCTGTGATTGGCCAGAGCCGTCATGTGATCAGGAGGGCCAATCACAGGGCCCTCCTGCCGAATGATGTTGCTCTGTGTCCAAGGGACACAGACACATCGAGATTGCGCCGCTGCGCGTGCCCGCGGCAGCGCGATCTCTCTCCTTCTGAAGGACGTTCCGGAACGTCCGATCAGAAGGAGGAGACTCCCACCCGGCCGTATATTTACAATGGCCCGGGTGGGAGGTGGTTAAAAGGTGCTGTCAATTAAAACCGCTTGCCTACCAGGCACCATACTTATTCTGCGGCAGGTCGGCTCTGTCCCACGAAACAATGTACCTGTACGTTGCTTCGCGGAATCGCTAGTCGAGGCACACAGGGGGAGCCAATCAGTGAGTCTGGCCGCTGCAATGTCTGCCGGGCGACCACGATTACTCCCCGTGGAGACAGAACGGCGGTCTGCTGTGTAAACACAGCAGTCCACTGTTCTGTCAGCTATGAACACAGAGATCCTGTGTTCCTCTTATTTAGGAACACAGGTCTCTGTGTTCATTCAACAAGCCTAGGGACACATTTAGCCCTTTGATCGTCCCTGGTGTAAACCCCTTCCCTGCCAGACATTAGTACAGTAACAGTGCACATTTTTAGTACTGATTACTGTAGTAATGTTACCGGTCCCCCTAAAAGTGTCAAAAATGTCAGTTAGGTGTCCGATCTGTCCGCTGCAATGTTGCAGTCCCGCTAAAAATCGCTGATCGCCGCCATTACTAGTAATAAAAAAAAAAAAATTACATAAATCTTTTCCCTAGTTTGTAGACGCAATAACTTTTGTGCAAATATACACTTAATTGGATTTTTTTTTTAACCAAAAATATGTAGCAGAATACATATTGGCCTAAAATTATGAAAAACGTTGATTTTTAAAAATTTTCATTGGCAGTGTTTTGTAGCAAAAAGTACAAAATATTGTTTTTTTTTTTTTCATAATTGTCCCTCTTTTTTTGTTTATAGCGCAAAACATAAAAATCGCAGAGGTGATCAAATACCACCAAAAGCTCTATATGTGGGAAAAAAGGACATTCATTTTATTTGGGTACAGCGTCGCATGACTGCACAATTGTCAGTTAAAGTAACGCAGTGCTATATCACAAAAAATGACCTGGTCATTAAGGGGGTAAAAACTTTCTGGTTTAAAAGTAGTTAAAACAGAACTGCATAATTGCAAATATATGTTATATCCAGTAGAGGGCAGCATGCTTCAGCTTATAAAGTTTCACACCAATTACTGGTCACCAGTATGATGACAAATACCAGTATGATGACAAATACCAGTATGATGACAAATACATGTGTGTATGTGTGTGTATTCTTGGGGAAACACCTTGTTACATGCACTGACCCAGAAGAAGCCTAAAGCAAGCAAATATATTCATTTTCAGGCCTTATGATTTGCATGTTTATTTCATGTCAGTGACACAGAAAATACCAAGACCAGAGAATCCGAATCAGCATGACAGCTAATGAACTAGCATTTTCACAAAGAAAAGTTATTCATAGCAGCCTGAACTTTTTTTTCTCAGGACACGTACCAAAGTTACCATTACATTTTTACACTATTTGATCACAGAGTGAAATGCTGCAAAAGAGTTTGATCTGTATGAGACATGTACATAAACTCAAAAATTAACAAATACTGTGGACACCCGGCTTCACGTTGCTGTTTTACACCTAGGCCAGGATCATAGTTCAAGAGATAAATTCTGGTCCTGGACAACAACTGAACAAAGATGATGCAAGCCTTCTAAAGAGAAAATAAGCTAAAAGTTTTTGTAAGGGGCATTACTATGAAGTTATGGAGAGACGATCCATCTTATTTTATAAGGTTTTGATATATATAGACAAGACAGGTAACAAACTATTGGATCAGTCCGGGCTTATTATAAGGTAACATAAGCACGACACATAGGGGTGAATTTACTAAAGGCAAATAGACTGTGCACTTTACAAGTGCAGTTGAACTCATTTTTCTTAGTAAATGTAAATGTGATAAAGCTTCACTTTGCAAAGGATAAACAATCAGGTGCAAGGAAAAAAAAAACAGTGATGCACATAATAAACCACAGAGCATTCCAATGAAACCATACAGTATCAGACAAAAGCATTGCATTGGTAGCAAAATTGCATTTCAGCTCCAGGGGTACTTCCAGTCTTGTCAGTAGCTAAAAAAATTGGAATATAAATAGCACACAAAAGATGAGTTGGGGAAAAAAAGGATATTTAGAGTTCAACATTTTGAAGAATAGTGTAGAGAAGGTATAGGCAAGTGAGATAGATGATTCCAGTGGTGGATCTAGCCTATCTGATCAGCCTCAGATAATACACAGAAGTAATACAAATCCTCCTACATACGTTTTACTTGGAAATGTGCTGTCTTCACCTTTCTGCACTGTTAAGAAGTGCACATCGTGTTATAAATCCTGTTTCTTCATTCAGCAGTGGGTGTGGAGTCTGGAAATACACTGTGTGTGAGCTGATTAGAGGAAAGGCACACCTCCCCCCCCCCCCCTCCACATAGGCAGAGGAAGGAAGAAACTTGCAGAGCTGTACTGTGAATAGACCAGCTCTCTGCTTATCTATTGCTAAGCACCCTCCCCGACACAAATTTCCAGCTGCTTTTGTTTGTCAAAGAACTTGTCAGAAGTTATCATGCTGATAACAGAGGAACGAAGCAGCAGAAAGACACAGGACTCAGAGCTTGGGAGCGGGATTGGTAAACACCACAGATACACAGTATGTGCCCAGGTCAGATTTCATGAATGGGGGTTTACAATGACTTCAAGGTGAAAGAATCCAGATTACATCAAGGCATCAATCAAGAGATATGGTATATCAATCCAACTGTGTGAGTAGGCTTACAACATCTAGAGGCAGTCATGATAACAAAGGACCTCTTAGTCAATCAATAAAGATATTGATAGGAAACACCATCATTTGGGAAGGCACTGTGCCACAGTAATTAATAAGAGTACAGGTTGCTAGGTGGAAAGCAAAAAAAGAGAGCGAAAGTAGGCCTATGAACAGCATGGAGAAGGGAAGGGGACATTTTTTTGCATCAATTTAACAAGAATTGTCAATGCAGTGTAAGCACAGAAGTACAGATTTACTGAGCTGCAGTAACTTATTAGTTACCACTAACCTTAGTTACTGTCAAACTCTCCACTAACAATTTCCTGATCCTGTGTGTGCAGGCAATGTGCTTTTAAGATGAACAGAAGGAAGAGGTGGCAAAAGAAGAAAAAGACACTCCCTTTAATTCCTTTTTATTTTCTATTTTGTATCAGAAAGCAGTGTAGTGTAGGCAAGCAATGATTCTCCCACTTCTCTGCTGGCTCTTATATGGGGTAAGATGCTCATTTTGACAGACAGATGTCCCTCTCAGGGTAGCACTAGTGGCAAATTGAAGAATAATGTTTTTTGGTAGTATCATTCCATACAAACCTAGATGGTGCCTTACAGCGGTGCAGCCTCAGAGAATATTGTTTAAAGTCAATCAGAACCTCCATTAAAACCTTTTGTCACGTACCTTATAGGAGAGCCTGATGTATAGAGGGAGGCCTCTCT
Source organism: Pelophylax lessonae (assembly GCF_965119305.1). Lineage (NCBI taxonomy): Eukaryota > Metazoa > Chordata > Amphibia > Anura > Ranidae > Pelophylax > Pelophylax lessonae. Next base: position 544,401,195 of record NC_138770.1, on the reverse strand, counting down.
TAAAGCCCCAGTTCAAGGACCACTGATAGTGAAACAGTGGCAGTGAGAGCATGGTGAGGAACAAGTGCCTGTGGAGTTTTCAGCCGAACACACAGGTAGGTAGCAGATGCTTCACTAGCAAGGGGATCAGGTGGCTGGTACAGCACTTGGCAAACAGCAGGATGGAAGTTGCTTGCCTGGCAGATGACTGGTCACAGATGCAGAATAGGCTGGAGGCACGTGGTAGGTGGAGGACTAGTAAGGACCATGTAAGCAGCCTGCAGTGCCAGGCAGACGGATAACAAGATGCGTGGTCAGATGAGGTAGGTCAGTAACAGACGGTGCAATACAGTCATTGATAGCAGGCAAGAGAATAGTCAGGATGCAGGCAGAGGTCAGCAACACTGGAGCAGGCAGATGAGCAGAGAGCAAGCAGAGTCTGGAGACAAGCCAAGGACAGGGCAGGTAGCGTTTAAGCGTGGTCAGGATAAGCCCGGTCAATAACAGGAGTCAGATACAGGAACAGGCAAAGGAACACAGGGAGAGCTGTAGATCAGACAGCACTAACTAGTACAACTGCTGCACTTATATAGTCCATTTGGTGCCAGTGGCAGCAGCGGGTGCGCCGGCAAATGCATGTGTGTGCGCGCATATGTGCACGGCTATTCCCAGCAAAACGAGCAGCTACAGGCCTGCACATCTGTATGTGCCTTGAGACTTCATCTGCGCTTAGGTTGGTGTTCTCCTGACACTTTTATTCATTCAACACCCCTAGAATGCTGCTTGAAGTTTATTAAATGCTCTGTAAATGCTTGCTGTACACTTCTTCCCAGACTAATGTGTACACGTTAATACCTGTATGAAAAAGGGTTTTACAATATTAACATTGCAAGCAGTTGTCTTTTTTGTCTTATCAGTTATCCACTAGGTATTGAGGAAGGGTCCCAACAAGAGCTCTGGAGGCTGCACAAAAGAGAATGGCACTTCCCAGTTTAATAATTTTCACTGATGGGAAGGACAAAATTCCCTTCAATGCTATGCAAAGTATTTCTTTTTTTTTTTTTTTAGTTTAACCTGAGTCTATAGATGAGCAAGGTCTTGTAGACACAGTAGGGTTGATTTTCTTAGGGCTAACAGACTGTTCACTTTGCAAGAGAAGTGGCACTGTGTAGGGAAAATTTCTCTAGAGCTTAGTAAATGAGCTGAAGCTCTGCTAATGTCCAGAATTCAATTAAATGCAAGTAAAAATGCAGGTTTTTTTTTTTGCCTAGCACATGACTGGGTATTATTTGCATTTTTTGTATTCTTTAGCTCTGGGGAAAATTACCACTGCCATTCGATGCCCCCCACTTGTGCATGTTTTCTATAGCTCTTTGCAGAGGTTGGAGATGGACAGGGAAGGATATAGCAAGGGGGCTGCATGGCCGTCTGCAGTCTGTACACAGTTTGTGTGTTTTTGCTTACTTGCCCATGTCATATTTTCAGTGCAGCAACCAAGATCTGTACTCACTGACTGTACACAGTGTTGGGGTAGTTACTCAAAAAATGTAACTAGTTACTAGTTACTAGTTACTTCTGTAAATTGTAATGAGATTACTTTACTAGTTACTGCATTTTAAAAGTAACTTCACTACTTATTACTTTACTTTCCTCTTTCTTAATTGACTGTGTAGAAGAAGATACATGACACTCTTTCTGCATAGAGTTTATTGTATAAACACAGGCTTTGGGAAACATGAGAACAAAACCTGAAAAAACAGAATAAAACATAAAGTGCAACAAAAAGTAATAAACTTCATCCCTCTCTATTCTTCGAAATAACGATTGTATCGCACGGCTTGGGTAACGCAGGAAAGCGCGTTCCTATAGCCTAGTAAAG